>NC_092874.1:33501614-33874114 GCF_028372415.1 Notamacropus eugenii | reverse complement strand
TTGACACTGTCATCTGCCCTATTGAAGTAATGTAAGGACATCCAGGCTTTGTGATCTATGGTTTTCCTATATCCTTTGGACTACCAGGTTTTTCCATCCACTCTGCAACTGTACTTTTTATTGTCTCCTATAATGAGAGTTTGAATTCACTGAGAACAGGTACTATTTCAATTTTTCTACTTGCATTTCTAGCACTTAGCACCATGCTTGGCACATTTAATGCTCATTTCATTCATTCATTCTTTACCTTCTTCCAAATCCGTACTTCTGCTCAATTTCCTTATTTCTCTCAATATCCTCCCAGTTACCTAGGCTGGAAAATTTGGAATCATCTTTGACTGTCCCTTTTGCTGCCCATTGGGTCACCATCTGGCCATGCCCATGCCTGCAGCAACTTTGGTTTCTATATCTTCCTTTGGTGTCTTTGATCCTCCTCCACTCTGACCTCTTGAGGTAAGGTCATAAATAACATGGAAGATATCTAGGTTTATCTAAATACTTAAGCCCACATAGCTCTGGTGAAAAGAAATGCGTCTGTTGCAAATGAATATGCCAAGTCCAACATCTCCTCTAGATGCTGCACCTTATATTTGGTAAGCCATATCTCACTCTCTGGAAGACAGGTTTGCTCCTTCCTTCTGCCCAACAATTTCATGCAAACAGCTTCATCAGCACTGGATGCTTACCCTATATAATATTATTTACATCAGTTAACATAATCCTATGCATGGTGCATTTAAACTCTAACAGGGCTGGGACATATCATGCATATCATGGCCTCAGTTTATCCTCAGGTTGTCTTTAGCTATTCTTTGCGGATTCTCCACCCTTGTTGATTTTTCTGGCTATATCCTCCTGTGGTGTCCTTCCTGTAGTCTTCTAGAAGAGTTTATGCATCAGTCCCCAAAATGAAAGACTCCTTTCCCTCTTTGCCATCAGTTTGGTTTACAAGTATTTATTAAGCCCTTACTGTGCACAAGACACTGAAAGATGCCAGGCAAAAGCCCTAAAATTGTCTAACTCCTCAAGGAGCATTAGCTCCTTAATACCTTGTCTAGTGTTACAGAGATAAGTGAGGCAGAATTTAAATTCCGGTCTTTGGACTCCAAGACCAACACCCTGTTTACTATACTATGGAGATAAGTTTCTGTGACCTGTGGTGGGGAATTAAAGCAAAGAGGGAAAGAGTTATCAACAATGAGAAGATTTAGGAAATGCTTCCTAAAGGAGTTGTTTTCAAGGAAGCTAAAGATTTACAAGCAGCTAGGTGGTGCGGTGGATAGAGCACCTCATCATTGTGGCCTCAGCCACTAACTATGTGACCCTGGGCAAGTCACTTCACCCTCTTTGCCTCAGTTTCTTCGTCTGTAAAATACGCTGGAGAAGGACATAGCAAACCAATCCAGTACCTTTGCCAAGAAACCCCCAAATGGGGTCACGAAGAGTGGGACATGACTGAAGAACACCAAGGATTTTAAGAGGTGGAGAAGAGGGAGTGTATATTAGACAGAGAACAGTCAGTGCAAAGATATAAATATGGGAGGAGGATTGGCAGTTATGGGCAGTGGGCCTAGATGGTCTCTAAGTTCCCTTTTCTCTGAAAATCTGTGAACTTTTTATTTCCATACAGCTTCAGTCCAGCAAATTGAGGGCTTTTTTCAATTTTTCTTTGAGTTTCTGTCCATTTTTGTCTTTGTGATCCCAGTACCTAGTCTTGTACCTACTAGGTGTATAATAAGTGCTTATTAAATTGAATTGATTTGAATTGAATTATTGCATTCGGTTAACGAGAATAAGCACTTATTGAGCACCCACTAGATACATCGTACCGCATTAGATGCTGGGGTAGGTACAAGTAATGATGATGATGGCAGCAATGATGACTGATATTCATATAGTCCATTCCCATTTGTTTGGAATATAGAGTTCAAGAAATGGAATCATGTGAAACAAATGTAGAAAGGGAAGCTGAAGGACTTCAGGGATCAAGCTGATGAGTTTTCCTCTTTCCTTTTGTGAGACCATCTGTCCAATAATACTTTTTAAAAGTAATCTCTTGGTATCATTGCAAGTACCATTGAGATACCATCCCCTTCACAGGCCAGGAATGTGAAGGAGCTCATTCAAACCCATTTTTTCACTAGTCTAATATTCATGGTTCTCCTAGGTCTAATTCCAGCCCATATTTCTAACTTTATTTTCCACTCTCCTTATTCATGTACCTTTAACCCTTTGGCTATATGTCTCTGTGTCTGCAGGACCTATGTCCAGAGTGCAGTGGATATGATGTTGGTCCTAGAGTCGTGAGACCTGGATTGAATTCCTGTCTCAGATACTCATCGGCTGAGGAGCACTGGGCAAGCCTCTTAATCTCTCCTTGCTTCAGTGTCTTCAGCTAAAAATTTAGGATCATAATGTCACTTACCTCATAGATTTGTTGTAAAGAGCAAGCAAGAAACCATATACAGTGCTTTGCAATCATAAATATATAACACAGAATATAAAATGTAATATAAATATATAACAGAATATATTTTAAAAATATTTACATAATTCATTTTATATACTATATAAAAATATATATCATAATATAACAGAATAAATACTTGTCTTATACATAATATATTGATTTCACCTATTGTATAAAAATATCTTATATGTACATAATTACATTGTATATGTCATATATCTATATATAATTTACTTAATATATAGTGTTTTGTAAATATTCATTCTCTTATATATTTATATTTCATAAATACTAGCTATTCTCATTCTCTCTCATTGTATTATATTAATTTGTGTATATATCTTAAGTAAAAAAAATTCTTGAGTTAAAATTCTGGCCCTTTTATATACCAGTTTTGTGACTTTTGGCATGTCACTTAAATTTTCTGAGTCTCAATTTCCTAATTTGTAAAATAATGATCAGAACACCTATCTTGAAGGGTTTTCTATGAGGTTCAAATTAGAAAATATATACAAAAAGAATTGTAAACTGTGAACTATATTAATACCAGCATCATCATCATCGCCATGGTGGTCCTCATCATAGTTGTCATCGTTGGTATTATTTATATGTCCCCACTCCCAGCACCTGATATAGACCATGTAACTGGTGGGTGCTCAGTATATACTTGTTCACTTTCATTGACTGCAAGAATTCCATTCAAATCAGTTCAATTTAATATAATAGTTGTTATACACCTAGTAGGGGCAAAACTATGTGCTGGGAACACAAAGGCAAAAATTTAAAGAAACTGCCCTTGATTTTGCTGGGTTAAAGTTCTATGGAAGTGAAAGGTTCATAGATTTCCAGTGGAAAGGGACCTTAGAGAACATCTGGTCTCAGTCCCTTATTTTACAGATGAGGAAACTGAGGACTGGAGAGATGAAGTGCCTTCCCTAAGGTTACACAGGTCCTACATGGCTTAATCAAGATTAAAACCCACATATCCTCTGACTCCAAATCTGGTCAATTCAATACCATTGTCTAAATTTAACAGAAGGGATTGCTATTTAAAACAATCCATTGTGAGTCCCTTTTGTAAAGAGATTGACTTTTGTTTGTATGTAAATTCAGCATGAAGCATCTTTCCTAGTTCATGGTAAATAGATACTTGTTAAATTTATTTCAAATCAGATTTTCCTATACAAAGTTTACCTAACTTGCACATCTGTATTGGAACTATGAGAAAATCAATTAATCCCTAGGGACCTTTAGAAAATGAGCAATATGTGAGTCATTTGGGTGATTAATATAAAATGTTAGCATATGAAATGATTTCTGTTTCTGCAATCCTACCGATTCTACTGCTATCAGCATCAGTTACATTATAATAGTCTAAAAAAGGCTTATTCAGTCATGTGGAAAAGAGAAAGATGAAAGAAGCTATGAGAAAAAAGTACAGCTGTTCGCTATTCTTTTTTTGCCTACTTCTGGATACTTTAATCTACCCACCAACAGTTTAAGTGCCCAGCAGATAATTTCCTCTTATTTAATGTATTGCATATAATGCATACTTAATGTTTGTTGAATTGAATACACATCTTGACAGATCAGTTGTAGATAATGAAATTCTTTGGTTGACATCAGTTGACAGTTTTATATCTTGCCCTTTCTTGATTTTGCTCTTTAGTTGTCACTAATTTCCTCCTTGGTTTGCCACATTCCCCTAAGGAAATGGGAAAGATCTCTCTCCAGTCATGGTGGTCATCTCATAGCTAATCAATGTATCAGTCAATAAATCTTCATTCTAACATTGTTGAATTTGGGGTACTTTATTTGGCAGGCTCACAAATAGTAAGGTACAGTTAGGTTTTCATTATTGTCGAAAGAAACTGCACATGATCATTATATGCTTTATTTTTATTAAGTTTTTTTTAAACTGATGCCTTTTGTTATATCTTATTCATTTCAGAATATATTCTCCCTCTCCCCTACTCTGTGAGCATTGTAACAAAGACTTAGAAATAGAAAAAAAAGCCGTTCAGCAAAACCCACCCACATACCAACAGTTTGGTAGTATATGAAATATTCTTACCAAGAGTTCCCCCAACACTGCAAATAAGAAAGGGAGATATATTTTCTCAACTCTTTTTCAGAAGGATATATCTTTCACAGCTTTGACTAAGTGGAGAATTTTAAAGAAATTTAAGAGAATTTAAAGAAAAGAAAATTAAAAAAAATTTCCACTGTAAGAATCAGAGATTCTTTGGAACATTTGGAACACTGGAAAGGACACTAGATTTGTCCTAGGGCTCTAGTTGGATAGCTGACTTTGCTACTTACTACCACATGAGAGAAGAAAATTGACCTCTGTAAACCTGTTTCCTCTTCTGTAAAATAAAAGGATTTAGATAACATGACCTCCAAACTTTCAAGCTCTAAATCTATGATCTTGATACTTTTATAAGAATTGACATGATCAAATGAGATAACATAAAAAAGCATTTTATAAATCTTAAATGTTAGCTGATTATTGTTAGTAATTTGTGGTAAGAGTAGTAGTAGCAGCAGCAGTAGTGGAGTTAGTAGTAGTAGCAACAGTGGTAATAATGGTGGTAGTATTAGCAGCAGTAGTAGAGTGGCAGTATCAACAACAGTCTTGGTGGTGGTGTTATTGGTAGTAGAATAGTAGTAGTAGTATAGTAGTAGTAGTTGTTACAGTTGTAATTGTAGTAGCAGCAGCAGTCATACTAGTGATCTCTTTTTCTTTCTTGTGTAGAAACTGATCAATCATGGTAATCATCTCTGATAGATAGGAGGCAGCATGGTGCAATGAAAAGAGCACTGAATTTAGAATCAGGAGACCTGCATCTATATCGAAATTTTGCTACCTCTCTGGTTTCAGGCCACTTTCTTAACCTTTCTGGGCTCCAGATTCCTCGCCTATAAGTTAAGAGAGATGAACTAGTTGACTTAAAAGGTCTCTTGTAGCACTAAGTCTGTGATCATCTTAACATAAGGTCATCTTTGGCTCTTCTCAATTATTTTAATTCAGGGTTTTTTCCTTTGCTTTTAAAAACTTCTTCCTTCCTTTACAGCTCTCTCCCTAGTCTTTTCCTTCCTATTTCTCAGGCTCCCATGTGACAGAAGTTGCCAAATATTTTACTTTCAAATAACAGAGATGTTAATATAAAAATGACAATCTTCCCTACTATATCTTTGGATTGGTAAAGTGATCTGCATTATAAAACTATTCCGCTATTTTTATCGGATTTTCTGATTCAGTTGTAAGAAAGACAAGGTCAAAGAGCATAATTTTTACTTTAAACTTTTATGTTGGAGAATATTTTCAAATAAAATCCATCCAAACTACATAAATTTTAGTGGGATCACAGAAACCATCTTTTCTCCAGCTTCCTACTTGATACAAGAATTCCCTTTTCAACTTTTAATAAGTATCCGCAAAAACATATGTGTAGGCCAGTATCTTACACCACATAATATAATAAAATCCAAATGGATACTTGGCTTTATATAAGAGATCACATCATTTAAACCTAGAAACAAAATGGATGAAGATAACTTGCTGGCAGCCAAGTAGCATAGTAGATAGAGTATTAGCGTAAAGAAAATTCGAATTTATTCCTGCCTCCAAAACTTACTAGTTGTATGTATAACTGGACAATTCACTTGTCTCTCTCAGTCTTAGTTTCCCCATCTGTAAAAAGGCAGAGCAATAGCACTTACTTTGAAGAGTTGTTGTAAATGTTTTGCAAACCTTGGCATTTTCTTCACAAAAATATTGGAGTGGTTTGCCTTTTCCTTCTCCAGCTCATTTTACATTTGAAGAACTAAGACAAACAGGGGTAATGTGACTTGCCCAGGGTTGTACAGCTAGTCTGAGGCCAGATTTGAACTCAGAAAGATGTCTTTCTTATTCGGAACTCATTGCTCTATCCACTGTATCACCTATCTGCACAGTTTCCCAGCAGTTTTTGTCAGATTGGGAGGTCTTATCCCAGTTATTGCTTTCCTTGGGTTTATTGAACATTTTGCTACTAGGTTTGATTACTTCTGAATTTTATTCACATATTCTATTTCATTGGTCAACTTTTATTATTAACTAGCAACACATGTTTTTTTAAAAATTATTTATTATCAGATTTCAGCATTCGCTTCTACAAAATTTTGAATTTCAAATTTTTTCCCTGTCTTCCCTCCCCCCACCTCAGAACAGCATGTATTCTGATTACCTTGTCCTCCAATCTACCCTCCTTTCTATCATCCCCCCCTTTCCTTATCCCCTTCCCTTCTATTTTCCTGTAGGGCAAGGTAGGTTTCTATGCCCCATTGCCTATATATCTTATTTTCTAGTTGCATGTAAAACCAATATTTAACATTCATCTTTAAAGGTTTGAGTTCCATATTGTCTCCTTTCCACCCTTCCAAACCCCCCTCATTGAGAAGGCAAGCAATTTGACATAGGTTATACATGTGTAGTGATGCAAAACTCTTCCATAACAGTCATGTTGTGAAAGACTAACTATATTTCCCTCAATCCAGTCTTGCCCTCCATTTATTCTATTCTCTCCTTTGACCTGTCCCTCTACCAAAGCATTTGCTTCCAATTACGCCTTTCCCCAATCTGCCATCTCTTCTATTATCCTCCCTCTCTTATACACTTCTCCCTGCTTTCCTGTAGGGTAAGATAAACTTCCATATCCAATTGAGAGTATGTTTTTCCCTCCTGAAGCCAAATCTGATGAGAGGAAGGTTCACTTCTTCCTTCTCATATTCCCTTTCTTCCCCTCCATTGTAAAAGCTTTTTCTTACCTCTTTTATGTGAGATGATTTACTCCATTCTACCTCTCACTTTCTCTTTCTCCTAGTACATTCCTCTCAATTATTAATGTTCTTTTTTTAGATATCATCCCTTCATATTCAGCTCACCCTGTGTTCCCCTCTCTCTATACACACATACATATACATGCACACACACATATATACACACACATCTATTCCCTCTGACTATCCTAATAGTGAGAAAGGTCTCATGAGTTACAAATGCCATCTTTCCATATAGCAATGTAAATGGTTCAACTTTAATAAATCCCTTATGGTTTCTTTTTCCTGTTTACCTTTTCATGCTTCTCTTGATTGTTGTATTTGAAAGTTGAATTTTCTATTTAGCTCTGGTCTTTTCAGCAAGAATGCTAGGAAGGTCTCTATTTCATTGAAGTGCTATTCCCCCCCACATCCCCAAAGTATTATACTCAGTTTTGCTGGGTAGATGATTCTTGGTTTTAATCCTCTCTCCTTTAACCTCTGGAACATCATATTCCAAGCCCTCCAATCCCTTATTGGACAACCTACTAAATCTTTTATTATCCTGATTGTGTTTCTACAATATTAGAATTGTTTTTTTCTGGATACTTGCAAGATCTTCTTCTTGACCTGGGAACTATGGAACTTGGCTACAATATTCCTAGGAGCCTTCCCTTTGGCATCTCATTCAGGAGGTGATTAGTGGATTCTTTCAGTTTCTGTTTTACCCTCTGATTCTAGAATATCAGGGCAGCAGCTTTTCTTGACAATTTCCTGAAAGATGATGTTCAGGCTCTTTTGTTGATCATGGCTTTCAGGTAGCCCAATAATTTTAAAGTTATCTTTCCTAGATCCATTTTTCCAGGTCAGTTGTTTTTCCAGTGAGATACTCCACACTATTTTCTAGTTTTTCATTCTTTTGGTTTTGTTTTGTAATTTCTTGATTTCTCATGAAGTCATTCGCTTCCATTTGCTCTATTCTAATTTATAGGGAATTATTTTCTTTAGTGAACTTTTGGACCTTTTTTCCATTTGGCCCATTCTGCTTTTTACAGCATTCTTCTCCTCACTGACTTTTTGGACGTCTTTTGCCATTTGCTTTAGTCTAATTTTAAAGCTGTTATTTTCTTCAGCATTTTTTTTGGTTTCCTTTAGCAAGCTATTGACTCATTTTTATGATTTTCTTGCATTTCTCTTCCCAATTTTCCTTCTACTTCTCTTAGTTGATTTTCAAAATCCTTTTTGCTCTTCCATGGCCTGAGATCAATTCATATTTTTCTTGGAGGCTTGGGATGCAGGAGCTTTGGCTTTGTTGTCTTCTTCTGGATGTATGTTTTTATCTTCCTCATCACCAGTGATGTAAGAAAATACCTCTTCACTGAGAAAGTAAAAATCTATAGTCTGTAGTCTGTTTCTTTTCCCCTTTTTTCTCATTTTCCCAGCAAGTTACTTGACTTTTGAGCTCTTTGTCAAGTGGAGGGCTCCAGAAGTAGCGTCTAGTTCAGCAAAAGCTGCCACCACCCTGGGGCTAGGGCTGGACCACACTCGCATCTCAGTCAGGTGAGACATCCTTTCTACTGACCTTCATATGCCTTTGGTGTTTGTGGGTTGAGAAGTTTGGAAAATGCAGCAGCTGCCAGTTTGCATCCCCTAAGGCCTACTCCAGCTCCTTCTATGCTCCACCAAACTGTGCTCTGCTCCCAGCCTGGTGCTATAGATGGTTCCTGTTGGCCTTCCAGATGTCTTGGGCTGGAAATTTGCTTCAGTTTGCCATTTTATGGATTCTGCTGCTCTAGAATTTGTTTATAATAATTTTTTACAGTTTTTTTTAGGGGCTTGGAGGGAGAGCTCTAGCAGGTCCCTGCTTCTACTTTACCATCTTGGCTTTGCCCCTCAACATATAGTTTTGATTATCATTTTTTTGGGTTTCCTTTAGCAAGCTGTTGACTTTGACTTCTACTTTATAGTATAATTTGAAATCTGGTAATGTTAGTCCCCTTTACTTTTCCCCCCAGCTTTCCTTCAAATTCATGACATTTTTGTTACCATTTTAACTAGTTATAAGAGTAGATCTTTGGTAGTTTGGCATAGCACTAAATTATAAATTAACCTAAGTAGTATTACCAATTTTATTGTAAAAGAATGTTCTAACTGCAGTAAGACAATTTCTCTCCAATTTTTATTTGCTTTCCTTTATATAGTTAGCAATTTGCATTTGTAGCCATGTAACTCCAAAGTGTGACTTGGCAGTTTGACTCCCAGATATTTTATCCATTTGGTTATTAGTTTGAGTGGAATTTTCTTCTTCTCTCTCTTCTTGCTGGACTTTGATCCTGAATTTCTTACTAGCACTTTGTATAGTCTTCATTGTAATTATTTTTCTGTTACTTACAAAGTGCGGCAAACAAGTTTGTTTCTATTGTCATTTTTGTGTATTCAGTAATGGATTATCTCAGTGCTCCAGATGCAGGTTCAGTGCTATGCACTGGATATCAAAGTTATTTAATTGCTAGACCATTGTGGAATTCTCCTTGAAGTACGACCAATCCTAAGATTTAGAACTGTTGATCACAATAACCTTGATATAACATTGACCAATAAAAATTAAAGGACATGATAGCTACCATTATGTAATACTTCGTGGTTTGCAAAGCACTTTACAGGTATCTACCCATTTGTCCCTTACAGCAATCCTGGGAGGCAGGCACAATTAAGAACCCCATTTTACAGATGAAGAAACTGAGCTAGAAAGAAGTAAAATACTTACCCAGATTCACAAGGTGATGTATGTCTGAGGTTGGATTTGAATTCAGGTTTTCCTAACTCCAGCTCTAGTGCTCTCCATTATACCATGTTGTCTGTCAATAGGAAATCATAATATTTTTTAGGATTGTCCAGCCTACTTGTATTTCTTAGTACTTTTAGTCTAGGTTTTAGGTTATTATTTGGTACATGATGAGGATAAATTTCATGAGACCATTGGTCCATCTTGTAGATATTCCTAACATTTTATCACATGATGGATGTGATTATAAATGTATCCAATGACCAGCATTTTATGAAAAGTCAAATGTTTAGAACATCTTAGAAAAATTCTGAGCATTATGCTAGTTGACAGTTGGTTCTGATAGTATTGGAGAATTTATAGACTTAAATACCACAATATAAATCCATGGCATGGCCAGGGCCACTCCTTCTTTTCCCTTCTTTGATACACAGTTTTTGAGATAAAAGAGAAGGCATAAGATAACAAGGATTTCCCTCTGATACACTGTGTAAATATTGTAGAAAGAAGAATATTTGGAGTGTTATGAATGAGCACGAGGAAATGGTTTGAAAGCTCAGGAGTTTTTTATCACCTATTACAGTGATTTGCATGAAGTAAGTACTTAAAATGATTGTTGAATCTTCAGGATAGTGTGTTCAGTTCCTGGAAGAAAGCTGATTGGATCTTTGTTTCTGTGGTACATTTTTCAGAAAGTCACTTATTTTGTCTTGGACATTTGATGTCTTTGCATGCTTCCTTTTACCTGTAGGAGAAGGCCAGTAGTTAAAAAGGAAATTTACAGTAGGGACCTTTCTAGAAACCCAAGTTTCAGGTCACCACCTAGGCATGGTACCTCTTCCATCTCAGACCATTTGTATTTATATCACCAGCTAGAACTACGTCTGTAGTATAGTAGACTGACGTTGAAATGAATGACCATTGGTTCTTAAGAAAAAGTTAAACAATGTTTGGTATTCCTCTGCTTTAATGGTCAGGGAAATACATCCTAATTTTTAGGGAGACTGCTATCCAAAGGGGTTTTAAAAACTATGTTCAGCTTCAGTGATTGAATTTATTTTTGCACAGCTCTTTACAATTTACAAAGCACCTTAAAAATGTTATCTCATTTGAAACTTGCAACAACCTGTGAGGAAAGTGCTATTATTATTCCCATTTTACAAATGAAGAAACTGAGGCTGAAGCCACTTGCCTAGGATTACATAGCTAGCAATGTTTGAGGCAAGATTTGAACTTGCCTTCTGACTCTATCTACTGTATCTAAGTCTACCTGCTGTATCACCTGGCTGCACCTGGTCTAGAAGAATCAGTTTATTTAGAACTCATTCTCCCATGTACTGAATTTATACTTTCATTTTGATGATAATTTTCATCAATATAAATGCTATTTATGTGTCTCTTTCACTTAGCACACAACCAGAGTTACACTTAATAGCATGTGTCTTTTCCTGTTATTTTATGTTAAATGATAGGATCAAAGAGTTAAACAATGTTCTCTCTGAAACCAACACTTTTTAAAGTTTTGTCTTCCCACTTTGGATCTTTACCTGACAATATCATTTTAAAAATCACATACTATTATATTTGAATAATGTGGTATTCATTATGGCAACTGCTGTTTTCATTTTTATACTATTTTTGTGCTTAGTAATTTTCTAATTTTACTCTCAGCTAGTTTTAGAATTAATTCTGAGTGACTAAGAGCAATATTCAATACTGAAGAAAAATGAAACCCCACTTCAGTTTGGTATTTTCAAAGAAATAATTTGGGGGAGGTTCATGACATAGTTTAAATCCTACAGACTTGAAATACAATAGTAGGGAGGATGTCTGAGATAAAAATGTCATAATTTTTTCATACCACAATATGGTATTAGAGAAACAGTGTGGGATAGTGCATGGTGAACCAAGTCAAGGATATACAATTGAAATCCTGCCTCTGATAATGTTGGTTATGTGACCCTGGAAAAGTCATTTGTAATCAACATCCTTACTAAGAGTTTTCTATATTGATATCCTGGCCAAAAAAGGAAGGAGGAGGAGAAAGACACAGAGACAGAAAAATAGAGGAAAGACAGAGCTAGAGATGGAGAGAAAATGATGCTAAAGAGAATCCAGCAACACTACATTTACAGCTTAATTGCTGTTTACAAAGCACAAAAAGGATGTGGAAATCCAGTAATTACATAATTAATTTGGTTAATCTATATAGAAAATCTGTGTAATTCGAGCTTAAAAAATATACTTTGAACTATATAGATTGAGGCAGTTTCAAATTAAAGAAAACCAAATATACTCAGAGACACAGTAAGATATATTTGGAAGGAGACTGAATTTAAAAACAGAAGATTTGAACATTTGACACCTGTGTATACGTTCCTTTATCTGTAGGAGAAGGCCAGTGGCTAAAAAGCCAATTGATGTTAGGGATTTTTTTGGGAGCTCAAGTTTGAGGTTGTAGCACCAATGTGATATTCATAGCACCTACAGTGGCCATGAATATCCCTGTGTAATTCTGACTCACGAAATACAACAGACTCTCCACATGGAAGACAGAACCAAAACATTTATTCAGACACCAGAAAGCCAAATCCATCAAAGTAACAAAAGTCTATACGTAATAACAATGCAGAGGACAACACCATCCCAAACCTTCCCTCTGCCAGGGTTCCCACAAACCAGCCCCCTTAAACAAAAATCACAAATAAGCTTTCACTCAGGCTAGCCAGCAGCATGCTTGCTTATATCCTTCTTAGCTCTGACCACTCTCATGACCAAATTTCCTCTTAGCTCTACCTCTTCCTGGTTGACCCTTCACACTCCACCCCTTCAGAAAACTCCTCCCCACCATAGGCTTCATGTGACTCAAACTCATATGACTTAGGCTTCAATGGGACTTAAGCAGGTCACATGGTCCTATTAATGAATGGGAAAGATCTTCCCATTTAAATTAACATTACAGAGGTCAACATCTGGGCTTGGTTCCTGAACAATCTCACTATCATCTATCTTTACATCTCTAGTACTGTAGACTGACATTGAAATGGATGACTATTGGTTCTCAAGAAAAGGTTAGTGAGTCTGAGGCCTGGATCTGCCATTTACTATTTGTGCCACCCAGAAGAAACTACTTAAGCCTTTTGGGCTCTGGTTTTCCTTCTCTGAAAAAAAAAAGTGGGAAAAATTGTACCTTTATTACTTCTTGCCTCAGAAGACTATAGTAAGGCAAACACTTTGTAGATGCCACACAGCTGGGCAAGATCTCTAACCCAGTGGATGATGAACTCAGGCTGTAAGTAGATCTTTATAGATTAGAACACTAAGTTGAATTAAGATGAATTTAATAGGGCCAATATTAAATCTTATACTTGAGTTCAAAAAAATCAACTCCATAAGTACAAAATGGGGGAAGCCATGGATAGATAGCAGCTCTTAGGAAAAAGATATAGAGGTTTTAGTGGGTGGTAAACTTACTCTCAATAGAAATGGCAGGCAGTGCAGAAGACAGAGTGCTAGGCCTGGTCTCAGGAAGATCTGAATTAGGATTTGACCTCAGACACTTACTAGATGTGTGACCCCGGTTAAGTCATTTAACCTCTGTTTGCCTCAATTTCCTCAAATATAAAATGGGGATAATAATAGCATTTACTTCACAGGGTTTTGAGGATCCAATGAAATGGCATAGGGCCATACTATGTAAATGCTTATCCTTTTCCCTAGCCTTTCCTTTCAATAAGAGGCAAAAGTAAGATATAGAAACTAAGAAAGTTAATATAACTTTTGACTGCCTTGAAAGAAGCATAACTTCTAAGAACAAGGAAATGATAGTTGCACTGTACTTTCCTGGATTAGAACATAAGTGAATATTGTGTTCGGTTCTGGGTGCCCATTTTAGGAAGTGTATTGATAAGTAAGAGCCTTCGGTAGAGGAAACTAACATGGTGAAAGATGTACAGTTCATGCCATATGTGTGTAGAGGTAGGGTTCCACTGCCCCCTCAATGAATGGAATCACAGAAGTTCCAGATACCTCAAATGAATCACTCAAAAGCATAAAAGCATTTTAATCGATTTAAGGAGGTTATAGGGTTTTGGCCATTGGATGAAAGGCAATTGTTGCCACAAACAAAAGGGCTTGTAAGAGTTTAGGAATAAATATCATCTCTTGGGCTTTGTATAAAAAAACAAGGCAGTTTGGAAATGCTTAGTTGAGTAGTGGACCAGTCTAGCGATGGAAGAATTCCAGCGTGGAAGATTCCAGTTCAAGAGTTAGAAGCAAATCAATGAGAGGGAATTACTCTTGGTGGGAGAAGATGAAAATGTCTTACTCTCTTTTCTCCTTCCTCAACCACCCTCCTTCCCCAATGACCGTATCATCAGAGAGTCCTGACCAGTAGCAGGCAGGACATTTATCTGTGTTCAAAGAGAAAGAACCAGTGAAAGATAGCACATCAAGGTGGGTGCCATAGCTACATGAAGAAAAATAAACCCTGACAGTGGAGAGGAGACCTGGCTATAGATTTTACAAGGGAACTGACCCGTGAAAGCCAGTTTTCTGAGGACTTTACAAAGGGAGATAAAGATTGTTAGTAATGAAGAGTTGTGAGTCTCTCACTTTGCCACATTTGTTCTCTACAAGTGTACATTATTCAATTTGTGCAATAAGTTTGCTTCTCCTCTCCTTAGGGATCCTGTGAGATATCCCCAGTTTTGGAGGGGATATTGTATACCACTGTTTTGAAAAATACCTTCTTAGTAAATACTGTTTGCTAATTGAGTCTTGCTTATTATTTTTGGAATCACATGGGTGGGGGCTTATGAGAAACATTATTAGAAATCCAGCCCCTTAGAGTTACCCCTAAGATTCTGAAAGTAATAATTGCCCTCTGAGAAATCAGCTCACTACTGCAACTGTTAGGTTAAAGGAGTTGCCACAGAGGAGGTTTCACATGAGTCTTCAAGGCACTGGGAATATTTGTCCTGAAGAAGAGGAGATCTAGGGAGCACATCATAGCTTCTTTAAATCTCCTTAAAGTGGAATTAAATGTATTCTGTTTGGCTCCAGAGGGCAGAACCAGGAGTTGCAAAGAGATTGTACAAAGATATAAGGAAAAAATGTCAAAAGTATTAGTTATCTAACAGTGAAATGGGCTGCTAGGGAGTGAGTTCTACACTACTTGAGGTCCTTGTTTAAGCAAAGGCTAGACCCTCTATGGCATGGTGTGGAGAAAATTTTTGTTTGGATATGGGTTGGATTAGACAGTCATCGAGGTTCTTTCCAATGCTGATATTCTATGATATCATATAAATATGAGCTACATTTTTTTTTTTGGTTTCAGTATGACTGATATTCATATGACTATACCTGTTCTATCCTTTTCAAATGAAGAATTTGAGATTAAAACTTGACAAAGATCACTTGGCACAGTTGCTACCACGTGAGCAATGATAAGTCCTCATCACTGCTATTGTCTTGCCTGCTCCGTCATTCTGCCTTCTCTATAGATCACTGTCTGGGAATTTTGTGAAAAATGCAGTTTGATTGCATTGTTCCACCCACCTTTAGTTGCTTGGAGATTTCTTAGTGTTTCATATTTTTTTTGGCTGATGAATTGAAAAATGTAAATGGCCTTTTATGACCCCACATTACTGAGTGACAGGTGATTTTGGTATAAGGCTGTCATTAAGTGTGGTTTGGTGGAAGACAGACTGGGAGATGGAGGGTAGTGAGAAATTGCTGGTTGGCTTCTTATATTTTATGTGAAGTTATAACTCGTGTGTTGTGTGGCAGAGCAGGACAGGGCAAGTTCACGTATGTTGAGTCAGGCAGTGAAACTCTGTTGTATCTTTTGGTAAACATGACTATTGTTTCAAATGTATACGTTCTTCAGTGTTCTGTGTTTTGTAGCCGTTGGGCCACCTTACTTAAATGCCTGATGAATGGGTCAATCATTTGGAAATTTTTGTTGGCAGTGAGCTAACTTTTAAATTTGAGCGATGAGACTTGTTATTCCTACAAACTCTAAGCCTTGAAATATTTGATGAAGACAAGCCTTTGACCCATCTTTTGGTGCTAAATCTCCCATGTTTGACTATTGACTGATTATATATGTGGATCTTATCACATGCTGTTTGCAGTTCCTTTATTTTGGGGAGAATAAGAATTCCCACGTGCAGATTGCAATTTTTGCTTGATGAAAAGGATTACCTCCAAATGTAAAATAAATCTACCTACCTGTTTTTCATAAGAACTATACACACACACACAAACCACCAGAACCTTGGATTTTATACAAATATGATTGAATTTCATGATTCAAATTGTAACAGTGATGATCAATATGCCAAGATAGAACACCAAAGTGGTGATGTCCCATTTGAAACAACCTTGCAATCTTCAGAAACATATTTTACTACCTCAAGGAAGCCTAAATGAATTTATGATCTTGATCTTAAGATCATGATCTTAACCTGTCTCCAAGTCAGCCTGAACTTTTAGCTTCCAGGCAGGATAGAATCTACTGAAGGAGGCCACTAGAAATTCTTTGAAATATGAAATTCTTTTGAGAATCATTAATTATGAAAACTTTATCTATGGGGGTTTGAGAAGGGTGTTACTACTTTATTTGGTACACCAGAGATGTAAAAATCATAATTAAAAATAAAAAAAAATCACCATTAAAATATTGGCTTCAAAGGAGAAATGTGATTACAGAAAAAAAGTCTTGTCAGTAACTATTTCTGAAAAATTTTTTTGCTAATGCTTTATACTAACTATGGCTTAATGGGGGGAAAGCTGTTAAGGCAAAGGTTCAAAATGGTGCAGGTTTTTATTAACTGAAATAATAAAATTTTAAGGTATAATGAATCTAAAGTATTTGTGGATCCTCAAAGATGAGGTGTGATGAAAGATGAATATTTTGACATTAGAATTCAGTTGAAGTTGTTGTATGAAACTCATTTTACAAAGTGGTCAAAACTTTTTGGGAAATAATAATGCAAAAAAAAATACCAAAAAATTGTCAGTGATCTTCTTAAAGTCTGTATAATTATGAGATGTAACATATCACTCAAAATTTATTTCTTGGATTTCCTTTTGAACATCTTTCCACAAAGTCTACTTGCTATTAGAGATAAAAAAAGGAAGGACTTCTGTTAAGAGAGCTGTCCTATAGAAACAATACCAAGGTGAACAGAATCTAAGCAGATTGCTTGACTTTTTATGATTGGACCCTGAAAAGGAACGTTTCATAGGTGAAATACAATTAGAAGCAATAACATCACAAACATTCTTCTCTCTCTCTCTCTCTCTCTCTCTCTCCCTCTCTCTCTCTCTCTCTCTCTCTCTCTCTCTCTCTCTCTCTCTCTCTCTCTCTCTCTCTCTCTCCCTGTCCCTGTCCCTGTCCCTGTCTCTGTCTCTCTCTCTATCTCTCTGTCTCTCTCTGTCTCTTCCCCCCTCTTTCTCTGTCTCTCTCTTTCCCTCTCTCTCCTCTCTGATCCCTAGGGAACTCCATTATTATTTTCATTTCTGCATTAGAGCAAGATGGTATTTTCAAATTTGTGAAGATTTCTTCACCTACTGAGCTGGTTCACCACCTTCTCCTTATTCCATGGTGTTGCTTTAGCTGGTGGCTCACTGGTACCAAAGCAGGGACACCAGATTAGAGATATTATCTTCGGAGGCTATATAACCTCATTACAGAACTGTTGTATAGAGAATAACTGAGGCTTAATTCACTTCTAAGACTCAGACGTTATTTCAAAGGAATCCTGGGAAAATTTCTTTCCATTTTTTTTTAAATAAATGATTCCCATTTCTACATTGTTATTCAAATACCTAAGAGCTGGCATAAGGTTGTGGTCAGAAGGTTGACACTGGAGTCCAAAGATCTGAGTTCAAAGCCTGCCTTTACTGCGTATTTCCTACGTGGTCCTGGACACTCTAGGAAACTGAATCACAGTAAAATTGCCAAGTCTACCTTAATGAATGGAGTTTTCACATTGGAAATTTCCTGCGTGATTGAATGCCAGATGTAAGGTGCAAAAAATTCAGATGGTTTTTGCGGAGGGTCAAAGAGCCACTTATATTTTCCTCACCTTTCTAGTTCACATCGTCTAACTGCCCTTGTGTTATTAAAATGGGTTTATTGTGTACATTAATAGGCCTATACTAAACAAAACTCCAGATGTTATGGAAAATATTTACAGTAAACAACTCACATTCTCAAATTCAAAAAGAAGTGAAAAAAAAGAGTTCTTTTCAAAGGAAGCTTGCTTTCAGAAGGACCTGCTTATGATCAAGAAAACTGCTGTCCCTTAGCCAGAACCTGTCTTTTCTCACCTACTGAGTTTTTCCAAACCCATGAGCATCCTTGCTCTACCCCAGTCTCTGCACTTCAGTTGTATTTAGGAATCTGATGGAATGCTTTGGCGTTATCCAAACTTTGTTTCTCTCCATTTAAAAGACCATTTAAAAAAGTCTTTTATGAGATCTATGTATTCTTTAAAGAACATTGCTATTTACTGAGAACAAAGGGTAAGAGAGAATTTTAGAGAAAACTAAGTCAGATGACAAGAAAAACTAAATATCTTTAGGTGAAATCCCAGTAACAGATTATTTTCCTTCTACCTTGAGGTAATATAACAACTTGGTAGGGGAGATGCTGGTGTGAATTAGGAGACTGTGGAAGCCATGTCAAGCATCAGAGAACAGAGCCAAACTGAGAAATTATGGGATGCTTTTATTTTTGTAAGGCCTTTCCTGTAGCTGGTAGTCTGGTTGCAAACCACCATGTTTTAGTATCTCCTCTTGGTTAACTTTTGATTATTCCCTTGAACTGGTATCCATAGTAAAGCCCCTCTGCCTCTGGGTATGGTTATAATCTTGAGGAAAAATCCACTGGTCAATCTCTACTTTGTTAAGATCTTTCTATTACGAATCTAAAATTGTTTTTCTTAGGCGTCCTTCCACTTGGTCCTGGGTTACTCTTCTCCCATTCAATCATATCCTCAATATACTTGTCCTGGTCCGTGAATCCATCTTTATTATTGTAGATGTCTCCAGTGTCTCCAACACTATAATGTCTCTTCTTTGGAGTCAAATGGTTCATTGTAATTTTGAAGCATCCAGTTTTTTTTATTGCTTTGTGCTTGTTTTCGATATTTACATTCTTGCCATTGTGTATATTGTGTTCGTGGCTTTGCATTCTTCATTTTACATAAATTCATGTAAGTTTGTCTTGATCGTGTTCATTATTTCTTACAGTACAGTAATATTTCATTGTATTCATGTGCCATAATTTGTTTAGCTATTTCTCAATTGAGGCGAATCTGGGAAAGTGTCTTCCTAAAAGTATGCTCATGAGATCCACATCGAAATTCTTCTTCAGTCCCCAGGTAACAGCTTCACGTAACCTGCTTGTATTTCTCCCAGGAAACCTTATAATCTTTGTTCTGATTGTTATTTTTCTAGACTTTTGACATATTTCAATGAATTTAACTTTCTTCACTCGTTTGAGCCAGATTTTCAACTTCTCGGCAGTGGCAACACTGTCTCCTACCTCCATTACCATCTGTCTGCCAGCAGCCTTCTCAATCTGTGACTCAAGAGCTGTTCAAGAGTCTTATCCTCATTCTTGACTAGTAAGGCTTTGTGGTCAGACAGGGTGCTCTGATTGTCCTGGGAGGGGGCAGCTTGCCCAGCTTTTAACTTTCAAAAGTACCATCTGACCCTTGCACACCATGATCTTGACCTACCGGGCATTATTCCTCACCCTGTCCACCCCAAGCTACAGAAAGAGTAAGAAACCCAGCCCTGAGTAGCTAGGGAATGGCATGCTCAATTCTGGCCTATATAGGAGGCAGGACTAGAAGGAGAGAAGAAAATTGCTAGTAATCTTGGGCTTTACCTGCCTGAGGGTTGGTTTCCCATATAATGTAACTTGTTTATTACTCTTATGAGAAGCAATGTGGCATAGTAAATAGAAAGCTGTACTTGGAGCCAAGAAGACCTGAGTTTATATCCTGCTGTAAAGGGGCAGGCTATCTTGCCAATGACACCAAATGTAAGAGGCTCAGATCTTTTATGACCTACCTAATTGTATCAAGTATAGGGTGGCATTCCCTCCAAGGGAATACTGAGATACCAAAGAAAGAGGGACTTATACCAACTTGGTTACTAATAGGTTTTATTAATCAGATTAATTGGGGGTGTTTACTTATGTCAGTCATCCTGGGCAGTAGTAGAAAAAAGTGGATCCCCATACTATTCCTAGGCCAGGTATTATACAGAAAGAGAACGAAGAACTCATAGTGCTAGGATGACCCAGGGTCGTGTGCAAGTATGCCCAGGGGATAGTTGGAGCTTTTTTGCTGTTTACATTTACTCAAGTTAGTTTACATTTTTCTGTGGAGTTAACATTCCCATTCTGACCTATCCATGTATACTTCTGATGCATACTGGTAATTGACCTTGGTTGCATCATCTAAACTCTCAGTGCTGAAAGCCAGTGGTATCAAACTCAAATAGGCATGAGGGTCATTAATTTATACATAAAGATCTCTGGGGCACATGTTGTCTTAGTTTTAAGATGTGATGTTATCCATGTTTTATTAATTTTTATTTCTTTTGTTAAATGCTTCCCAGTTACATTTTAATTTGCTTCCAAGAGGGCCAGTTTCTTTGGCATCCATACTCTGGCAGCTCTCTAAGACTATACATTTTAGAGATGGTGCCAATCTTCATTGGCAGAGGGAATTTACTTATTCAGAAGTTCTCTATACCAATGAAATTGCAATTCTGGTTCCTATCCCCATTTTTCTACATTTTATGACATCTCCAATTTATTTTTCAGATTCCATTTTCCCAAGATAATGATTATATATGCATATGTACAGGTAGCTGTTGCAGGAAAATTCTATTTGGTGTTAATTTATTTGTCATCCACAAATTTCGGTGGAGAGCATAAAGCCTAACAACTTTCTTTATAGCATACCAGTGGGACCATTTGGCTTCCCATTCCAGAAGGGCTTTCTTTTTATGTTAATTTGTTCCTAATCCATTAGTAATAACTGACACATGTTTCTTTAAAATTTGCAAAGCAAATATACAATATCTTATTTGAGCTTCCGACTACTTTTATAGGGCAGATTCTGTTAAGTATTATATTCACAGAGACATTGAACTTAGGTCTTCCTGACTCTAAGCTCAGGGCCATCTTTACTAAAGAAGGGATTTCTAGGAACTATATTTCTAAGGGAATGTTGTCATAAACTGATGGTGCATGACACTTAAGAGTCTGCCTATACAGTACAGGGTCAGTTACCCGTTTGTAGTACAATCCTTGGTCACTATGATAAACTCATGTCTGACGAGGTAGGTTTTTATAAATGGCCCAAGTCTGTAACAATTCTGCCTTTGGAAGTGTAGTTATAAAATGGTTCTTGATAGTGCCTCCAATTAGACAGAAACTCTCTTTAACAAAGGGGCTAGGGATGGGCAGGGGTTGAGATCCCAGACAAGCACTAGTAGAAGAATGCTCTGAGAGCCATGCAGGAGAGAGTGACTCTTTGTTTCTTGGTCTTCCTTTCTTCAACTACGGGTGTTTCTGAAAAATAAGGTTAGCTCTGCCTAATGTACATTTTAAGAGAATTTTTAAAAGGACACAGAAGTGAGTGCTTCCTGTACCCAGCTGAAGTAAGATAAGGGGTGAGGGGCAAAGCCTTCTAGTTCCTTGCGTCTATTTTCATTAAATGCTCCAGCTACCAGACTGAGTGCCTGTGAGGAAAACAAACAACACACAGTCAAATACCTCTCAGCTTTTCTTTCTTGAGGTCATCATTGATGGTTTCCCATGTAAACTTGGGTTTGGAGAAGGGAGTTGTAGATGCGGCTTTCATTGACCGCCATAGTCATGCCACTTACCTACATGTTGGGGGAATCCCTAGCTACCCCCTCTTCTCTCTGTCCTCTCTGTAGAGATCCTCAAAAAACTCTCACTGTCCAGGCAACAAAGCTTACCCTTAAGATGTAAGTATGTCAGCTTCTTGTCTTTCTAAACTGAGAAGAAATAGGATCCTAGGATCTTTTAACCAAGCTATACTGAAAATCTTTCTGATAAGGACAAAACATGAAGTGTTTACTATGTACCAGGCACTGTAATAAGTGCTGGGAACACAAATGCAAGTAAAAAGAAAAGGTCCTTGCCTTCAAGGAACTTGCATTCTAGTGGGTGAGGGCAACATAGAAAAGGGAACTGAAAAGCAGGAAAGAGGAGGGAAGATGGGGTCTGGGGCATCATAGAGCATGGTGAATGACATGGGTACTTCCTCACATGGTTCAGAGAGGAACTCACTAACCTAGTGAAGAGCCTGTAGTGGTAGAGGAAGAAATCAAGGTGCAAGGAAATGAAATTTATTTGCTCAAGGTCACATGGATTGTGAGCATCAGAAATGAGATTTGAATCTGTGTTCTGTAACTTCAGAGTTACTGTTCCTTCCATTGAACCATACTGCCTACTTTAGGAATGAAAAAAAAAAACTGTCATTGGATTTGGTGCCAAGAAAGTCATGTAGAGAGTGACCTCAATAACTTGGTGGTTATAGAGGCCAAAATGTAAGGGGTTGATGCCTACAAGAATTTTGGGTCATATCTAGATCTAGAAAGGACATGAAACACCACTTAGTACAACCCTCTCATTTTGCAGATGAGAAACCAATTTTACCTACTTATTGTATCATGTATGGATTTTGCACCTTGCTCATTCTGACTCAAAAGTCTAGAGCTTTAATCATGTATTCCTATGAAGAACAATGGGGAGAAAACAAGGCTAGCATTTCAGTTGGAGATGACAGAAGAAACTAGAAGGGAGAGTCAGCCACATGAGTGCCAGAGCTTTTACCTAAAATGTGTCTACAAGTCAAGTGAAATATACTCATTTCTCCATTTGTTTAGCTTGACACTGTATAATAAACTGGCACAGCATCAAAATCCCATAACATGAACCTTGGATATTGCCTCTTGATGGTTGTAAGACAAATCTTATAGCTTCTTTTGAAATGAGTTTGGAGAATATAAAAATCCATCAAACTCATTTGAAAACCCAGCTCCATAATGTGTCTGCCCTATTCTTGATTTTGGCTTCCTTGAAGAGATCAGATGTGAATCTTGTTTTCATTTTAGGATGTACACTCCTCTTCTTGAGGACATTCAGATGGTGAAGGATAGATACAGTAGGATCAATGCAGAAAGTCATTTGACTGAAAAAGAAGTAGCCATGCTTATGCATGGTGTGTAAGGCTCAGGCACATAAGCGCTATGTAGTTCTTCTTGGTGAGACCCACAGTTTAAGAAGTACTGAAGGGGTCAAAAATTTAAGAAGCCCTGGGTCTAACATAATAGCCATCAGTGTTCACTATTCCTGTAGAGGAACATAGCTGTCTGGTGCTCCATGATGTTTAGTAATGGGTGCCACATATTAGGCAAGGTATAGACAAACTGAAGCAACCAAGAGAAAAAGACTGAGATGTTTAGGGGGACAGGACAACTTGTCGCTGGTAGATCAATTGAAGGGATCATGGGTGATGGTTTATTTTTTAACCTATGGAACATTTAGAACCTGATAGTTGTCTTCAAGTACTTGACGGATTGTCATGTTACAAAGACTCAGGTTTGAATACCATCTCGAATATTTGCCAGCAGGGTACCTTGAGAAGGTAACTTGACTTTCCTAAGTCTCAGGTTTTGGACCTGATAAAAAGAAAAATTCCAAACTATTAGTTATCCAAAAGTAAAATAAACTAGGTATGTGATGTGTTCTATCTCATTGGAAGTCTATAAGCAAAGGCTCAGCATTTTTTGATAAGTTGTAGAGGGAATTTTTATTTGGATAAGGGTGGGTCATTGAGTTGCCTTTGAATTATGAGATTCTTTGATTCTGTGATGAAGGATTATGGATTTAGAGGTGGAAGGGACTTCATCGACCATTTAGAGCAACTCCCTCCTTATACAGATGACAGAAAAAGACCCAGAGAAGTTAATTGACTGGCTCACATCACACAGTTAGTAGATGAGGTATTATTTGAAACTAGGTTTTCCTGGTACCAAGCACAGCACTCTATTCACTATGCCACACTTCCTTCACAATTATCTTTAGTTTTGCATTAGAAGGGTAGCAAGGAATTCATATCGTTCAGATTGGCAACAGCAAAATATACAGATTTAGTCTGGTCTATGATGAGATTACCTCTCGCCATATGGCTTCGACCACAGACTTAATTTTCATAATTACAACATCTTAGTTTCATCAACATCCATTGTGCTGCTTACGTCCATCAAAATCATGGACCCGTGCCTTTTAAATCAAGCTTACAACGGATTAATTGCAGGCAGTGCTTTGTATTTTTAATAGCATATACAAACACATGGAAACTTGCATTAAGGTTTTATATTTTCCAGAGAACATCTGTCAGATTCACATTTGCGCTTCTCATGTAATAATTTAAAACTCTTGATATTGCAGATCCTCAGTATGTTTCCCTGAAGGCTAATATAATGAACTTGTTTCAATTTAGTCATTCAGCAGATCTGGGATTTTGCCCACACAGGTTATGTTTGGCTGAAAAAAAAGTGAAAAGCTTCATTCAGTTTGGTATGAGGTATTTGTCAAACCCAATCCTTTAATAGCTTTCCTCCTGATCAGCTCATCTAGCTACCATGTAACTGTTTCACCTTTGACATCCACATGTTCCATTGAGCTCCCAGTAGCACCATCTACTGTAGAGGTATTGGGGAAACACCTGCCATGTATTAGGTAATCTGAGACATTACAGGCGCAGTGTAAAGAGACCTTTGCTCACTCTCAGATTGTGCATTTAACATGAGTAGGAATCACAGAATGTTAGATCTAGAAGATGCCTTCAACGTCATCTAATTCAATTCTCACATTTTACGGATGAGAAAAGTGAGACCTAGAAAAGTTGTAAAGTCATTAGGTGTGATTTTCATTCACTATTTCATGGAAGGAAATGAAATTTTGGTGACTCTGAACTTGGGAAACCAGAGCTATTAAGACCTTCCTAACAAGTTTTGGATGCTTTCAATTAATGCAAGATCTCTAGTTCCCGTACACCTAATTAAACTCTAATGCCACCCTGAGTTTTTATAAAGCATAGTTGATTATTAGGTTCTTGGCAATGAGGGGATAAAGTGAAACTTACTTTTTTACTCTCTAGTAGGTGTTTTGAATTTGGCAGTGATTTATATCCTTATTAAACAGTGTTATAGTGGATTTATGGCCCTTTTGCTCCATTAGGAAGATGGGACTGGCAGCCAGTAAGAAAGGAAACAGTAGCAGACCAGTATCTGCTAAGGAGTCATACTTGTTACTAACAACATTATTTGATTTCTTGGATGGATCTGTGATCTCATCAATTTGATACTCCCTTTAACTGAACATATCATAATCTATTCTCCCCTCATCTTGCATGATTCTTCCTCATGTCTTTCCATAATCTTCTGTAGAGGATCTCCTGATATTCTGAGATTCTAACTCTAGATCTTGTTACATATTAAGGATGCCAATGGAATATGTAAGATGGCCATTGGTCCTATAACATAAAATGGGGTGACAAATGGTATGTATATCAGATTCAGCCCAAGAAATTTTTTGGTTTAGTCCATGAAAAATATTTTAAAAAATAAGATGCAGCTTAAATAGAAATAGCTGAATTATTCACTGTTTTCATAAGAAGAAATTGGTCACTTTTACAAATATGAGTCTAAAATTTAAGTTTTCACTTAGCATAGAGTATAAGTAGCTTTAATTTTACAGCAAGACCTAGTCCATCAGACATCAACTCCCTTATCTCTCTTCCTTCACACATTAGGATCTCTCTGTGTCATCTTACATCTCATTTTTCCTGTTCATCTCAGAGGATGAGGTGGACCTTCTTGCCAAAGCTAACTGCTGCACCTGAATGCATCTCTTCTAATACTCTTTAGTGCCTTGAATTTCATGAATGGTCATGACTTTTTTCTTTTCCCCTCCATGCCTCCTCCCACTCTTTCTCTTTTTTCCTTTCCCTCTTTCCTTATCCATGTCTCTTACTCTCGTCTTCCTCCTCCTCTTCTCTACCCCTCCCCCCCACTGAATTTCTTATACCACTCTGTTGGTCCTCTTATCCAATTTTCTGAATGACCCATGATCTCATTAACTGGGATTGCGTCTTTATTGATACATATTACAGTCTGGGCCTTCTCACCCTGTGTGATTCATATCCATATTCTCCCACAAAATGCCATCATACAAAGACTCTCCATCATGTTGAAGGTCTTCTTCTAGTTCTTTTACAATCTCATGGACAATAGCACAGTCCTTTTCTTTTGTTATTCCACATCTCAATACATTAAAGGTGTATGTCATTTTCTAATCATATATGTTCCTAATTATGTATTTTATTCCACTTAAATGCAAATCATTGTTAATATTTTGAAGTCTACTTATATTCTCTATTCATTTTTCCAATGAATTTTGAGTTACTGCAATTAAAATTCCAGTTCAATCTAAGCCAATAAGCTTAATTTTGTGCAAGGAATTGTTCTTGGTGCTGAAATAACAAAATAAAAAGATCTCAAGTATATTTCATTGAAGAGTTCAGCAAGCAACCTGGAGAGAGAGAGGGAGAGGGGGAGGGGGGGAAGAGGGAGAGGATGAGAATGAGTGAGAACACAAATAAGAACTCATTCTTTGGAGATCAGGCTGCTCCATGATTTATTGCTATATGTCCATGTTCATCCTTCATTGCTGAAGAAGACCATGCCATCAGAGAGATAATGACATGACTTGCACTTGACTTTGTTTTGAGTGAGGGAGGGCTGTGCAGGTCACCAGCCTCACTTCTTCTCCAGAGCCATCTGAATCCAGTGACCAGATATTCATCAGGATGACTGGAGAGGACCCACGATAAGGCAACTGGGGTTAAGTGACTTGCCCAAGGTCACACAGCTAGTGAGTGTTGAGTGCCTAAGGTGAGACTTGAACTCAGGTCCTCCTGACTCCTGCACTGGTGTTCTATTCACTGCACCACCTAGCTGCTTTGCTGCTATGTAGTACTATGGGGAAAAAGTAATTGTCAAGGAGGTGTGTGTGTGTGTGTGTGTGTGTGTGTGTGTGTGTGTGTGTGTGTGTAGGAACAATGTGGAATCATTAAGATACTACATGATTTACCAAATGAAGTCTAACATGGTCTTTTTAGGAGAAAGTACTTTAATGCCATTTTAACTTCCTCATTGGAGCCTGAGTCAGCGATGAGAACAGGTCATTAAAAATGCTCAGTCGACTTTGTTTTCCATCTCTTGTTGTTTCTTTCCTGTTTCATCTAAAAATACTATTGGGATGATCTAGCTTAGTTAGGTCTTGTGCCAAGCTTTATGCTAACCCATTTTCCCCTCACCCAGTTTTGCTATTTTGTGATGTGATATGGCTCTTAATCTTCCTTTTTCCTTCTCTGTAACATTTTAAAATAAGTTTTCACTTTAAAATGGTGTTTCCTTTAGCTGCCATGTCTCTCTACTTAACAAGGAAGTCAAACTTTTTGACTGATGGACAAGTGCTTCTGAGCTGTTTTGGTCTCTGTTGTGGTGATCATCTTGGTTTAGCTTTCTAGAGGAAATACCAACAGAGTTAATGTCTTTATTTTTATGCATCTTCCATTTTTCAGAGTCAGTAACTTCTTTTAACAGATTGTGTTGGAATTGTAACTTCAAGGGGTATTATTATATTTTCTTGACCCTGTCATACTTTATTTTGAGTCTCAATTTGCTCCAACTAATCAATAGTCCTGATCACATAAAGTGACTTCTCTATCAGTAACCAGTTAAAATGTAGTCAGTCAAATACATTTATCAAAATATAGTCAATTTCATCTTTTATGATATTAACTGTTTACTCTTTCTGGTTCCTTTTAAACTCTGTTATATCATTACCATAACAATAATTTATCATCATCATAATAATTATTAGAACTAGTGAAGGAGCTATGGAAATAAGCTTATGGAAATAAGTTGAGATGCAACATCATCCCTGTGGTCCTTTCTGCCACTGGAAAGGTTTTAAGGCTTTCAGTGAATCTACATAGGATGAGTGTGCATTCTAATAATTTAATTAGATCATAAAAAATCAGTTACTTTATCCATTTTTATGATAGATGGCTGCCATTAAATATCAAATATAAATACTAAGAGAAGAATGGCAACTTCTCCCAGGACCATTTTGTGTAAATGCTATGAAAAAGATGAGACTGAGATAATAACCATAATTACATGGGAATAAGATAGAGCACATATCCTTGTCATTCTGTGTGGTATGGGAATTGGTACAGATGCTCTCTATAAACCTACAGAAGACGAATTTCTATCCCAGCACTTTTACAAACACCAGTCATTTGATTGATCTATCTAATTCGCCACCAAGCATTGCATGTAAAAAATAAATGGTAGGATGGTGGTTTGGCCATTTTTATTTGAACACCATAAATGAAAAAGAGGATACTAAATAAATAAGGAAAATAAATAAAATGAAGAATAAAATAAAGAAAATAAAACAGAAAAGTTAACAGTAACAATAGTTACAATTGACATATAGTTCAAGGTATATAAAGGAATATACATGTATATACACACATATATGCACATACATTTGTGCACACACATATATACATGCAGACACGATCCCATAAATACATGAATATATATGTGCATGTATGCATACAGACATATACACACATGTGCATATATATGTTCATTATTTTATCTAATCCATGCAATAATCCTGTGAGGGACAGACTTGAGTCAGGGAGAACAACTGAAAAAACTGTTGAAATAACCTAGACAAGGGGTGAGGGCCTGAATTAGGGTAGTGGTTGTGTGAGTGGAGAGAAGGGGTTGAGTGCAAAGAAGGTTGTGGAGGTAGAAGAGGCAAGATCTGTAACAGATTGGGTATGTGAAGTGAGGGAGAATGAGAAGTCAAGGATGATGCTGAGGTCATGAAATAGTACATGGGAAGATGTTTTGCTCTTGACAGTAATAGGGAAGCTTAGAAAAGGGTTTAAGGAAAAGCTATTGACTTCTGATCTGAATGTATTGATGTTAATATCTTCAAACACATACAGTTTGAAATGGCCAATAGGTAATTGGTGTTGTAGCTCAATGGAGAGAGTGAGGCTGGATGTATGAATCTGCTTATCATTTATGCAGAGATAATAAATAAACACATGAGAATAGATGGAGAGAGAGACAGAGAGGGAGAGAGGGAAGGAGGGAGGGAAGGAGAGGGAGAGGGAGAAGGAATGGAGGTGGTACTGGGAGACTTGGGAAAATCCTAGAGATGGAGAACAGGATATGGACAAAGAATCCACAAATGAGATTAATAAGGAGATAAGGAGTGATTATACAGGTCAGAGGTCCAGGAAAGAATTGTATTATGAAATTGTATATGGTCATTGTAGAGTTAAATGCAGCAAATAGGTCAAGAAGTATGAAGACTGAACAAAGAACATCATATTTGGTAACTAAGAGATCACTGCAACTTTGACGAGAGCAGTTTTAGTAGAATGATGTCAGAAGTCAGATTGCAAAGGGTTGAGGAGTGACTGATGGGGGGGAAGTATAGACAATAAAGGTAGAGAATGTATTGTTTTTCTAGGATGTTGGCTGAGTAAAAGAGAGTTAAATGATTGAGATTATAGGGTCTAGTGAAGGTTTGTTTGTTTGTTTGTTTTTTCATTTTTTTTTAAATTTAACTTTTAACATTCATTTTCACAAAATTTTGGGTTACAAATTTTCTCCCCTTTTATCCCCTCCCCCCCCAAACACCAAGCATTCTAATTGCCCCTATGACCAATCTGCTCTCTCTTCTATCATCCCTCTCTGCCCTTGTCTCCGTCTTCTCTTTTGTCCTGTAGGGCCAGATAGCTTTCTATACCCCTTTACCTGTATTTCTTATTTCCTAGTGGCAAGAACATTACTCGACAGTTGATCCTAACACTTTGAGTCCCAACTTCTTTACCTCCCTCCCTCTCCACCCCTTCTCTTTGGAAGGCAAGCAATTCAATATAGGCCAAATCTGTGTAGTTTTGCAAATGACTTCCATAATAGTTGTGTTGTATAGGACTAACTATATTTCCCTCCATCCTATCCTGTCCCCCATTACTTCTATTCTCTTTTGATCCTATCCCTCCCCATGAGTGTCGACCTTGAATTGCACTCTCCTCCCCATGCCCTCCCTTCTATCATCCCCCCCACCCTGCTTATCCCCTTATCCCCCATTTTCCTGTATTGTAAGATAGGTTTTCATACCAAAATGAGTGTGCATTTTATTCTTTCCTTTAGTGGAATGTGATGAGAGTAGACTTCATGTTTTTCTCTCACCTCCCCTGTTTATCCCTCCACTAATGAGTCTTTTGCTTGCCTCTTTTATGAGAGATAATTTGCCCCATTCTATTTCTCCCTTTCTCCTCCAAATATATTTCTCTCTCACTGCTTGATTTCATTTTTTTTTTAAGATATGATCCCATCCTCTTCAATTCACTCTGTGCACTCTGTCTCTATGTATGTGTGTGTGTGTGCATGTGTGTGTGTGTAATCCCACCCGGTACCCAGATACTGAAATGTTTCAAGAGTTACAAATATTGTCTTTCCATGTAGGAATGTAAACAGTTCAACTTTAGTAAGTCCCTTATGACTTCTCCTTGCTGTTCACCTTTTCATGGTTCTCTTCATTCTTGTGTTTGGAAGTCAAATTTTCTTTTCAGCTCTGGTCTTTTCATCAAGAATGCTTGAAAATCCTCTATTTCATTGAAAGATCAATTTTTCCCCTGAAGTATTATACTCAGTTTTGCTGGGTAGGTGATTCTTGGTTTTAGTCCTAGTTCCTTTGATTTTTGGAATATCCTATTCCATGCCCTTCGATCCCTTAATGTAGAAGCTGCTAGATCTTGTGTTATCCTGATTGTATTTCCACAGTACTTGAATTGTTTCTTTCTAGCTGCTTGCAATATTTTCTCCTTGACCTGGGAACTCTGGAATTTGGCCACAATGTTCCTAGGAGTTTCTCTTTTTGGATCTCTTTCAGGCAGTGTTCTGTGGATTCCTTGAATATTTATTTTGCCCTCTGGTTCTAGAATCTCAGGGCAGTTTTCCTTGATAATTTCATGAAAGATGATGTCTAGGCTCTTCTTTTAATCATGGCTTTCAGGTAGTCCGATAATTTTTAAATTGTCTCTCCTGGATCTATTTTCCAGGTCAGTTGTTTTTCCAATGAGATATTTCACATTATCTTCCATTTTTCCATTCTTCTGGCTTTGTTCTGTGATTTCTTGCTTTCTCATAAAGTCCTTAGCCTCCATCTGTGCCATTCTAATTTTGAAAGAACTATTTTCTTCAGTGAGCATTTGAATCTCCTTTTCCATTTGGCTAATTCTGCTTTTGAAAGCATTCTTCTCCTCATTGGCTTTTTGAACCTCTTTTGCCAATTGAGTTAGGCTAGTTTTCAAGGTGTTATTTTCTTCAACATTTTTTTGGGTCTCCTTTAGCAGGGAGCTGATTTGCTGTTCATGCTTTGACTTCATGTCTCTCATTTCTCTTCCCAGCTTTTCCTCCACCTTTCTAACTTGATTTTCAAAATTCTTTTTGAGCTCTTCCATGGCCTGAGCCCATTGGGTGGGCTGGGACACAGAAGCCTTGATTTCTGTGTCTTTGCCTGATGGTAAGCATTGTTCTTCCTCATCAGAAAGGAAGGGAGGAAATGCCTGTTCACCAAGAAAGTAACCTTCTATTGTCTTATTTCTTTTCCCTTTTCTGGGCATTTTCCCAGCCAGTGACTTGACCTCTGAATATTTTCCTCACACCCACCTCGCCTCCTGATCCTCCCAGCCAGCATTTGGGGTCTGAGATTCAAATGCTGCTTCCAGCCTCAGGGCTTTTGGTGGGGGCAGGGCTGCTATTCAGTGTGAGATTAAGTTCAGATGCTCAGGTAGGGGCAGGGCCACCTCTCAGGCTCAGTTCCCTCAGGGAGTTTATGCACAGATCTTCAACAATGGATCCAGGCTCCTGCCTGCTTGGGGAGCCCTGGTCTGCCTCAGCCCCTCAGCTTCTGTCTCCCGAGGGGGCCCGAGCCATGGGGGCACCCCACTCCCCCCTCGACCCGCCAAAGAGACTCTCTCACCGACCCCCATCACCTGTGGATGGAGGGACTTGTGCGGCCACTGGAGATCCCGTCCCTGAAGCCTGCTCGGATCTGTTCCTCTCGGTGCTGCGGCCGCGGCAGGGCTGTACTCAGCTCCCAGTCCCGGCGCCCAGTCCGCAGCGTGAAGGACCTTTTGCGAGAGGTTTGCAGGTCTCTCCGGAACAGAAAACTCCCTCGCTCCAATGTTCTGTGGCCTCTGGGTGCAGAATTCGCTGTGAGTTACTTCTTTGTAGTTGTTCTATGGGTTGTGGGTTTGGAGCTACGTGTATGTGCGTCTTTCTACTCCGCCATCTTGGCTCCACCCCCAGTTTGTTTTATTTTTAAGATGGAAGTTGATTTGCAAGTTGTAGGGAAGGAATGGATTGAAAGGGAGCAGTTGAAGATTTGAGGGAAAAGAGGGGATGAATGAGGTTATATATAACCTTCTAGGGAGCATTGGGGATTCTGGGATCAAAGGCACATCTAAAAGAGTTGGCCTTGGCAAGGAAAAGGGCCACTTCATTGTCAGAGTCTAGGGAAAGGAGGAGAGAGTGGGTGATATCAAAGAGTTTTGAGATGAAGAGAATGGGAGGAGTTCACATTGAATGGCCTCAGTTTTCTCAGTAAAAAAGGTGAGGTCCTCAGGTGAGGTACAAAGGTAGAGGTGTGAGAAACTTGAGGAAAGAAAGCTTGCCTCTAGAATCCACTGCTGACTCTCTAGACTTTCTTTTTTCTTTTCCTTCTTACCGTGTCCTACTAGTCTCTTCACCTGAGAAATTCATTCAACTGGCTTTCTTAAACTAGAATTTTATAGCATCCCTTTGGCCCTTTCCTCTGATTGATTGTTTTTTCCTGAAACCTCCATTTTGAGGAAAGTGACTAGATCCAGTCATGTTTTCATTTCTCTTGAATCTCCATGCCTGATTGTCATACTTTCTTCACCATGTCCCCCACCCCTAATAAGGGAACCTTTTCCTTCCCCATCCCCTGATTTTGAGCTTCCTTTTATGTGTTTTTCTACATTAGAATGTAAACTCCTTGAGGACAAGGACTGTCTTTATTTCCCCTTACACTGGTATTCCCACTGCTTAACACTTTTCCAGTACATACTAAGTGTGTGATAAATGCTTCTTGAATGACTGACTAGAAAAGTTTCTGTGGGGAGTGAGATGGAAAATCACTTAGAGGAATAAAAGGATTGTCTTGTGATGAAGTTAGATACCATGAATTTATAATGTACTGCTTCTCTCTTCAGTTTTATTCAGAAGCATTGTGATTATGAGTGGGGATAATAGGATCTAGAGTAGGTAGGGATCTTATTGGCCATCTAATTCAGGGCTTCTTAAACTTTTTCCATTTGCATTTGTTGACATTGTGTGGCCTGAGGGCATGTGCAGTGCAAAGTGCGCCTGCTTTGTGTTTAAAACCAAGGCTGCAGTGAATTTGCATGATGTAACATGGGCAAGTGCTGCCAGAAACACCTCGAATTCATTATGTGTTTAATTTGGAATTAATTTTTGATTGTTGCACATTCAGAAACCTTTTACCGTTGCCAAATTTGTTATGATTCAGTTTAAGAAATCCTCCTTATTTTAAAGTTGAGGAAAATAAAACTAAAGAAGTTATCTTATGCCCCATAAATAACATTTCAACTCTCATCACCATGCTTTTGCATGTGTTTCCTCCCTCCAAGCATGAAATAGGCCACCTGTCTATCTTTACTTCTGCCTCATAGAATTCCTAGCTTCTTTCAAAGCACAGGCCAGGTACTAGCTACTACATCTGACATTTCTTGAGCAACTTTCCCCTCAATACCTTGATATTACTTTGTATATACATTGTACTTACTTACTTGTGTTGTATCCTCCCAGTAGAATGTCAGCTCTTTGAGGGAAGGGACTGTTTAGATCTCAAATAAGGTATTATTTGTAAAGTGTTTAGCAAAGTTCACAGCACATAATAGGTGCTTAATAAATGCCTGTTCCTTCTCTTCCATACCTCATCTTTCCATTCCTAGCACAATATAGTTGCTTTATAAATGCTTTTGGTGTTGAATTGTCCAAGCCAATGACCATAGACAGCAGGAGAGTAGGGATTTGAACCCAGGTTTTCTGACTCAACATCCAATTCTATTTCCATCATTTGACACTGTCCATATTTGTACTGTCGAATGCACAGGGTTATTGTGAAGAAAATGCTTCATAAAAGTTAAAAATCATTATCAAAATATCAGTTTTTATCATAATTATGTTTTTTCACAGATGGGAAGCCAGAGTGTTGCTTTGGTACCCACAAAATCTATGACCTCGAGGACGGGCTTCAGTACCTCGGACAATTCCTTTATGGGGGCTTTATGGGAAAATACCAATAAGAATCTGATGGGATGAAGATGAATATCTGGGCTGTAACATGTGGAATGCAAAGAATATCCATGTCTTTGAGATCATGGATTCATGGAATCACATAGGAACTATTGACATACATGTATTAGTATTATTGCTTATTAGCAATAAAAAAATCAGCAGGTATTTTGGTGGTGACTGATATTTATAAGCTTCTTCTTCTCTTCCATTTCCCCCTTAAGCCCTTACAATTTACAAATAAAAAATCTGTGAGAAATAATAATAAAAATAAAAGTCTTGCAAGTTTTCCTAGCCCTTTCCAAGTGAAGACGATTTGACTACAGAAACATTGATCTATGCACCTACTGTAAGTTAGATTTGATGTTCTAATTCTTCTAGCTAGGTCTTAATTAGCTCCATTTCATCCCCATTTCCATCTGTTAGTTAGTCAGAAACAATGTACTGTGATTTGGTGATATGAAATAGAAACAGTCAATGATTGGAGCCAAATGGAGAGCTGAAACTACGATAATGAGCCTTCCACTTTACCAAATGCCCTGTAGGTTCTTACTATAACATTTTAAGTTCCTATTATCCAGACAGTTTCATCTGAGCATGACCTTTGAGTAATCCAGAGAGAATAACTGAACAACTTGATTGAGACGTTAAAATAATTCTTGGTTATGGGTGGCAGTTACAAGAAAGAAAAAAGAATGAATATTGATAACATTCTCAGAAAATTGTCAGTAGACTCTAAAGATGCAGGGTTTGTGAGCCAGGATAAAGGATGAAAAGTGTAAATGTTGCTATTATTGTATTTATTCCTTATGCTAATGAGAACAACAATCCAGATTGCTCCAAAATGAATGGAGAGTTTCTACCTTGGTCTGCCCAGTTGGCATTTCATTCCTCGGCTCTAGCCTTTCCCAGCATTTCCCCCATTTATTATACTCCCTGCCATCATTCACATTATATTCTTTTTTTAAAAATAGAAGAATAAGATTCTGAAGTATAACAAAGTATTCATAATCTTCCTGTGGATAGGGGACAGTGCTGTATATTTTATAGATAAAATGGTTTGAACCCTTGCTGAGAACCCTAGGGCTTGTAGTTATTTTCATCTTCTTAGCCTAGGAGGAGATGAAAGTTGTGACTCGAGCTGTTTGGGGGTATGGTTAGGGAAGATTTTGAATGGATCTGGAGAGAGGATGGAGAGCTGAGTGACTGCAGTCGTGATATCTCCTACCCTTGGCACCTGAGGAGAAGGATGGGAGGCAATAATAGTGATCTATCAGAAAGATAGAGATGGCACTCTAGTGGGAGAGGCTGGTGTCTGTGACTGTGCCATAGATCATGATGAAATTTTAGAAAAGTGGCTTAACTGTTTCTCTCAGAGAGACTGAGTAAGCTCAGGAAAAGTTTCTCCTTCCAATGTTGTCTCTCCCTATGTTGGTCATTGTCAGCCACTTTTATATGATTTGCATTTCCTTCCTTAACTTTGTATTTTATCCTGATTTTGCTATGGGTTAACCATGAAAGGTACTTATCACATATTTTGTACATTGGGGGAGTACAGAGGGAGTTAATGGAATTTGGCAGGGGCTAGATGGAATTCACACAGAATTTAAGACAGAGCAGAGATTCCATGACCTGTCAATGGATAAATCAGTCAGTCAATAAACCTGGCATTGTGCTAAGAACAAAAAGAGGCAAAAAACAGCCCTTGCCTTCAAGATGCATGCAATTTAATGAAGGAGACAATGTATACACAAATATATGCAAGCAAGTTATATACAGAATAAGTAGGAATAACAGGGAGAAGGCACTAAAATGAAGAGAGGTTGGAAAAGCCTTTCTGTAGAAGATGGGATTTTAGTTGGAACTTAAAGGAAGTCAGGAGGCAGAGATGGGGAATCACGAGAGAAAATGCCTGAAGCCAAGAGTGGTTTGTTTGTGGAAGGGTTAAGATTTCAGTGTCATTGGAAAGAAGAGTAGATGGCAAAGAATAAGATATTAAAAATTATTGGGAGCCCAGGAACTGCGCAATAATTTGACAAATCTAACAGGTGGTACTTTAAACTGAAACTGGGTTTTTTCTTTTGTCCTTGACTAGCAAACATATTGGTTTAACAGTGTTATTAAGTATCTAGTTTCTACTTGAATGAGAGAATAAAAGATAGAGGGGAAGAAAGCCAGGGGACTTCTAAGGCAAGATCTCTACCCTCTGTGGAAAGGTCAGGGGAAACAGGGGCATGACTGTAATGGGGCAAACCCTGAAGTCAAGGCTCCTTGACAAGAGATAATGCTGCTCTGGGAGAAGTTAGTTTTGTCTTTTTTTAGAAGGATCCTCAAAAGGAAAAAAGGACTGGCCAGCTAACTTTGCTCTTCATAGTAACACTTGCTAGTTACCATAGGGATCATACAATTTTATGGCAACTCCAAAATAATTCCCCTGTAAGATAGGATTTTTTGAATTGGTAAGTCATATGATTCTTTAAGGTGTGACATTTTCCTCCATTTTGGATGAAAATTCTTCTGGGCATTCCAGAGGCCTTGGGCAAGACCAATAGGAGAGCATAAAATAGGACAGAAATATGCCGAACATCAAATAAAGAGTTGATTCCATCCTTTGTTTAGTTTTTTTGAGCTTCTGTGATCTAAGTGCTTAGAACAGTGACTGGCGCACAGCAGACATTTAATAGATGCTTTTCCCTTGTCCTTTCCTTTTCCTTCCAACTTCTTCCACCAAGATAGGTCCCAACTATCCTATGCCTTAGCAGATTGTGTGAGTTGTTGTGGTTGAAAAACCAGTCAAACAACAAATTGTCATTTGATGCCAGTGGTATTGGGGAAAAGTACGTATGGTTTCGTTGGTCAGGCCAGATACATTTGGTTCTGGAGAATTGATTGTACCTGTGATTACCTTGGTAGTCTAGTCAAGATCATGACAACTAACATTATTTTTCTAAGGTTGTGGAGAAAAGTCTACTTCTCAGTTATGTAGACCTCACAAAAATACAAGAACTGCTCCTGTTGTGTGTTTTTTTTAATGTTCTCTCCCATTCTTAACCTCATTCTAAGTTTAGATCCCACCTTAGCTCTCAATCTTCTCCTTCTCCCTAATAAATGAACAGACCTTGTCTTTCTGGGAACCAGAATTGCATACCACTCTTTGTAGTCTCTTCTCTGTGGCCCTAATAGGGTAGTGTCTCTTCCCTTTCTCCTCCATTTTCAGTATCCCTTTATGTATGGTCTTTCTCCATTAAAATGTAAGCCTCTTGAGGACAGGGATTACTTTATCTGATTGCATTTGTATGTTCAGAGTTTGGGCAAGTGAATGTCACATAGTGAGCACTTCATAAATACTCTGCCTAACTGTCTTCATCTGTCTGTATAATATTATTTAATGCACAACGACTACTGATTGAATTGAATAAGAATCTCAAAGATGTCGTTAGTAGCTAATACATGGTGGAGGGGGGAAGTTGCAGTCAATTAATAGGTCAACCCTTCAGTCAATAAGCATTTATTAAGTACTTCCATGTACCATAGAGTAACTAGATTGCAGTGGATACTGCTCCAGGTCTTGAGTCAGAAAGACCTGAGTTTCAAATCTGGCCTCTGACAGCTAGTAAAGCTGTGTAATCTTGGTTAAGCCACTTTGTTTGCCTCAGTTTCCCTATTTATAAAATGGACTGGAGAAGGAAATGATAAACCACTCCAATATCTTTGCCAAGCCCCAAAGAGGGTCATGAAAAGTAGGATATGACTGAGACAACTGAATGACAGCAACAGGTATGATCTTGGGTAAACCACTACATCTTTGTAAGCCTCAGTTTCCTCATCTGTCAAATAAGTTGGTTGCATTAATGACTTTTAAGAGTTCTTCTAGCTCTGAAATGTTCTAATTGTTGGTTGGTCGTTGTCCTTCATTCTCAAAGAGGACCAAAATGTCATCACCATGTCATAGTCAAGTTACAGTGTGTCTGACTGTGACTGATCAGACCAAGATGAGCTCGGAATACTCTAGCACAGGTTGGCACAAACAGTCCATGTGAATATTTGGGGTATATTCTCTAAAGTTGTGCATCTCTCATTTCATTTGAACTTACTTCAATTTGTCTTTGCTCATAGAGCACAGCTCCTTGTCTGATGAGAGTACACCATACTGGGTTGGCCTATGCCAGTTTCTCCCATGTGATGGGATCAATTCCAAATTTCTGAAGAGAGATCTTGAGAGTGTCTTTGTATTGCTTTTTCTGACCATCATGTGAGTGCTTGTCTTGTGTGAGTTCTCTGTAAAATAGTCTTTTAGGCAAGTGTATGTTTGGCATTCGAACAACATGTCCAGTCCATTGGAGTTGTGCTCTCTGTAGCAATCGTAATAATAAGTGATGAGAAGAACATAACTTTTTATGTTTTTATTTTGGGTGGTAGGGTAGATGGGAAGCAAGTATGAGAAAATATCCTTCGATAGTTAAAAGGAGACCATTAATGCTATGCCAAGCAGAGCATGGCATAATATTTTCAAATCAATGGCATTAAAAATATTTGACTTAGAAAAGCCTAAGGGAAGCAACAAGGATGTCCTGTGCTTCTCCCTAAGGTACATGTTGAGGAACAAGCAGCATCAATATTATAATAACTCACATTTATATAGATCCTGAAGAATTACTATGTGCTTTACTTATACCAACCCTGCACAACAGAGAGAAAGACCACTAGCCTTGGACTCAGAAGACCACGGCTGGATTCTTGGCTCTGCCATTTAATATTCATTGACTTTGGACAAGTTCCTTAAGCTCTCTGGGCTCAGTTTCTTTCCTCCATAAAATATGGCTTCAATTCAGTAGAACAAACATTTTCTACCTCACTATGCTCTTGTGAGGCTCAAATGAGATCACGTTAAGTAAATATCAACTAGCCTTGTTGCTAATGAAACCATAGGCAGTAAGAATAGTTACAGTATTCCATGCAATGTCACAAGCATTATGCTCTTTTCTGGCCAATTACATTTAAAAATGTTTAATATACCTACTTCATCACAGGATGGACAATTGAATAATAAGTGATATTGTAAGAATGCTTTATGCCTTCTCTCAGCTGATCCTCATAACCACCCTGAGAGGTAAGTGCTACAGGTATTATTATATCCATTTTGTGGTTGTTCAGTCATTTCAGTCATATCTGACTCTTCATGGCCCCATTTGAGGGTTCCTTGGCAAAGATACTGAAGCAGTTTGCCATTTCCTTTTCTAGCCCATTTTATAGATGAGGAACTGAGGTAAACAGAGTTCAGTGACTTGCCCAGAGTCAAAAAACTGGTGTCTGGGGCTGGATTTGAATTCAAGAAGATGAGTCTTTCTGACTCCTGGCCTGACACTCTATCTGCTGTGCCACCTAGCTACCCCTCTATTCTTTTTACAGTTGAGAAAAACTGAGACTTAATAAGGTTATGTGGTTTACTCAAGATTCCACAGCTATTAAGTAGACTTCTTGACTCCAAATTTAGCATTTCATCTTTTCTGCCTCAGTACCTCTTTAAGACAGAAACAGAGGCTGACTGAAAGAGGAAAGGAAGGACAGAGTTTATCTGTGTCATTGGATAAGTCACACGACTTCCCTGGGCCTCAGTTCTCTCATCTGTAAAATGGACTTAATGACCTTTCAGCCTCCCCCCCACCTCTAGCTCTAAATCTACAATTCTATGAGCTGTGCTCTCCATTTTTTTTATCTATTTATATACTTTTCTCTTTTTACTTTTTCCTCCATGTCCAAAGATACCAGTCATTTTTCTTCCATAGGGTTTAGCAGATCTTGCAAATATTTTTCTGTGATATTTATTACCTGTGTATCTCACAGATAAGAAGTAACTATTGTAATAAGTTTTACCCATCAGATGCCAAATTCTCTCTTGGTCTTTGTGTATTTTGTTTCTAATGGCCTAAAGTAAAACAAGGGGATGGACATTTTAATACCATATTGGTCCAAATATAGGTTGCCTCCCCCCCCCCCCCCAGTATAGAATGTGACTCTGAAATGAGATCTTTTTGAGGATAGAGCTGGAAGCTAAAAAAAAAGTGGGAAAATAGGTACTTACCATGAAAGATGAAAAGCCATTTATTTCAATTCAAACAAAGACATTCCATTCCTTGTATCATTGTTTTTATTGTCATTCTCTTGCTAAGCCTGAGATCAGAGGTTATGCTCAGATTTTTACGTATCAGAATTGCATATTCTTGCCAATATGGTTATGATTGTTCATAGTCGTGGGGCATTTTAAGGCTTACAAAGTGACTTCCTCACAAGAGCTCTGTAGAGTAGGGGAACTGGATTATCCCCATTTTATAGATGAGAGACGTGAGGCTTAGAGGGATTAAGTGCTATGTCCCGATCAGATAGTAAACAGTTTGGACTAATGGTCAAAACAGTTCTCTTTGTGTAAGAAGACCAATGTTTATAGGTCTTTTGGTTCTAAGACCAGCTCTTTGACACTAGTTCATGTGTCATTTTGGAGACACCAAGGAGGTTTTATCCAACTAAAATTTTAGTGTCTTTTATGATGTCTATTAGAGGCAAATTCAGGCAAAAACAAACAGGCAAACTGTCAAACAGTTGAACAGTCTGAGAGGCCTCTTGAAATTCTTAATGCCCTGAAGAATATATATATATCTAATTTCAGAAAACTCCACTGGATGTTGCCTGTAACTCTCCAGTCAGTTAGCTAACTCAGCCAAGCACTCTGCTGTTGAATCTTTTAGAGTTTAGCTTAAGATTGGTCCTGGGATTTAACTGTGTCACACCTCTATTGCACTGAAAATAAAAAAGAACCACCTTGGGAAGACATTGATAATAACACTATTTGCAATTTTTATATCACTTGGCATTGAGGAGCTAAAATATTTCTTATATGAAGGAAAAATCTAATCCAAGGGAGGTTAATGAGATAAGTTAAAAATATTTTTCAGACTGGGTACTTCAATCCCTGAGAGATTAAATGATTTGCTGAGGGTTCCATTGGAGGTTAGTGACCAAGCAGATCTCATATGTGAATGGCTATTAGAAGCCTCTCTTTTTCTGTCTTATTGCCAATAATATTTAGAAATCTTTCCATTTGCAGATGAATAGCTTTGCCTATCTACAAAGAGCCAGATTAGCTCTTTTAAGATTTCAGGAAGTGTTTAGGGTTATCCCACTTTATGAGGATTATTTATTTTGATTTAAGCTAAATGGAATAGGAAACCCCTGACTAAACAGGGGTTCATTCTGCCATCGCTTCTTGCTCTAACAGTAAGAAAAGCCGGGTTATCCTGTCCTTTATATCACATACTGTCTTTTACTGAAGGAATTCTTAACCTGGGGTCCACAAATGCCAAAGGGGTCCTGTGAACTTGAATGGGACTTTTATCATTAACCTCTAAATAAAACTGAACACCTCCTTCCAGTAGGAATGTAGACAACAAGACATTATTTGGAGAAAGGGTTCAGAGGTTTCAGTATCTAGGCTGTCAAAGGTGTCCATGGCATTAAAAAAAAGTTTAAGAACCCCTAGTGGTTCTATACTCTTATATATTATGCCTATCACAAATCAGAGGCTATATTTACTTTTGATGTCTATTGGCATTTTTCTTGATTTTCAATGATCTGAAGTGGCTCTCCAAATCTGGGTGGTTTCATGCAACTTCATAGCTAGAAGAAACCTTAGAGGTCATTGAATCCAAGGCTCACCATTTTACAGAGAGAAAGCATAGGTTGGGCAAAGTCTTGTGGGTAGTAAGTGACAAAGCAGGGATTTGAGCCAAGGGCCTCTAACTAGACATGTAGAGAGTAGGTACTACTCTAATACTGATTGATATAAATCACGAAATGAGCAGGGTTTTGCTCTAGGCTATAACATAATTTTGGATAACTCCAAACAGGAATGAACTGAGGCAGACAGAGGTTATGTGACATGTCCTAGCTCATAAAATTAGTAAATGCCTCAAGCTGAATTTGAACTCATCTTCCTAAGTGCAAGTCCAGTACTCTATCCACCGTAGCACCTGTTAATGGTAGAAACAACTAAGGCAAGAGTCTATTCTTTCCCCCCCTAACACTTGTAACTTATATTAACAATCAGAACCCATTTAGAATCTCTGTGCCTCAGTTACCTCATCTGAAAAACAGGGTTAATAATAGCAAGAGACTAAACCAGCTATTGAATAAGGTCCCCTCTTATTCTTATGTCTGTGGTTTTATGATTTTACAGATTTCTCTGAATTTCATAAATCTCCAATTTCGATCCAGATGACAGTTTCATAAAAAAACTTTAGATAGACATAAAACAAACTCCCTTTCTTAAAAACAAAAACAAAAAATCAACACCCTTTCCCTTACCCCTGAGCGGTAAAGCAGTTATTCTTTTATCTTTCTCCCCCATTCCTACATTTATAAAAAGTTTTAGCTTCCAATGTTTCTATTTCTTTATGACCTGCCATTGACTTCCTATTTAACTCTTTTCGGTTTGCCTTCCATGATCTCCTCACTGATGACCTCCTAAACACCAAATCTCATGGTCTTTTGGTCCTCATGTTCAACTTTTCTGGAGTTTTCTCACTATTTTCCACCATTTCTGTGGTATCTGGGATGTCCTGGTTTATCTCATGCCATTTATTTTCTTTCTGACCCTGTAAGGTCAAAGTTTTCCAATGTTCTGTCCTCAGCCCTCTTCTCCTTTCTTTCTATGCTATTTGCCTCATTCATTACCATGACTTCAACTATCATACCAATACCGATGGCTCCTACATCTATTTCCTTAATGGTGGCCATTCTCCTAAGCTCAAGATGTTTGCTCTGATAGGATGTCTTTACCTGGCTGCTCCGCTGACATCTCAAATGCAACATGTGCAAAACTGAATTTGTCTTTCCCCCCAAATATACTCATCCTTCTCTCCTCATTATTTCTGTCAGAGATACCTAGTGTGTTAAATTTGAAACATTTGTATTGTTTTTGACTGTTTTTGTACCACAATCAGGGAGGCAGGACTCTTAAGCTGTACGGACAGGAAGGCAGCAGCTGTGACCAATAGCCCGAATTAGGACATTAGGATCTTTTTCACTTTATTATTGCCTGTAATTAGCAGATAAAAGAAGAAAGAGTCCAGGGTGGGAAACCTGCAGCCTCAAGGACATACCTTCTAGGACCTTTTAGGTCCTCAACTGTGACCTTTTGACTGAATCCAAACTTCACAAAATCATCCCTTTAATAAAGGGATTTGTTTTGTAAAATAAAACTTGGATTCAATCAAAAGGCTGTACCATCCAAGGACCTAGAAGGCCACGTGCGACCTCAAGGCTGCAGGTTCCCCACCCCTGGGAACTTTGAATATGGTGTTTCTAAGTTGCCTGTGTTATAGTTTCAGAGATGATTATCTTACACAATGATTCATATAATAAATACTTCAATGTAAAAAAAATAGGTAAGTTATAGTTATTTATTGGTCCCATGTGTTTTATATTTCTCTAAGGAAATCTTATGTTATAGGTTATGTGATAAGTTGCCTGAAGTCTTGGATATGGAGGACATTAAAGGATTTGGGTAACGATGAAAGTGACGATGATGATGATAGAGGTCATTATAATGCTGTACGGTTCTGCTAACTTCTATTCCTGGGGTATGATTTCCTACAAGCAGACATCAGTGCATTTCTGATTTCGTCACACAGACCAGACAGAGTTCTTTTGAGTTTCTAAAGTCACTAGAACATTAGGCTTCTGTGTTCCACATATAAAAGAGGCTGCCTATTTGTACACTGACATTTACATATATATAGAAGAAGTGCATGGCTGGTTAACTCCATTGACTTGGAGATAGTGCTAATGAGGCCAAGGTTGGATCCTTGTATGGGCCACTTAATTAACTTTGCACAGAGAGATCTGTTCCATGGCTTAATCCCAGTCAACTATCTTGCTGACACAAATGTTTGGTGCCAATGGCATGAAAAAGAGTGAATAGCTTAGCTCAAATTGACCAACTTTAGTGGAACAACTCAAAGGGTTAGGGTTAATAATAGCATCTTTATATCTAGAAGAATGAAAATTCCCTGAGGCCAAGGAATTTGGTTTTTGTCTCTGCAACCATTGCCTTGAACTTAAGAACTAGAGATGTAAAGAACCTTAGAAATCATCCAATTCAATGGCTTTATTTTGGAGATAAGAAAACATAACCCAGGCATAGTAGTGACTTATCCAAGTCAGGCAGATGATAAGTATCAGAGCTGGCATTTGAACTGGGGTCATCTGCCTCCAAGTCCAGTGTTCTTTCTGATACTATAGCAATTGTCCCATTGAAAGGTGGTGGAATAACACTAAACTTGATCATTTCAGATTTGTATTGCAAGAATCCCATGTCATTAATACTTATGGATGAATTGCAGATTTGCAGAAATCAGCAGCTCTTTATGGGCTCTTGGGACTGTGATTTCTAAATAATGAAACCTATTCCTTCTTGAGGGTAGAGTTAGATTTAAGGAACTTACCTGTGTAACCTAAGCAAGTCACACTCATCACTGCAAAATGAATAGGTTGTACTAGATGGTCTTGAAGGTCCCTTCTAGCTCTACATCTGTGATCCTATGAGGGTCTAGACGGATATCACAGATTGTGAATGCAGACTGCTGATTGGACAGTTAGGGGTGTGTGTGTGTGTGTGTGTGTGTGTGTGTGTGTGTGTGTGTGTGTGTGCGCGCGCGTGAGAGAGAGAGAGAGAGAGAGAGAGAGAGAGAGAGAGAGAGAGAGAGAGAGAAGGAGAGAGAGAGAGTGTGTGTTGGAAGTTATTGCATAGAAGTGATAGTTACAGCTATGGAACTTGATGACACCACCTAGGGAGAGAAGTGTAGGCAGAGAGAAGAAGTACTCTGAGGACAGAGCCCAGTGGGAATGGTACATCTAGGAACAGAGGAAAAAGGGGAGCCAAGAAAGGAACCAAAAATTCAGAGCCACTCCTCACAGTCTTTTCCCTTGCATTAGTCTGAAGATAATAGCAGAATGGCTTAAGATGAATGCTTCTAATTCCAAAAAAGATTATAGACTGCAAAGGGATTATTTATAATTAAACAAGGGACAAAAAAAGAGATAAAATTGAAAAGGAAAAAAAAACCCCAACAATTAAAAACAAAACTGGCTGAATGTTGGGATCGACCTCCTAGCAATGAGAACCATTGAACTCCTGTAGGGAGTGCAAATAGAAGACATAAGTGAAAAATTCATAATAGGTGAAAATTTGCTGGACAAAAGGATTAGCAAAGCTACAGGGAGGATACCACAGGTACAGCCGAAAGGTCCCTCTTAGCATTTGGGAATCAGCACAATTAGTGTTGATTAGTAGGGAAATCAGTCTGCACTGTTGAGTTTATGGAGCTCTCCCAAGAAAAGTCTACCCTGGTGTGTAGGATTCTTAATTAATATTCCTGAGTAGTTGGCCTCCAGGGGCTGGGCCCTACGGGCCCTGCAGGGCCCACTTTATTTGAGTGAAATCTTGTCTCTTATTGTTCAACAGTGGGGGATATACTGCAGATGAAGTACAGACAACACTTGGAAAGACAATTGAGAAAGTAATTTCTTGACACTGTCCCCAGCTGCTGCTACCAGATTAGCTGGGATGTTATCCAAGCCCCTTAACTGTAGCTGATAAAACCTTTTGAGAGAGGCTCTTGAGTTCCTCCATTACTGTTGATTTAGGCAGGAAAAGGGTTTGGAAATACAGTTGCACTTCCTTTACCGGTTGTTGAAATAGCCCCACTTGCAGATAAATACATTGACTGTTTTTTAGCAAAGCATTATATACCCTCCACACATCAGACTATCAAAATCTCAATTTGGTGGAATTCAAATGCACAGAATATCTATAGCTGTTTATGTGCTTGCTTTATTTTATAAATATTATCATATTTGATTCTTGAAACAACCCTCCAAAGCAGACACAACAAATATTATAAACTCCATTTTATACATGAGGAAACTGAGAGTCACAGAGGTTAAGTGTCAGAGGTTGGATTTGATCCCAGCTCTCTCTGGATTCTAAGTCAGTGCTCTTTCTACTACCCTAGTCTCTTTCTATACACTTAGGACAAAAAACAAAGGAAACCAAGGTAAGGACTTATTAAATAAGCAGAGACCAGCCCTTCTGCACTAGCCAGAATTCTAGGTAGGGATCAAGAATTTTGTTGCTAGAAGATAAGCTTGAAAAGAGTCAGATTGAGGATGTGGGAAGTTCAGAGCTTTTCTGGCTTCATGTACCATTTTTCTTCTTATGCACAAGTTTATTTGGATTGCAGTAAGGAAGCATGGCATCTGTGAGGAGATACTGCAACTACATAGCTTCTTTTGGGTTTGGCTAGGTGAGATTCCCTAAATGGGGAGGTTGATGGATAATTAGGGTTTTAAGAGAAGTTAAAAGAAAATTTCTACAATTTCTAAACCCAAGTCAGATAGTTGAGGAGAGACAGGGAGAGAGAGAGAGAGAGAGAGAGAGAGAGAGAGAGAGAGAGAGAGAGAGAGAGAGAGAGAGAGAGAATATGAATAACTATCAGAATTCTTCTTTAGACTTTTGGTCAATGCCCAGCTATGAATTCTGTCTCATATCTTTAGAGTCTAATCTATGAACTAAGGTAACATTAGCTCTCCTTTGCCAGGTAGAGCAGTATCAGCCACTACATCCTACCAAGTAGTGGTAAAGGGCAGCAAATGCTTCTGAGGAGGTTTAGATGACAGTTATCTCTAACTGATAGACTATAGCCAAGCAGATGGTTGCAGAAAGCAGATCAGTGACCAAGGGACCCCAGAGATGCTCATTAGAGAGGAGACACAATGAACCACAGGCAATAAAGCAGAGAATAAAAACAGCACCAAGCAGACAACAGTGCAATGACTGCCTGAAGACACGGTCAGTTCTGCAATATTGGGGGTGAAGATGCCTCAGCCACCAGTGTTTCCTGGCCACTTTTGGTCACAATATGTGCTCCCTCTGTGCATGATCCTTAGTCACACATGTCCTCTATGTGTCTATCCTCTATACTTATTCCTTGTTCATGTGCATTCCCTCTGGGTCTGTGACTTTACTAAGCAGAGTGATAATTTTGGGGAGAATGTATTTCTTATGTACACCAAGGGACCTTTTCTAACCACTTGATTTGCTATTTTGTTTGATTAAATGTTTTTCTTTTGAACTAATGTGTCTTCTGGCTGTCTGGGAAAATAAATACATGGATGAATGAATGAAAGAGAAAGCTCTCATTAAGCACTTACACTGTATGTTAAGCACTCAGGAGTGCAAATATAAAAGCAAGGAGAGTCCCTACTCTAAAAGAACCTATTTCATTCAGATGGGGGAACTATCACCCAAGGGAGAAGACTGGTCAGGTAGGAATGCAGCAATGGCAAAGATGGTGTGCTCCTGGCTCATGATTTTAACATTAAGGGAAGACCAAGGAGGAAAGTCTACACAAGGCAAGATGGTTGGGGAAATTGTGGAGAAGATGGACAGAGAAGAAGAAGTGACATAGGCCTTGATTTAAGAATGTTTCAAACCTAAGGTAGCTTTCTAGGGTCCCATGTAAAGGGGTGGGAGAACCCAGGACATGAAAATAAAAACAGCAAAGCTCTCCAGTATCGATTCTCACGCGTGTCTTACATCTTCTTCATTTAAAGTTAAAGCATTGTACGACATTGAATTAAGGGGAATTGTTTAGAGAATTGTGTTATATTGGGAAAAACCCAGACCTTGGTGTCAGAAAGCTGCCTCCCAGCCCCACCATTTATATGGGCTCTGTGGTCTTTGGCAAATCATTAAGCTTTCAACCGTTCCTATCAAATAGTAATAACATACTTGCACTTCCTACCTTTTAGGATTGTTGGGAAGAATGTGAATTGTAAGCTAAGAGGAGTTCGTTTAGTCCAGCTCCCTCATTTTATAAATGAGGAAACTGAGACCTGAAGTAGTTAAGTGCCCAAGGTCACACACATAGGAAGTTTGAGAGGCAAGATTTGAACCTGTCATGTAGATGTGGAGTGGGGATAATCTGGGTTCAAATCCTATCTCAGGTACTTATTACCTTTGATAGTCACTTAATTTCCCTGTGGTAGAGCATTCTGAGCTTGTATTGGTCTGATCAGCCACAGTTGGACACATCGAAACTTCACTTTATCATGGTGAGGTTATTTTGTTCCTCTTCGAAAACAAAGAACAACAAGCAACCAATTTCCCTAGGCCAGGGGTGGGGAATCTTTGGCCTTGAGGCTACATGTGACCATCTAGGTCCTCAAGTGCTGCCCTTTGTCAAAGGAGGGCTTGAGGATCTAGAGGACCACTGTGGCCTTGAGGCTGCAGGTTTCCCACCCCTGCCTAGGCCCTAGTTTTCTCTTCTGTACAAGAGGATTGAGCTTGATGGCTTTTGTGATCCTGTGAACTTAAGTTTTCTAACTCCAAAGTCAGTGTTATTTCCATTGTACTAATCTTTCAGTTATTCTATGAATGGAGGCTATTCCTATTAGTGATTTTTATAATAAATGATATGTCTAAATCTATATGTCAGAGGATTGGTGGTGACGGAAGATGTCATCTAAAAGAATCCTTTCCGTTCAGCAGACACCCCAGTGAGACAAGAAACTCCTTTATTGGGATGTAAAATTGGATCTTGTAGCACCCGGGATCTCACTATCTCCAGAAAATTTCCAAGTCAGTCTCCAACTGTGCTGCAGAGAGCTAAGCCAAGATGGACAACAGGAGATGCTTAAACATTTATCCATCAGGCAAGACTTGTTCTGGTAAGATGTTTAAGTGGAGCAAATGGGTATTGAGTATAGAAAGCTGAAGTCAAAGAAGGATGTGGTTTGACAGAGAAGGAAGAAGTTGACTGTTCTGATCACAGAGAGATGCAGACTACCAAAATGTGCTCACGAGGAAGCTAGGGCAGAGAGAGGGCAGAGAGACTGCTCCAAAGAGCTGGGCCAAGAAGAAGACCTAGGAAAGCAGATAAGTGGGAATCAAACCAAAGAGTTCTTTCAAAGTCCTAAACGAAGCATAAGACTGCTATCCTGCCTCATCCTGCCAGTGATTCTGAAAGGCTTGTAATGGGAATGGTGATCATGGTCTGGAGCAAAGAAGAAAGTCTGAATGGGGAGAAGAGCCAAGCTGGGTTAGTTCTGAAGGGTGTCTAAAAGATGCAAAGAACTTTGATGAGCAGGTAGGCCAGGAGGTGACTGAAGTACAGAAAGCCCGTGAAATCCATGGGAAGATTAGGAAGTGGAAATGTGAGGAGTGTAAGGGAGGTCTCATTCAACGTGACGTCCCCTCCTCACCCTGCCAACTTAGGTCTTTTTATTGTGATGGCTTGTGTGTCCTACCACTCCCTGGTCTACAGAGTCACTTTTATTTCTGAATTAACCTCCCCTCACTGGGCCATGGACGATAATAAAAATTGATAACAGTACATAGTGCTATAAGGTTTGCTACTGTATTTCATTGCATATTTGTGGCAGATTTTATGCCAAATTTTTGGGAAAAAGTAGGGTGCAACCATTATGTGAAGGTCTTTGAAATTGTGCTGGTATTACTTAAAAATCATTTATTACTAAACTGTCTTTGGCGCATGATGATTATGCATGAAATACTCACAAATATATATTAAAATTGAATATTGATAATGCATGTGCTCTGAGAATTCTAGGCTCTGACTTACCATGCACAAGAGATAAATGCATATCCATATGTCATTGGTGAGTAGATTGCTGCTTTTTTTTACCTTTTAAGCAGCATGATGAACAGAATTATACCATGTGATGATTACGTGACGAAAGGTTACAAACCAATTTTTGGACTGAAAAAAACAACAGGATGTGACAATTAAGCAATGAAATACGGTAGATGCATTTTGTCCATGAGGGGACTGAAGCTGGGAAGTGAAGTGCTTTGCTTAGGATTCATGTAGATATTAAGTGTCTGAGGAAGGATTTGAACTCAGATCTTCCTGAACCCTACACTCTACTGCTGCACCAGATGGCGGCCTAAAAACTCTCCTACTTTAAGTTCCTTATCTGTTTCTCTCTCTCTCTCTCTGTCTTTGTGTCTCTGTCTCTGTGTCTGTCTCTTTCTGTCTGTCTTTCTGTTTCTCTCTGTCTGTCTGTCTGTCCCTTTCTCTCATAGACCCACAGAATCTTTGATATTGACTCCAACCCCTTCATTTAATAGATAAAGGAAAAAAGTCCTAGAGAAGCTGAAAGCTTTGCCCAAGTTCCCACAGGTATTAAGTCGCAGAGGCAGGGCATTGCCTGTAGCCATTTTTGCTTCAACCATTAATGGTGCAGGTTTTTCACATTCAATTCAAAGTGCATGCATAGAACTTGCCTAATGCTTTTTTTTTTTCTGAATTATGTTTCCCTTGAGACTAAAAACTCACCCTCTTATAGCCAGTTGATTTAAAAATCCAGCTCTCTAACTTTAAAAAAGGAATCAGTTTTGCGAGTTTCCCTATGACCGTTGATGAAGTAGCAACCACCGACTGACTGGCCACCCAAGCAGAGCGCTGACACATTTTGTTTGTTTTACTCCCCCTTTGAAGTCTAGTAATGGACTAAGTATTCTCAAATTATTAACCTAGAATTCTTGGATGAACTCGAAAATGAAATATCTGATTGTGGAGCTTATCTATATTTGATAGAAAATTCATAAAAAAAATGTCATAAAAGGAATAGAGAGTGGCTTTCGATCTATCTTATTATCCAAAAATTGTTTCTAACTCCTTGTTTATGACCACTGTTTGTCATCCTAGAATCTTATTGTATTATTTTAGCCTTTTGGTATTTGTTCCTTCAGAGAATAGAAGGAAGGGACGTGGCAAAAATGCTCACTGATCAAAACTAAATGCTTCAATGCTCCAATGCTCCAATGAATCTATGATCTCATCCTTTGTTAGGGACTTGTTCCAAAGAGTCAGACTACAGTCCACTCATACTTTCCTATCCTGTGCTGGAAAATCTGTTTTAAATGCTAAAAATTCTCATACTCTTTTCCCCAAGGCTAAAAGGAGACAGAGCAATTGTTTCTGACCAATGAGTCCAATTCTACCAACTTCACATCAACCCTAGATAAGAGCTGTTCAATTACAGGTTGCTTATTTATCTCATTTTCTTGGCAGGATTTGCTTTTCTTGAAACAAAAATCACCCATTCAAGAAGGGAAACCACTTAATTGATTAAAATCCACTTCAGCTAATTGTCTTTGACCTACTTGCAACTGAGAAACAGTTGACAGTCATAATAAATAGGTCCTTCTAGAAGCTTCATTTGAAATTTGGATTGCTGATTAGACTTTGATATAGTTTTAGCTTTTTTTCTTCTGAGGGCTAAGTTTTAAGCCCCTGGTATGTTCTTTGGTCTCTTTGGAAGTCAAGAAACATTGGTCTTTTGAAACCAAAATCCTCGTGTAGGTCATATGGTGGGTAAAGTCCTGGGCTTGGATTTATGAAGAGCTGAGTTTAGATCCAGCCTCAGACACTTACTGGCTACATGACCTTGGGAAGTCACTTAATCTCTGTGCTGCTCAGTTTCCTTATATATAAATGAAAGGGCTGGGCTTGATGGCTTCTGAGGATACTTCCAGCTCTAAATCTATGATCCTTTGATGCTCATTGAACTTGAAAGTAGTAGGGTAATATAAGCATATGTGCAAGATCTTTTCCTTGCCTTCCCTTCCTCCACCAGTGCAGATTAGCAATGATTCTATAACTAATAGTCTTAGGGAGTTGCCCAAGGTCACATGGTCAGCATGTGTCAAAGGCAGAAATTGAAACTATCTCTCTTATAAGCCAACTTCATATCCACTAGGATGGTTGCTTCTCCATTTTCCTCCTTGTTTATCTTACTTGTCATAGGACCATTATACATGAGAATGTGTTATAGAGCCAAGGAGATATAGAAACACTCAGGATTCTGAGTCCTTACTACCTAATGATTCTTCTGTCCCATCTGAGTAGGCTGTTATATCTTACTAGTCAGGGTGGACATTTTCTCTTGCATAAGAACTACTTTTGTTCAAGTTGGAGAGAAAAGTCAGAGAATATACTCACCCACTCAACTTTCACTCCTGGTATCATTCTGTGTGTTTGCCTTAAAGGCAAAAGAGAGGTGAAGGGCTAGTAAGTGATAGGTGGATGGGGAGAGGTGGTATGTGTGCTTATGATGACGTCAGTGGGTTTTTTTAACATGCAAAGAAGAAGGCTCTATGGAGGAGTAACTCCAGGAATGGCAACCCTATCATGAAGCCATGAATCATCAGTACTAATTGCATAACGCTAACTCCTACCCTCAATTTTGCACCTCTGGCAAGTGGAAAAGATAGAGGATCTTAGATAAATATAGTCAAAATTTTGATTATCTATGCTAATGGAACACTGTAGTGGGTTATCAAAAATCATTTATGATTGCTTTGGGGATGCACCATATGACTTTTTGGTGGATAAGGATAAAATTATCTTCTTGTTTTATTTAGCCTTGTAACAAAATTAGAATCCTAAATCTGGAAAGGGCCTTAGAGAACTGACTTCTTTATTTTCTGTATGAAGAAAGTAAGGACCAGAGAGATGAAGTGATCACTCCCAATGTGTGTCAGAGTCAGGATTCCAAACCAGGTTTTTTGATTCCAAGTTCAGGGCATTTACATTATCACCTGCAGCTGCCTTCCTGTGTATGGCACAATATGGCCCAGAAGCGTGTTAGAAGAGATGGGCAATTTCAACTGGTTTTAAAAACTTTTCTGCCAGTGATTCAGAAAGTGAATAGTCCACATGGAAGAAAACTGAGCGATGACTGTAATTGAATAGACTGCATCTGCTCTTCTATTGTATTCAATAGTTCATTGCTGGCACAGCTGTCCCTAGGGTCTTGGGGCTGAAGGCACAGCTGTACTACTGTCTGTGAAAGCAACCATTCGGGAAGCAGATTGAACATCACTCCCACTTCACCCCCTTACTATTTGCCATCCAATTGTTCTTGTACTCTGAATATGAGGTTTCAAATGAACAGATATTAGTTGAGTACCTAATATGTGCCGGGGACCATGCTAGACATTCAGGTTACAACAATGAAAATGAAACAGGCCCTGCTTTCAAGGAAATTACATCTTACTGGTCCATTTGCCTTTCCTGAAGAATATACTCATTTCCTGCCTTTCTGCTTTTGCACAGGGTGTCTGCCATACCTGGAATTTACTCCTTTCTCACTCTCTAACTTCCTTCAAAGCTCAGCAGGAAATTGACCTTCTTCACCAAGTCCATTCCAATCTCCTTGGTAATTACTTTGTCTATATTTTCTATTTTTTTCTATGTTTATATGGTTTCCTTCCAAAAGAATTTAAGCTCCTTGAGGGCAGACATTGTTTCTTTTTTTTTGCCTTTATATCTCCAGCATCCAGCACAATGCCTTGCTCTTATCATCACTAGTAAATGAATGAATCTGGATTATAGCATGTAGTCAGACAATGTGAGGAAGCAATTCCCAAGTAGACTGGAGGAATCTGGAAGTAGTAGATAAAGAAAGGTAAAATGGGAGAGGCAGAAAAAGAGGAGGGGAAATAGGAGAAGAAAGGATAAAGTGAGAGATGAGAAAGGAAGTAGAAGGGGTACTGGACCCACAGAAGCTGTGTGACCCAGTCACTCATAAGTCTTGCTTTTCTTGTATGTGAAATGAATATAATGGGACATTTAGTTCTCCCATTTGTTCTGAAGTTCAAACATTTGGACTAAGTCACTAAAGTCACTAAACTCTGTTTGCCTCAGTTTCCTCATCTGTAAAATGAACAGGAGAAGGAAATAGCAAACCATGCCAGTATCTTTGCCAAGAAAAGCCCCAATAGGGTCACAGTTGGACCCTACTGAAAACAACTAAACAACATGTAAAGCACTTTGTAGAACTTAAAGGCTCTGACTCAAACTGCCCAACAAACATTTACAGAGTGGCTGAAATGTGCATGTTCCTACACTAAGTGCTAGGGATTCAAAGACACAAAGACACCAGGCCCTGTCCTCAAGGAGCTTATGTTCTAGGGGAGTGGTGCAACACATAAATAACATCTCTGTGCTGAAGATAGTTTTGAGCTAGAAGTGACCTCAATTACATTGTCTAACCCTTTCATCTTGCAGATCTGGAAGCTGAAGCTGAGGAAAGGTAAGTGACTTGTTCAGGGTCATACAGGTAGTACACAGAGACAGAATTTGAACCTAAGTCTATGGACTCCGGAACTAGAGCTCATTCTTCTGTATCATGGCTTCCTGAAGACTTACAAGACTTACAGGGAAATGGTGTTTTTAGAAGTTCTTCTTCTTCTAGGGTTTTCTCTCCTCAGAAATCATCCTTTTTGTCTTTTTGCCACCCCCAAAATGGGCCTTAGCCAGGATTTCTATCTTAATGCTGACTTCCTCTTTGCAGACTTTCCTTTCTCCCATATCTCCCAGGTACAGTTTCTAAAATTTCAAAATTATTCCTTTGAGTAGAAGAGACTGAACAACAAGATGAGAAAGTAGAGAGTTTTATTACTATTTCTTTGTTAAGCTGGAAGTGAAATCATCCTAAAGGGATCTCCAAGCAGCTGTTCAACACCCTCAATTCGAATTCCTTGGCCTACAGTCTGTATGAAGAGATGGCACTTGTGTTTGTGGAAGAGACTCTCTCATACTATCTTCCATCTGGGAGATGGTAGTTTAATGTTTGCTGGTTTCATATCGTCAGGGTGCTTAAAAAACATAAGTAGACTGTTATTTCTGGATTTGTGTGTTATGGGTTATATCCTGTGGGGAAAGAGAGAGGTATTGAGAAAGGGAAAAAAGGGAAAGAAAGGGGATATAAAAGAGGGGGAGAAGAACAGATATAGAAGGAAAGGGGTAAGGGATATGAGAAAGAAGAAAAAGGAAGAGGAGAGAATGGAAGGTATTGGATTTGGGTTAAGAAGACCTGTGTTCAAATCTTATTCCCAACCATTACTAGCTGAGTGATTTTGGGCAAGTCACTTACCTTTCTAAGGCTTATTTTCTTCATCTGTAAAATAATAATACTTTTAGTTTTCCCTTCCAAAAGGTTATTGTGAATCTTAACCAAGATAATGCATGTAAAGTATTTGGTAAAGTTTAACGACCTCCACAAATTCTATCTGGGAAATATTTACTGCTGATCATAGAGAGATAGAATGAAGCAGCCCCCATCCTCAAGGAGCTTATATCCTATGAGAAGTTCCAACATTTAAATAGGGAATTATGTTATCCAGAATGATCTGATGAGGAGGGAAGGGACCAACAGCTGGGGAACGGGGGGAGAATAAGGAAAGGTCCCCAGAGGAGGAAGAGAAATCCTCTCAACTTGAGGGAAGCTGAGGGTTCTAATAGGAAAGAGAAGAGAGAGAGAGAAGTTTTGGCCCATGGAGGAGTCTACACCAAAGCACAGATGAGAAAGATGGAATGCCAAGTTAAGAGACCAGTAAATAGGACCATTTGGACAGATCACAGAAGGCATGATGGGGAATTAATGTGCGGGAAGCTTGGAAGTGAGGGCTGGAACCAGATCATGAAGGTCTTTAAGTGTCCAGAAACCCCTGAAGTTGGTTTAGCTGGGGAGCAAAAGTTCCAGATTTGTGCCTTGTAAAGATCATATTGGCAGCTGTGTGGGGAATGGACTGGAGGAAAGAGAGATGAACAGCAAGGGCACCAAGTGTTTGGGAGAGGAATTAAGAGAGGTTGTGGCAGATTGGGTGGAGGTAAAAGTAAAGGAAGAGAAGGGAAGGTGGAATCAATGAGACTTGACTAATGACTGGATATGGGAAGTGAGGGAAAGGGAAGAGTTGAAGATGATTTAAAGTTTTGAACCTGAGTTACTGGAAAGATGGTGGTATACTTGACAAAAAGAGGGAAGCCAAGATGAAGGGAGATTTGGGGGATGGAAATAATGCAAGCTAATATATATTTACATATACATACATACACACACACATGCACACATGTACTTATATATGTATGTGTATTGAGGGGGTAGCCTGTATCTGTTAATTTATCAGTGTAGGGAACTTCTGAAAGAAACTCCTTGTTCCAGTGGAGATCTGCAATTCAAAGACAGTGCTCCAGATATTTTCCTAAAACCTTAAACTAAGAGATTAAGTGACTTGCCTAGGTCATCAGGATGTGTCAGAATTGGAAGTGAAACCAAAGCCTTTCTGATTCCCAGGCGTCCTCTCTAGTTAGTCATTGTACCACTCCTGTGTGAGTGTGTGAAACATATATGTCTTTGTATAAAATTGAAGATAATCCTAGAAAGTCCTAGCATTAAGGGGAACTGGAGGGGTTTTCTTTTTGTGAGGCAGTTGGAGTTAAGTGACTTACCCAGGGTCACATAGGTAGTAAGCGTCAAGTGTCTGAGGTCAGATTTGAACTCAGGTCCTCCTGACTCCTGGGTGGTGCTCTATCCAGTGTACCACCTAGCTGCCCCTTGTAGAGACTTTTTATAGAAGATGAGATTTGGAAGAGGTCAAGGAATCCTAGAGGCAGAGTTGAGGATGAAGAGCATTCCAGGTATGGAGGACCACCACTGAGAATGCCCAGAGATGGAAGGAAGAGGGGTACTGGCATGAGGAACAACAGGAATCTAGTCTTACTGGATGGTGAAGTAGATGGAAGGGAGTATAAGAAGAAGTAAGAAGTAGGAAGGTAGGATGTGAAGATCTTTAAACCAATAAAGATTTTATATTATATTGGATCCTGAAGGCAATAGGGAGCCACTGGAGTTGATTGAAGAGGAGTGGAGGTAAAATGGACAGATCTGAACTTGAGGAAGATTACTGCGATAGATGACTGGAGGATGCAATAGAATGAGGATGTATTTGAGGCAGAGACAAAACAGGAGATGATAAGGATGTGAGAGTGTGTGAGGAGAGAAAGGGGATGAACATGGAAGATGTTGCATAGGTAGAATCAACAGGACTTGGCAATACATTGGATGGGGAGGGGTGAGAGAGGGAGAAATTGGGAGTGCCACCTAGATTGTGAGTATGGGTGATTGGGAAGATGGTGGTGCCATCAATAGTAATTGCGGTCTTGGGAAGAGAGGAGGGTCTTGGGGGAAAAACAATGAGTTCAGTTTTTAGACTTGCTGAGTTTAAGGTGATCATGGGAAATCCAGTATGAGCTGTCCAATAAGTTGGAAACGCAAGACTGGAAGTCAGGAGATTATCTATCATTTATCTTACCTATTACAGATTTTCTATATAGTCTATCTATCTTACTGATCATTGAAACACTTGATATCTCTCCAGCATTATCTTTCTTTCTAATAAAAAGAGAAAAAATGGAAAGAGTCAGAGAAGCAGGTAGAAGGAAGGGAGAGGGAGGGGGAGAGGTTAGTCTGATGCTTTCAGGAGCCATAAACAGCTGGGTTATGGGAAGAAACTCTTTCTAAATTACACATCCCAACTCAAGCATCTGGCACAATTTGAACAACAGAGCTCCAGAGACCCCAGAAGGGGTGATGCGGGAGAGCTTGTCAGCTTTCTTGTCGATTTAACTACAGACCTCTAGAACGGAATTATAGGCAGGCAGTCCTGGGAGCTGTTCATGGGCTTCACCAAAGGCAGCCAACAGTCTTTTAGCCTAAGGGAAGTGCACATAATCTGTGATCTAATGAGCAGAGGTTGAAGCCAGCCACCAAACAGCTTGAAAGGAGAATTTAATGGACTTTGCCTTGCAAAACACTCTCACTCATGAGGGTCTCTTCACTCATTCCTCTCTACTCAAGACCATGATATAGCAGGAGCTGTTGGGTGTCCACACTCAGATCTCTGGAGAGTAGCATATAGGGTGATAAGATAACATTCTGGTAGAGCCTCCTTCTCCTTATATGGCATCATTTGCCCTCACTTATATTTCAAATCTTGTACCATTTGAGGAAGCATGCAGAGAATGTGGGCTTTCAAGTCAGAGATACTGACCTGCACTATTTCTGATGATTCCTGCCTGTTAACTTGGGCAAGTCACCTTTCAGTCTCCACATTTGTAAAAGGAGGGAGTTGCAGGAGATGACTTTCAAGGTTCTTTCCAGCTCTAAAAGGATAATCCTAAGATTTGTTGCAGGCTTTTTCCGTGCAAGAATCTGTTTTGGAATATATCTCTGTCCTCTTAAGAGGCAAAATGGTCCAGAGCTGAGGTGTCAAATCTATGGCTCACAGTACTTCTGGGCAGGGCCTGAACCAGATTAAAATGTAATTGGGAAATACTGAGCAAAATAAAAATACAATAGAATATACGCAGTGTTAACATGTGGTTTTCTGGCAGGAATCATTATGCATGTGTTGGGGGTGTAAGCTCAGTTTTCACATGGACAGTCTCGGGCAGGTAAAGGTGAGGACTTCTAAGCCTCAGAGTTCTCACGGGGCCCCCCAGGGAACAGCTGGGAAATGAGGCATGAAACACGGGCTATCTCGTGCATTTCTGCCTCTTCTCAGTGGGAAACTTGCTGGGGAGAGCATCCCACCTTTGAGATTGGCTCATGGTTTGAGCACACCTGTTGTTGACTAGCTAGGGGCTGAGAGCAGGCATGGTATTCATGTGCAAACTATGTGGCGGGAGAGCTTAAGTAGGGTCAGGAAAGCCTGAAGGTGCTCTTTGCTGAGGGGCCCTTAGAGGGCAGAGGGTCCCTCCCCTCTCCTGCTCCTATCCTCTTGCTGTATGATCCTTGCCCCCTTGGAAGGAGGAGGATTCCTCTCTCCTGAGGAAGAATTCACCCTGCACATGTAACTAAGACCCTGAATAAAGCCTAACCCTTGTTCCACTCTGGAAAGTCTCTTTTCTAAATACATTTATCCGGCTGATCCCTGAAGACCTGGACGACAGGTAAGAAAGGCTCGGGTAGCCCTTTGGCCTCTAGGCTGAACATGTATGGTTTAGTGGCTCCATTTCTACATTTTGTTTTCACTAAATTGCAACATATTCCTTCTTCCCAGTAGAATGTTGGCTCCCCAAGGGCAAGAACTGGCTGAATTTTTGACTTTTCATCCTCAGTACATAGTGTTGTGGCTGTCTCCTGGGAAGTCGTCAGAGAAAGCTTCTTGTCATGTTGCATTGAGTTGAATTGATAGAGTTCAGCTTTTTTGTTGTGTTCTTTTAGTTTATGTTGTGTTGTCATTCCATATGCTGTTCATCTGATGCTACTTATTCGCTCTGCATCAGGTTAAACAAATCTTCTCCTGTTTCTCTGAATCTTAGTGGCATTTCGAGTCAATGCACAGGTCCTCATGTTTAAGAGTAAGATAAGCATATGGAACATTTGCTACCTGTAGTTGAACTGAATTTAATTATGGTTAGCTAACTCATGTTTGAGGGTTACTGGCTTGTTTTTTGACAATGAAAAAAGTCCATTTTTTGACCCCAAATCATGGTAATGTAAAGCAAAGCAAAGTATTCTGATACTCTAAAAGAAAGCAACTATGAGAAATAGCTTGGTCCTGGATCTGGAGTCAAGAAGATCTGGGTTCATATCCTGTCTCATATGGCTGGATTATCTTGGGCAGTCACTTAATCTTTACGAAACTTTGTCTCCTCATATATAAAATGATGGGTTGGACCTAGAAGGTTCCTATCAGCTCTTAAGCTATGATTTTATGACTATTTTTGTGAAGTTTACTACTCTATTATCCCTGAGTACTAGGGCAGAAGTTGGGGTGGAAATGAATTCTGAATCCAGTGTTGAAGCCCATGAGTAGGGAGAGTGAATGACATTCTGACAGTGGAACATATGTGGGTCATATGGACCAAAAGAGTAAATCACATAGGAAGAAAGGTTGCTAAGGGCTAGATGGTGCAGTGGATAGAGTGCTGAACCTAGTGTCAGGAAGACGAGTTCAAATCTGGCCTCAGATACTTACTGAGTGATTTCGGTCAAGTTACTTAATCCTGTTTGCCTCCTTTTTCTCATCTGTAAAATGAGCTGGAGAAGGAAATGGCAAACTATTCCAGTATCTTTGCCAAGAGAATCCTGAATGGGGTCATGTAGAGTCAAACATAACTAAGTGACAATGTTGGTTAAAGGTTAGCCTGGAAGAGGTAGAGAAGAGCAAGAAATGTGCCTTCTGGCCCAGAGTGTAAGGAGCATGGGAGAAGGAACAAGTTCTGGTGAGGATGGCTTGGAATCTGGGGTTTTATTTAAGGAGTCATTTCAGAAAATAGAAGGACTTTAGGATGAAGACCATTTGTTAACCAAAGTTGCAGTTACAGGGGTCACAGCAGATTGGATGAACATAAGCCAATTTTTCAGAAGAGTCTAAAGGATTGGGACAAAAAATGAATTCAGTTTCTCCTCAGTGATCTGAATACCAAATATCTACTGCTAAATGAAGAAGATACTAGTTGGGGAGACATGAGGATGATGGTGTAGACTGGACTGAGGTTGACCATGTCACTACTCTCTTCAGAAAGCTGCAGTGGCTCTCTAGTACTTTAGGATCAAGTACAAACTCTTCTGTTAGACTTGTAAAGCCCTCCACAATGTGGCTTTGGCCATCTTTGTCAGAGATATTCCATATTATTCCTTCATACCTTCCACAGTCTAGCCAAACCAGCCTAGTGTTCTGCCTCCAACATTTTGGAGATAGATAGACAGACCTGAAACAATCTGACCTCAAGAAGCTTATACTCTGTCAGGAAGAAAACACATAAGAAAACATTCATAAATAGGTGTATATGAAATACAAGGTGTCCTAAAAGTCTCAGTGAAGTTTGAAGTTGCAATATTTGGAAGCTCCATGGCTACATGAAGACATTTGGGGCATTCTGAATACATATATATGCAATATATATACGCATATATGTATATACACGCATAAAATGTGCATGTATGTCTGTGTATATAAATGTGTTTATGTACATGTAGGGTGGGAGGGCACTGGCAGTTGGGGGGAGGCGTTCAAGAAAGGCTTCATGTAGAATGTATCAATTAAAAAGAATTTTGAAGGTAACAAGGGATTCTAAGAGCTGGAGGTGATTTCGGGCATGGCAGATGATCACCAGTGTATGATGATACAGACAGAATACGGAATGTCACGTATGATGACAGCAGGAAGGCAAATTTAGCTGGGCCTGGAATGTGAAAAGGGGACTAATATGTAAGAAGGTTGAAAAGGTAGGTTAGGGTCAGTTTGTGTAGGGCTTTAAGAGCCAAACAGAAGATAAATTTAGTTTTACAAGGACTGGGAGTCATTGGAGTTTTTGAGGTGATGAAGGCCTGTACTTGGATTGTGGCTATGTGAATAAAGATGAAATGGAGGGGAGAGATGTTGAAAAGGCAGAAATGGCAAAATTTGGCACCTGACTGGTTATGTATGGTGGAGGAGAATGAGACGGGGGAATGCCAAATTGGCAAATCTGAGTGTTTGGAAGGATAGTGGTGCTCTAGATAGAAACAAGGAAGTTTGGGACAAGTGAGTCTAAGATGTCTTTCCAACATCTAGGTGTAAATATCCAATTAAAATTTCCAGCAGTTGGAAGTGTTCCAGAAATCTCAAGTTAGGTCCACTGATTTCATACCTAAAGTACAAGGTTACCTGGAAATGGTGTTCAGCAACCTTTTGTGACTTCACTGACCACAAACCTTAGGTACACTACTGCCCCTTTAAATACGTTAAGAAAAAATTTATATGTTCATACCTATTTTATGAATTTTACTTAAAATTAAATTTCTGTATAATATGCTCCATAGGCTCAGAATTATGAATTGAATGCATGAATTTACTGAGCCTTTTAAGGCAAACTTGTGAACATTTATGTGGGGGATTCAGGGAGCCATAGGTTATTGGGAAATTATCATTCCAACCCTGAGCCTGCACAAATTGGGTGTCCCTGAATGACAGTCACTAGGAAATGAATCAATAAGTGTTGTCCAAAATGTCAGAGAGAATGGTGTGAAATGGAAAGACTTGAGACAGTCTACAAGACTTGGCACTGGAGGGACAGAGTTTAAATTTGACTTAGAGAACAAATAAGTTAGCATCTTTAATCCCCCAGTATTACATGCCATCTAGGTTGTAGACTCTGTAAAGGTCACACGATCGATACAGTTGGTATTACCAAAGGTGGGATACAGAAAAGAGATCTCATTCCTTGTATTTGTTTTTTGCTTTCCATCATGCACAGGTCAGGGAAATAGAAACAGGCCAAGCCAAAGAACTTCAAGACTGGAGTGGGAGTTGCTAGTGTTCTGGGGCTTTAATGGAGAGATGCAACTCAATGAGGTGGCAATGAGGAAAACCTCAGAATCTGCTTACTTGCATTTCTCAGGGAAAATGGTTCAATATTTTGAATTTGTACTTGGTCCTTTATGAAACTCATTGGGTAGCCCAGGTGGCCCAGGGAATCATTCTCTTACCTAGAAAGACAGAAAAGTGTAGAGAATCGTATCCTGGGGCCCTTATTTTTGGTTTCTACTCTTGGCTTTGGAGAGACACAGTTTTCTTAGTAAGATTGAAATTCCTGTAGAATCATATTTGCATCATATTTTTAGATTTGCTTCTTGGTTTTTTCTCAAAAGTTCAGGACATCTTAGAACAGAAAAAGGACGAGAGGAACAGGGTGAGACTCATTTATGCTTTCTGTAAATAGAAGAGAAAAGACATTTGCCTCTAATTCCAGCTCCTAGTGAGGCTAGAGTGGGTGGATCCCTTGGCCTCAGGAGTTCTGAGCTGCAATGGGCTAAGCCTGTTGAGTGTCTGTAATAAGTTGGGCATTAACTTTATGAGCCTTTTGAAGCAAGATGCAGAGTTGGGGTTAGTAGATACCTAAGGAGGGCTAAACTAGTCCAAAAGAAAACTATAAATGGAGTAAATAAATGATCTTGCACTGATAAAAGTGGGATCAGGTCCATGGGCTGTACTCCCAACCTGGGGGAGAGAGAGAGAGAGAGAGAGAGAGAGAGAGAGAGAGAGAGAGAGAGAGAGAGAGAGAGAGAGAGAGAGATACCCAGTATTAAAAAAGAAGACAGAAAAGGAAATTAATGATAATGTCAGACTGCTCTCATAAAGGAAATGATGGATATAAAAATCCTCTAAAATCTAAAAGGAGTATGCAAATTTGAGTTGTTAATATAATTATATCTACTAGACTAGTAAGTTTGCAAGTGGAAGACAGAGTCTTCATGCTTGCTCATTTTCTTTGAAACTTGGGGGGAGAAGGGAGAAAATGATGGAATAGAATGTGATGAGAACAGCTCATTAAGTAATAGGATAGGGCAGCAAGCAAAAAATCCCAATCATGTGAAGGCTGAACAATAGTTATGCCTTACTTTCCAACAAGAAAAACTCACCAGGAGGCTGATTTGTACAAAATTAAAATAAGAAACCAGACTTCTCCCTTCTCATCCCCAGTTATTCCCTGATATTACATGTCTAAATTTCCATCCAAAAAGACCTAATGCAGAATGAAATAAATAGGACCAGAACTCTAATAGATACAATGGTTACAACAATATCTATATTTTTTAAAAAAGAAAAATTTGAATAATTGAAAAATCAACTAGGATCCCACAGAAAAGATAATAAAATGCAGCCCTTTCCTCGTGGCAGGGAGGTTAGAGACTCCTAGGACAAACCATTGCCTGCATTTTTAGATTTACTTATGCATTGGGTGTTGTTTGCTTCTCTACTTCTCCTTGACACGATGGTTCAATTCTAGTGATCAGGCTGGTGTTAGGTAAGAGGACACCAGGTCCAGAAATGGCTGCATTTCAAAATCAACAGAGTATCTGCAAAACATTATAATTCAGAAAAAAATCTTCTCCTGAATGAGTTAAAGCAAAAGGATTTATTAACCTCCAGTTGTATTCCAAATACTGTGCTAAGTACTGGAGATACAAATAGGAAGGAAGATGGTCTGGCTCTCCAAAAACTGACATTTTACTTGGGGGAGATGAAACGTATTTAGGAGGTTTCAGCTGTATGTTGGATAGAAAAGTCCCATGGTTCTTGGAATGTAGAGGCAAAGCAGATGGCAACGAATCTTCTTTGAAGTCATTTCCACTGACAACATTATATTTGTTTCTGATTGAATCATTTGACAGAGCCAAGGTTTTTAGTCCTGGGACCTTGCTTTTGCAGTTCTCTGGGAGCTATGGCTGTTGTGTTGGCAGTAACTGCAGAACCTGCAAAAGCACTTTCCACATGGCTACTCCACAAGCATTGGCTCCCTGGGTGATGTCTGCAGAAACTGGCCTAGAAGCAAGGCCTGTGGTTTGGGTTCCTGGGCCCTTGATCTGGGGTTGCTGCTTTTCATGAGGTTTGGGGTCCTGAACCTTTTCCATCAGGATCTGAGAGAGTGTGTTTGAGGTGGTGGTGCTTTGACTCATCTGCTATATGGTACCTTTTTATGATTCACAGGCTGTCTCAATACTTCAATCAATGAATGCATTTTATTGCAGTGGCCTCTTCATTTTCTTATTCTGTTTTCATTCATCCTTGAAAAAGAGCCAGTGTCACACATTTTCATGACTTTCTGGACAAAGGCTTTGATTCTCCAAGAAAAATAAAGTGGGTAATAAGGACCCTCTGCATTAAACTCTAGATTGCTCTGGAATCAAATTAGTGAAGTGGGGTGGGTTGGGGAATGAGACTCAGAGTACTATATATGGCAGATATTTGGGACTGATCTGCAGATTTTAGGATTCCATATATTCAGTGCCCTAGTGTTTGCATCCAAAGAAAAAAGCTTCCCTCACTCTTTTAAGAATGGCCTTTCTTTGCTGAATTCTGATTAATTGTAATGACCAATGTCAGTTCAATAACATAGGATGAAAGACACTATCCTTCTCTTTGTGAAGAAGTGGAGGATTATGGGTACAGAATGCTGCATACAGAATGCTGAAATGGTCAGTGTATCAGCTGGTTTTTCTTTGTTATAATGGAAGGCTCAGTGGGAGAGGGGTGCTGACAAATGATTGTGGTATAAAAATTATATGCTACAAAAGATTGGATCTTCCTCTCTAGATGTCCAGTCCAACCTAGAGGCCAAGAAGGTAGAGTATCAGCTGAGAAGGGTAGATGTAGAGTCTGAGAAAGGGGGTATTATTTTCAATGTATGCCATCAAAATTTCTAAATCCACTTGCAGGTGGAAGCTTTTAAAATAATTTCAGTTTGAAATTCTCACCTGATATCCCAGATTCTGAATCTAACTTCATGGGAAAAAAATCAAATGTCTAAGCATTATAAGGAGACCTAGAATTGACCACTGTGTGATGCTCCCCAGCTGAACGAACTGACTTTGGGACAACTATCCCAGTGTTCTGGCCCCAAGGGCAGCCATATGCAAATTCAGCAGTGTTCCAGCGGTCCAGCAGACAGCTAGCAAGGAGATAAGAGTTTGCAGCTCAGAAGGTGTTGGTGTTTTGTGTTCACAGCTCTGACAAAGGCCCGATCCAGTTCTGATTTGGGGGCTCCTCAGGGGCTTTGCTAAAGGCTGTGTCATCACTTCCATATCAGAATTTGCTAGCAAAGGTACCATGAAAAATGTGCCTATAGTATATGGTTTTGCAAACTCATATCTCATTTCATCCTTCTCTTTCTCTCCCCTCCCTCTATTCTGGCCCACTTCCAACTGGATAGAAAAGGAATCTTTTACCCATTTTTTTAGAGCTATCTCCTCGGTGCAGCCACTATAATCTCCTTGTCAATGATGACCTTCCCCTATGGATCTCATGTGGCACTTGTTTCTAAGTCCTCTATTAGATCTATCCTATCAGAGTGTGTGTATTTTAGTTTTATGTTCGTGTCTTGTGGGTTGAGAAAGGGAATTAGGAAGAATAAACAAAGCCAAGCCTGTCATTGGAGAACAGCAGAAACAATGAAAGAATACCAGGGAAAATTCATTGTTCAATGCAGTGGGCAGTCATTTTTCAGTCACGTCTCTTTCTTTGTGACCCCATTTTGTTTTTTTTGGCAAAGATACCAGAATGGTTTTCCATTTCCTTCTCCAGCTCCTTTTATGGATGCGGAACTGAGGTGAATAGGGTTAAGTTACTTGTTCAGGGCTACACAGTTCATGTATGAATCTGGATTTGAACTCAGGAAGATGAGTTTTCCTGACTCTAGGCCAGGCGCTCTATCCACTGGGCTGCCCAGATGCCCTGAAAAGTGCATTTTAGAAGACTTCAAAACAAAATAAAAAGAGATCTAGTCATGTGGCAAGAGTTAAGGATTACCCATGGGCAACTTCTGTGTTTCACTACTATCTTTGCCAAACTAAAATAGAGAATGACCCTTAGCATCTTGAGTGCACTGCTTATGGTGAACGTGTAGGAGGGCACAGACAAAAATTGGACAGGATGGGGAGGCAAGGACAGGTTGTGATCTGCATCATCTATACTCATGGGGTCATGGAGACCCCTTTAATATTCATGTGTGTGTGATCCAAAGCAGCCATGATTAAAAGCTTGTTATTGACTAATCTTTCAATAGGCTGTAAGTTCTGTGAGGGCAAGAATCTTGCCTTATCTAAGTTTTGTATCTCCTGTAGTGCCAAGCATAGTGCTCTACACACAGTTGGAGGTTGATAATTTTTATTTGGTTGAATGAATGAACGAGAGTGGAAGGTTGTATTCTTTTCTGTTATGGCTTTCACTGTACTACTTTAATGAAGGAGAACACTGAGAAATGTGAGAACTTCAGGCCTCTGAATGCCGTAGAGAAGTGATAGCTTCCCTCTGTCCCCAAACAAAAGGGGAGGCTAATGGAAGATAAATGTTACTTATCATTCACTCAAGTGAAATCTTTACAGAATCAGTGTATTTGCCAATTACTTTGAACCAAGGGGCTCTTGAGAGTCTCCTCTGAGGGGACTTTGTCTAAGTCCTACTGCAGCTTTATCAAGTATCTTTCAAGGACAAAATTCTTCCCTAAAGGTTTTCTCAGCTGCAGTGACTGTCTTGTCTAGGGATTGGATTCTGATTAATTTAACTTCAGCTTTCTTGCTGCTCCAGTAGGTTCCAAATTTGTCATGGAATTGTTTTTTTAATTCTACTGGGATATTTCCAGCAAGAAGCTGGATGGAGTACAATAGTTTTTGCATTTTTTATTAGAGTGAAGATTTTTTTGGGGGGAGATTAGCAGAAGCTGTTGCTTTTTGCTTCGAGAAAAAAAGAAATGCCATGGCACACTTCCAAGCATTTTCCCTAGATTTGACACAATTTGGGCTATTTGAGGGAGCTGCTTGTGATTTGGGGTGACCCAGAAAACAGATGGAGATTGTTCAGATGGCTGCAATGAGCAAATGCAGCCAGCAGGGGGCTGTAGCTTATCAGAAACAACCCCTATCTGTATGGTCCTGCATCTTCAATGAGCAGCCAGGGAGCTGGATTGATGTAGGCAGCTGGGGCCGAATTCCATGGGAGCTCTTTTCAGCCTTTTGCTTTTGAAAACTTGTGAATTTTATCTCTGCTTTCCAGTTCTTTGCTCAGAAAGACTTTAAGTTCTTTGTGGTGGATTTTCAACCCTGAAAGTGAATGTTCCTTCCTTTGGTAGCAGAGTGTGAAGGAGAAGGAGGAGTTTCTTTTCTTTTTTGGAAGGTGGGGCAATGGTGAGGGAATGCAGGAGGAATGCTGGGAAACATAGAAATAAGACGAGTTCATCTTCAGCTTAGAATAAACTTGGGAGGCTGTATGGAAAATAGCATTGTCTTTGGCCAGCAGACCTGGCTTAGAATCCTGCCTCTGACACTTACTACCTGTGTGACCTTAACTAAGTTACTTAACTTCTCTGGTCCTCAGTTTCCTCATCTTTGAAATGGTGGAATTGGATGAGATGGTTTCAATTCCATTCAGCTCTGGATCCATGATCCTTTAACCTAATGAATGGACCTAGGTGTTGGTCATAAGATTTAGAGTTCAGTAGAAACTTAGAGTTAGACAGGACTGAAATGACACCACAACATACAACTACAGAACTTTAGAAGACATCTAGTCTAGCTCCTGGTTTAACAGATAAGGAAACAGAGGTGAAGTGACTTTTCTAAAATCCTGGAGATAATAAATAGCACAGTGTAACTGACTTAGAACTAAAGGATTAACTTTCCACCCACAGTTCCTTCAGAATTTGAAGATGCTAGATATCGTTTTCTGGCTTGGACTTTTTTTCTTCTCTTTTCCCTCTCCCAAGTCCTGTCTACTGTAGCTTACATCTTTTCTGCTACTTTCCTGGGGTTGATTCTCCAGACACCTTAAGTATGAATGTTAAAGAGATTAATAACTCTACACAACTGGAGGCCATTGAACTAGAATTGGAAGGTACCTCAGAGGTCATGTAATCCAAACTCATTTTATACATGAGACAAGTGAGGCTAATGGAGATTAAATGACTTGCCCAAAGTCACATGGGTATAAAGGGCTAGAGGCAAGATCCCAACCCGGGTTCAAACTGGACCGAGACAACTTCTTCTGAAGGAACTATTGGTAAGATGTTAATGTTCTAGCTTGGGAGTGATTCAAGTGCACTTCTCACTTATGGGATCTTAAAAAAAGTCACCTCCTGGACCTCATTGTTTCCATATGTAAAACTAAGGGATGGGACTAGATGTTTCTGAGGGTCAGTCAAAAAGCATTTATTAAATACCTGCTATGGGCCAGATATAATACTGGGGTTACAAGAAAGGCAAAGCATTGCCCCTGCTTTCAAGGAGCTCATAGTCGAGTGGGAGAGACAAAGTTGTTGTTTGTCCTTCATTTTCAAAGAGGACCATGACATCATGAAGGTGATGCCATGATATGCAAATGAATTGGATTTAAGTGAGGGAGGACTACGCAGACACTAACTCCACTTTCTCCTCTGGTGCCTTCTGGGTCCATTGGTCAGACACAGATCTGGAACTGGAAATAGACCTCAGGGAGACAAAAAAAAGTACAACCAAGATTTATAATAGTTTGGGGGTAGTCTTAGAGATTTGGTAATAGCATTAAGGAGGATTGAGAAAAGTTTTTTGTAGCAGATGAGATTTTAGCTGGGACTTGAAGGACTCTAGGGAGGCCTGGAAATAAAGATGAGGAAAGAAAGTCTGGAGTTAGGATATGGAGTGTCTTATTTGAGGAATGTCATGGAGGCCAGCCTCACTGTATTATTCTATAGTGGGGGAGTAAGGTGTAAGAAGATCCAAGATATAGAAGGGAGTCAAGTCATGAAGGTCTTCAAAAGTCAGACAGAATTTATACTTGATCCTGAAGATGGTAGAGAGGATGGAATTATTGATATAGAAGACCTGTTCTTTAGAAAGATCGATTGACAACTGGTAGGATAGATGATCATGGAATCCCAACAATGGGGTGGAAGGAACCTCAGAGGCTAATGCACATCCCTCATTTAAAGGATCTGTCCAAAGTCATGTGACCTTGAAAAATACTTTGACTATTTGTTATGTAGTTTTCTTACCTATAAAATGAGAACAGGAAGACTAATGTTTATTTTCCATTTTTGGGGTGGGAAAAGAAAAGAGGGGGGAGTCAGTCTGTGATTTCATTGATATAAGGAAGTACCATTGAGGGGGCTTCCCGACCAGGGCAGATCATCAAGTGTTCTGACACTTAGAGGTTAGAGAATTGCCTGTGAATTAAGTGACTTACCTTGGGCCATATAACAGATGTGTGTCAGAAGCAAGACTTGAACACAAGCTTTTCTGACACTAAGGCCCAATCTCCAGCCACCATGTCCAGATGCCTCATGCTTCTTGTCCTACAGGGATCAAAATCCATATCCACTGATTCCAACATTAGGGCTAGTTTGGGGATCTCTGGCTTCTTCAGCAAACAATAATGGTAAATTCAGAATGCTGCTGTATGATACAGTTGAATATGTAAGGGACATTCCATGATCCCTTCTAGCTCCAAAATCTGTAGCTATGACATAGTTCTGTCTCTAATGGAGCAGAAGATTGTGGGATCCTGAATTCAGAAATGGGTAGAAACCCCAGAGGCTTTGTGGTCCACACCCCTCATTGTAAGGATTTGTCCAAGATCATCCATTGAAAAATTCTCTAACTACTTGGTATTTTGTTTCTACACATTGACAGAATGACTGACTCTTGGAAAGCACACGAACTCACCCAGTACAAGTGATTGTGTGTGGGCTCCTAGAGGAAGAAACAAACCATTCAGGAACCTTAAAGGACACCAGTGACAAACCAATTTTCTGGTTCAGAGGGAAGGATCACTGACTACACATTGTGTCAAACTGGGTACATCTCCTGCTTTGATTTCAGTTCACAAAGGTTGGTGGCCATGAAGGTGGTAGTGAGTGTAGGGAAGTGCAATGATGTCTCTGAGAGCTGGCAGGGTGGACACAGTAAGGACTGGTATAACCTGTAAAGACTTGAGAGATGGGCTCTCTGCCCTCCACAGCTGAATACTATTCCCCATCACTGGGGAAAAGGAGCCAATTGCCACTTCCTGAGGATTGTCATGATTCTCCCAGCTGCTAACCTCCCTTCCCCCATTACCCTCTACTGATTTTGTCATTGTTTTTTAAAAGCTTTTATAAAAGTGCTACCCTTAAAAACAGTTGGTACAAAACATCCCCTCCCCCCAAAACACTTGTGGGGTGGTGTATGTGTGTATGTATATGTATATAAATCCATCCATCCATCCATCCATCCATCCCTCCATCCATTCATCCATCCCTCCATCTATCTATCACACACACTAAGGAAAGTCTCACACACACACACACACGCACACACACACACAGGAAAAGTGAGCTTAACCTTAGAAAGCCCAAGTATCAAGGAGTAATTCACAGTTCTTAGTTGTTGGAAGTCTTTTGACCCTGCTTTCTTGTGAAGTTTCTTTAACCATGGCAAATATACATCCAGCTGACTCTGTCTCTGAGGGATGAGAAATGGGAATCAAAAATCCTCTGGACCCTACAAAGCTTTCAAGATCCTCCTATGACCAAAGAGAGGTGGGGGATACCTATTTTAACTTTGTATTTAATTTTTTCTATTTCTTTATCTTCTTTTTTTATTCTGAACTTAAGAAACACCATATAAAATGAGAATTTCCATATGCATACAACCTCAGAAAAGATTGTTCATGAAATTGTGGTTTTCAAATACAGCTTGTTTTTCTTCTTAAATATAACAAATTCAGCCTGTAACTTTCAAGGTCTTTCTGCTTATCTGGGTTTCCTTCTTTCATTTCTCCTGTGCATTTTGGAAGAAATGCTCCAGTGATCCTCTTTTCTTTCCTTTTTTTGCTACCCTATTCCTAGCTCTACTTTTCCTCCAGCCATCACCAGTGAAAAAGGAGGAAAAAGAAAAACAAAAGCCTTGTAACATATGCAGGATCAAGCCAGAACCAATTCCTACACTGGCCATGTCTGAAAATTTGTGCTTTATTTAGGCAATGCCTGTTTCATTTCTTGTTTTTGCATCCTTACCCATTAGTACAGTGCTTGGCACACAGTAGGCATTTATTTTTCTTTTAAAAATTTATTTATTTATTTTAGTTTTCAACATTCATTTCCACAAGATTTTGAATTCTAAATTTTCTCCCCATCTCTCCCCTTCCTCACCCCAAAACACAGTGCATTCTGATGACCCTTTCCCCCAATCTGATCTCCCTTTCATCACACCCCTCCCTTATCCCCATCTTTTCTCTTGTCTTGTAGGGCAAGATAGATTTCTGTACCCCATTACCTGCAATTCTTATTTCCCAGTTGCATGCAAAAACATTTCTCAAAATTCATTCCTTAAACTTTGAGTTCCAACTTCTCTCCCTTCCTCCCTCCCCCCCATCCCCACTGAGAAGGCAAGCAATTCAATATAGGCAATATATGTGTAGTTTTGCTAAAGACTTCCATAATAGTCATGTTGTAAAATACTAATTATATTTCTCTCTATCTTATCCTGCCCCCTATTTATTCTATTCTCTCTTTAGACCTTGTTCCTCCCCTAAAGTGATTACTTCTTATTATTCCTTCCTGCCATTTGCCCTCCCTTCTATCATCCCTCCACCCCACTTAGCCCCTTCTCCCCTACTTTCCTGTATCTATCTAAGATAGATTTTCATACCAAATTGAGTGTGCATGTTATTCTCTCTTAAGCCAAACGTGATGAGAGTAAGCTTCACCTTCTCTTTTACCCCCTCCACTGAAAATGCTTTTTCTTGCCTCTTTTATGAGAGATAATTTGCCCCATTCTATTTCTCCCTTTTTCCTCCCAATATATTCCTCTCTCACACCTTGATTTTATTTTTTGGATATCATTTCTTCCTATTCAACTCACCCTGTGCCCTCTGTCTCTGTCTCTCTGTCTATCTCTCTGTCTCTGTCTCCCTCTCTCTCTCTCTCTGTATATACATATATATATGTATATATATATATATATATATACACACATACACACACATACGCATGCACACACACACACACACACACACACACACACATTTAATCCCTCCAACTACCCAAATATTGAGAAAAGTTTCAAGAGTTACAAATATGATCTTTCCATATAGGAATGTAAACAGTTCAACTTTAGTAAGTCCCTTATGATCTCTCTTTCCTGTTTACCTTTTCATGCTTCTCTTGATTCTTGTGTTTGAAAGTCTTTTCATCAAGAATGTTTGAAAGTTCTCTATTTCATTGAATGATCATTTTTTACCCCTTGCATTATTATACTCAGTTTTGCTGGGTAGGTGATTCTTGGTTTCAGTACTAGTTCCTTTGACTTCTGGAAAATCATATTCCAAACCCTTTGACACCTTAATGTAGAAGCTGATAGATCTTGTATTATCCTGATTATATTTCCACTACTCAAAATGTTTCTTTCTAGCTGCTTGCAATATTTTCTCCTTGACCTGGGAAAGCTGGAATTTGACTACAATATTCCTAGGAATTTTTATTTTCAGGTCTCTTTCAGGAAGTGACTGGTGGATTCTTTCAATATTTATTTGACCCTCTGGTTCTAGAATATCAGGGCAGTTTTTATTGATAATTTCATGAAAGATGATGTCTAGGCCCTTTTTTGGATCATGGCTTTCAGGTAGTGCCATAACTTTAAGTTGTCTCTCCTGGATCTATTTTCCAGGTCAGTTGTTTTTTCCAATGAGATATTTCACATTGTCTTCTATTTTTTCATTCTTTTGGTTTTGTCTTGTAACTTCTTGGTTTCTTATAAAGTCATTAGCTTCCATCTGCTCCATTCTAATTTTTAAAGAACTATTTTCTTCAGTGAGCTTTTGAACGTCCTTTTCCATTTGGCTAATTCTGCTTTTTAAAGCATTCTTCTCCTCATTGGCTTTTTGGGTCTCTTTTGCCATTTGGGTTAGTCTATTTTTAAAGGTGTTATTTTCTTCAGCATTTTTTGGGTCTCCTTTAGCAAGCTGTTTACTTGCTTTTCATGATTTTCTTGCATCTCTGTCATTTCTCTTCCTAATTTTTCATCCACCACTCTTACTTGATTTTCAAAATCCTTTTTGAGTTCTTTCATGGCCTGAGACCATTGTATATTTATTTTGGAGGTTTTGAATGCAGAAGCTTTGACTTTTATGTCTTCTTCTGATTGTAAGCATTGTTATTCCTCATTCAAAAGGATGGAAGAAATACCTGTTCACCAAGAAAGTAACCTCCTATAGTCTTATTTTTTTCTCCTTTTTAGTCATTTTTCCAGCCAGTTACTTGACTTGTGAGTCCTTTGTCAAGAGGAAGGTATACTCTGGGGACCTGTAAGTTCTCAGTTCCTCCAAGGTGGCACAATCAAGGGAGAGGAGTTTACTCCTCTCCTGGCCTGTGCTCTCATCTGGAAGCTACCAAAGCTTTTCTGCCCAGGATCTGCAAGTAGAATGCCCTTTTTAGAGCTTCCACCAGCTCCACCATGCCAACACTCTTTCTCACCCCAGGACTGCCACTCAGGGCTGAGACCCAAATCAGTGGCTCAATTCCTCCAGGGTCTTTAGTCTGAGGGCTCCTAAAATGGTTTTTGCTGCTGCCTGTGGCTGGGGCTAGGGGAGGACCTTGCTCCCTTCTCACCCAGGTGAAAAAGCTTTCCCACTGACCTCTGAAGTTGTTTCTGAAGTGGGTTGAGGGATCTGGGAACCACAGCTGCAGCAGGGGAATCCATGCCCCAGCCTGATCTGGTCTTATTTCTGCTAGTGCTGCCAAGGCTGGGCTGCCTCTGAGCCCCATACGATGGACCTTTCCTGTCAGTCTTCCAGGCTGCCTTGGGCTGGAAATCTTTTTCACTGTCATTTTGTGGCTTCTGCTGCTCTAGAATTTGTTTAGAGTCATTTTTTACAGGTATTTTATGGATTGTCGGGGAAGAGCTAGAATAGTGTGTCTTTCTACTCTGGTATCTTGGCTGCCCCCCTCCCCCCATTCCACACCCAATAGGCATTTAACAAATAATTGTAGCTGCCAGTATTTATATAGTGGTTTAAGTATCACAGTTTACTTTTCTTATGTTATGTCATTGGAATCTCATGAATCCCCCGGGATATGGGTGCTATGTTGCCTTCCTTTCATAGTTGAAGAAGTTGAGGATGAGTTAGGTTAGGGTTCCACCGCTAGTAAATGTCTGTGACAAGATCTGAATTCAGGCCTTCCTTCCTTCAAGCCCAGCTCTCCAGCTCTTGGACCTCCGGATTGCCTCATTGACTGATAACTTAATCTGTGGTACAGGATAGAGAAGGTCCACTCCTCATACACAGCTCTCTATATGACATCCTAGCACTTGAATGGGGAGAATAAGGTATTAGTGGTCAAGGAAGGGGAAGAGGGTTCAGCTGATGCTCTACCAAGCTGGCTGCTAGAGAGAACAATTGGGTCAAACTGGATAGCATTTGCAAGAATCTTCCTACTGAAGCTAACCAGGGTATCTTTAGATGAGTACAACAGGGAGAATGGAGTTTTTTATTACAAGTCAATCCCTAGGAGGTGGTGAGCAGGGAGAGTGGATGTTCAGAGTATAGATAGATGGGTTAGATGGGTTGATAAGTGGTTGGAGGTCCTGGATTTTCCCCAACTTTGAACCTTCCAAATCCTTTGATGTCTCAAGGTGGTGGTGAGATGGCCTTGAATTCTCAGAAACTATGACAATGGCAAACAGTCTTTGGCATATCCTACCAAGTTGGAACAGCCTTGAGTATGTGCCCGGTAAGAGAATTGTCATCAGAAGGCCAGCTTCAGTTCAAAGAAGAGGTAAGGTAGGTAGATGTGCTTTAAACTACCCAAGGAGGTATATTTTGGCAACTCAGGAAAATGCCTACCAGGGTTTGGAAACCTTCACACACTAGTCTTCGTGGGCAAGTAGAAGGAATTCCTCCTCCCTCCTGTTGAAATCACAGACCCTTGGAGTATTACAAGAAAGTTGAAAGAGCCCCACCTCTGAATTTAGAAGCTCTGAGTTCAAATCCTACCAATGATACACATTAGTTGCATGATGGTGGGTAAATGATGTAAACCTCCGTGTGACTTGTTTCCTCATTTGTGAAATGAGACATTTGGACTAAGTGGCCTTTGAGGTTCCTCTAGCCTCATTTCTATGATATTATGATCATGTTTCCTGTGATGAGTGTGGGGGTATTCATAGTTATTTGTTGTGGGGTAAGGTCATTTTTTTTGTGTCCTTTAAAAGCCCACATTTGGGGTATACTAGAGTAATTGGGGTTGAGTGAGGATTGAAGTATGTTCCAGATACAGCCAGATCTGCCTGATTCTACCTGCTGAGTTTGTTGCCAATTCCTCTGTGTCTGAAGGGAAGGATACCTGAATGGTGGGGTACCAGGACCTGATAACACCAGAAATTTATTTGGAATTCTAACTCCTTAATTTGTAATTACTCCATAGAAAGGTTATCTCACTCACTTTCATTTGAGTACGAATTGCTTTATCTAACCTGATTATTTTTTTTCTGACTAGCACCTTACTGAGATGAAGGAATGGTCATTTTAGAGAGGAAAGTGAATTATTCAAGGTCAAGAAGCCAATTAGCAGCAGAACCATGACCAAATTCAGGTCCTTAGGTTCTGCAGTTAGCGCTTTCGATGGCACCATGTGGTCCATTTATCTCTTCATATGTATTTGTCTTAACTTCCTACCTTAGCAATGATAATAAAGAGTGCTAATGACTCACATTTCCAGAAACAATGTGGGAAAGTAGAATGAGTCCTGATTTTGAATCAAAAGATTTGGGTTCAAATCCTTGCTGTGATACTAGCTGTGTGATACTGGATAGGTGTCTCTGGGTCTCAGTTTCCTCCTCTGTAAAGTCAGTGACTATGCCTTAGATGATCAAGTGCTTCCTAGCCATACTTTAGGAAGGGGATTGACTACCCCGAGAGTGTCTAGAAGATGGTGGTCAGAACATCAAGCAGACGATAGACACTGCTGCATAATGAACCGTTGAAGGATCTAGAAGGCTTAGGAAAAGATTTAGCTAGGTTTTGAAAAATGGCTCATAAGATTTATTATTATCACTACTACTACTACTGTTGCTGCTGTTGCTACCACCACCACCACCATCACCACCACCACTGTTACTATTCCTCCTACTCTCAAAATATTTGGTATGTTTTGTTTTATTTCACTTTCTGATTATGCTACTTTATAGTTCCTATTTAGTTAGCTGGTCTTGGAACACCCCCCCCCCCCCAAATAGCAAAGCAAACCACAAAAATAGCCAATACAGCAACTGAGAGTATATGTAAAGTTCCACACCCATAGACTCCTCATATCTTTAATGAAAGGAGGGAGCTACATTTTCTTATCTTTTGAGGATACAAGTTTGGTCATTATTACATAGCTACTACACAGCATTCAATTTATTGTTGTTCTAAGTCATGGTACAAGGTAAACTAAAGAGAAGCAAAGACCATGAAAGCATGGGAAGTGTTTGGGGAAAGGAGATTGCTAGAATTTGGGGTACTGATAGATGTTTTGGTACAAAGTGAAGCAACCTTTGGAAATAGGGGACAGAAATCAGTTCCTGGTTAAGGTCAATTGTTTCCAAAAGCTGATAGCTAACAAGTCCTCACTGGTTGATGTATCGTGGAAAGAACACTGGGTCTGAAGTCAGAGTATCTGGCTTTAAATTCCATGTCTGCTACTTACTCACTGTGTAACCTTTGGCAAATTATTTCCTTTCCCTGGGCCTTAGAGGGTTGACCTCTAAGGCCCCTTTTGGCTCTAAATTTTATGGTGACAAAATAATTCTATGGTGAGTTGGCCCCTGAGGTCCTTTCTTGCTCTAGGAGGTCAATGATTCTTTCCTTAGCTTTGCCACCTATACCCTGTGTGACTTTAGGTAAGTCACTGAAACTTTCTGGATCTCAGTTTCTCACCTGTAAAACGAGGGGGCTGGAGGAGATAGCTTCTGAATCTCCTTATGGCTCCATATCGATTTAGGATCCTAGACAGAAGCTGGTGATGTCAGTGTTACACTTTCACAGTGTCCTTGAAACATTCATTACCCGGGTCTTATGCACGATTGCTTCCTTTTCTTCCTGCTGTTTTTCTCCAGCAGCATCTGCCTGAGTCTGCTGGTGTCATCCATTCTCACCATATGACCTACCTGGCATCTGTTAATCTTCTTTACTGAATATGGGATTGGAAGGAAAGAATAGGAAATTAAATAAAAAAATCCAATAATAACCATAGCCTCAACTTGCTTTCAGGGGTGATTGAAGACAAGAGAGAAGGGGGAAAGATGTGGGTGGGGCTATATAGTTTATTAAGTTAAATTCTACGACAGGCCTGGGCAGAGATGATAAACTACAGAAAGGCCTATGTTCTACTCTGTCCTTCTGAATACCTAAGATGAAAGTGTACTTTCTAAACCTCATCAATAAATAGACTTCTTTTGGAGGGATTTTTCTGGTTTTTAGAGAGTAAATGGGACCACTCATGGGTAATGTAGGTTGGAAGTAGAGAAGACTGTTAGTTTAACTTGATGCTTTTGCCTTTGATTTCTTTTGCATTTCTGGAAGGTAGATTTAGTTAGTGAAACCAGCACACAGCTGTTTATTCTGCTAAACAACTCTGCTTTTAGCTCATTTAACATCCTTCTATTCAGTGTTGATGTTTTTCTACTAGAGGAAGGAAGGCCTCCATCTGAGTAGGTGCTTTTTTCAGTCAAGTGAATTTGCATGTTCTGACATCCCAGCGTGGTAGAATAGGGAGAGCACAAGACTTGGAGCCAGAAGGCTTGGGTGGGAGTTCTTGGCTTTCCATTTCATAGCCCCTGAGCCTCAGTCAGGTCATTGGACTTCTTAGAGATTTAATTTTCTTTAAATTTGCACTATCTACCTCATGGTTTGCTGTGAGGATCAGATGAGAAAATGTTTATAAAGAGCACTATGCAAACTCTGTGTGTGTGTGTGTGTGAAAATCTATTTTTTCACTGGTGTAGAAACTCCTTCCATTAAAGTCTTACAGAGTTGCATATGCGCCATAGATTTTAAATAACACACCCCTGATCCCATAACCAGGATATATCAGAGGCAAGACTTGAATTCAGGTCTCTGTGATTCCAGTGGCAGCTCTCTCTCCATTATACACATTGTCTCTGTAAATCTTAAGTAGCTACATAAATGTAGGCTACTTCTGGACTTACTGAATTCATTCCTTTTGGAGGGCTTCAAGAAAAAACTAGATGACCAAATTGTAGGGATTTTTGAGAGAGATTTTCAGGAAGGTCCAGGTTGGTCTAGATGGACTCTGATATCCTTTCTAACTTTGTGACCCTACGACTTAACTAAGTCAGGTGTGCATTCAGATTTGGTTTGCTTATGATTGCTGTAGTCACCTATGCACTACTCTGAGTCAAGATTAGTTGCTGTTGATTATGAAATATAAGATGTATCATCTTGATTATATAAAATTAAAGTTTTTGTACAAACAAATCTAATGCAACCAAAATTAGAAGGAGAGCAGGAAAATGGGAAAAATTTTTACAAGTACATTTCAAAAATGCCTCATTTCTCAAGCATATAGAAAACTGAGTCAAATGTATAAGACTATAAGTCATTTCCCAATTAATAAATGGTCAAAGAATATGAATAGGCAGTTTTCAGACAAAGCAATCAAAGCTATGTACAGTCATATAAAAAAGTGCTCTAAGTTACTATTGTTTAGAGAAATGCAAATTAAAATAACTCTGAGGTACTACCTCACACTTATCAGATTAGTTCCTCTGACAAAAAAGGAAAATAATAAATATTGGAGGGGATGTGGGAAAACTGGGACACCAGTATACTGTTGGTGGAGCTGTGAACTGATCAAACCATTCTGTAGAACAATTTGAAACTATGCCCAAAAGGATCTAAAAATCCCATTACTAGGTCAGTATCCCAAAGAGAATAAAAAAGGGAAAAGGACTATGTGTAAAAAAATATCTATAACAGCTCTTTTTGTAGTGGCTAAGAACTGGAAATTGAGAGGATGTCCATTAATTGGGGAATGGCTAAAAAAGTTGTCATATGATTGTAATAGAATATTATTGTGTCATAAGAAATGACAAGCAGGATGATTTCAGAAAACCTTACAAATACTTACATGAACTGATACAGAGTGAAGTGAACAGGACCAGGAGAATATTGTATGTAGTAACAACAACATTGCATGATGAAGAACTGTGAATAATTTAGCTGTTCTTAGCCAGACAATGATCCAAGACAATCCCAGAGGATGCATGATGAAAAATGCTTTCCACCTCCAGAGAAAGAACTGATGCTGTCTGAATATAGACTGAAACATACTATTTTTCACTTTCTATCTTTGTTTTTGTTTTGTTCTAGTTTTTTCCCCCCAAAAATGACTAACGTGGAAATGTTTTACATGATTACACATATATACCTTATATCAGAGTGCTTATTGTCTCAGGGAGAGGAGATGGGAGGAAAGGAAGGATAGAACTTGGAACTCAAAACTTAAAATGAATGTTAAAAATTGTTTTCACATGTAATTGGGGAAAAATAAAACATTTAAATTAAAAAAAAAGATTTGTTGCTTTTGTAATGAATACCTGAATAGCTGGTGTATATTCTTCATAATGCTTCCTGGTACTGATTCATAGATTTTGCTATGAGAAAATATTATCATCTTGACATACAAAGCTACTTCACCACTCCATTTATCTCATCTCATTTGAAGTAGGCTGCACAGCATAACAGAGTCTAGGGCTTGGAGTCAGAATGACCTGGGTTCAAATCCTTCCCCTGGCATTTGCTAGTTATATGACTCTTAGTAAGTTACTTAATTTCTTTCTGCCTCAGATGATCACCTAGGACTCATCTACTAAGTATAATGTAAAGATCTTCCTCTGCCCATTAATAGACCTCAGGTGGAGTCCATTAAGGGAAGTTTGATTAGGTGAGACTTGTAGGAAGGCCCACACCTCTTGTTAATTTTAATTGAGGCACTGGGTCATGAGTGTTGCGATGCCTCCAGCTCTGAAAAGTGTATATATAAGCTAAGGTGAGGTTTTACTTTGGGGACTTCCTCTTTGGAAGAAGATTCATGTGCCAGATGAGACTGTGGATAGCTGTTAAGAAGCCCCCCAGCTTTGAAAACCCAGATGATGATGCTTCTCTCTGGTAACAGCTGAATCTGTCTATTGTTATGTGATGTATGTATTACTTATGATTAAGAAGTCCTGTCTGTTGGTCTTTACTTCTCTGTTGGTATATGTGATTAAAGAAGATTGTTGACCTCTCAAAAGTTGCTTTTCTTTTAGAACAACATATCTAAGAACCTGTGCCAGCAGGCCTTCCTGGATGTGCCAGGGTGGTTGCTGCTACACTGAGTCACAGATAGGTTGTCACAAGCAAGGGTAGAATGAATTCCTAACCTGGTAATTTCCTTTCTTGACAAAAATTGAACATCATTTATGTATTTGTATTCTTTTTGAAAATTCATCCATTGCTATGTTCTATTTATGAATGAATGACTCTATATAGCTGGCCCAAGCCATGTTTGATATTCAACCTCGGTCTTCTTGTCATATGCTTTGTCACCAGCTCCCCTTTCCCACTTTGAAGAAACCGTATAATCAAAGCGATACAACTACTGTTCTTGGAAAGGACATGTCCACTCCTTGGTTCTACGCTCCATCCCTGTTGCTTTCCAAGCTGCAGCACTCCTCTCATTCATCACTCCCCTACATGCACTGTGTCCTCCATCAGAACATAAGCTCATTAAAGTCAGAGCCTGTCCTGTGTTTGGTATTTTTTATCTCTAGTGATTAGTGCCATATCCGGTACATTGTAAACTATTAATAAATGCTTTTACATTCATTTATTCTTCTCTGAAATAGTTAGACCTCTACATCTCATCAGATTAACTTTAGTCCCAGGGTCTACATCAGACTCCTGGTTTTCCTACTTAACCATATAACCATGGATAAATCACTTAGACTTCCTGGGCTTTAGTTTTCCACAGGATAAAAGTAGGGACTTGGACAAGATCATTGCTACAGTCCCGCTGAATTAAAAGCAAAGAGTATGACGACTAAGAGTGACCACTTAGGTCACATCCATACATTCAAGCCAATTTGCTAGTAGGTCTGGACCTGTGTATACAAGCTGAGACTTGTCAATTTCTTCTTATTTCCTACCTGTAGACTCCGAATTGCTTTTACCAGCACTTCTTGTCATCTGAAATTTTTTCTTCTGGCAATTTTTTTTTTTCCGTAATTCACAAAATCCATTTTCAGGTTAGCTGTACCTGATTGTTCAGATTTATGTTATTTAAAAATAGACTAAAAATTGCAGTAGACAGGATACTTTTTTCCTTTAATTCCCAAATGCAGAAAGAAACTCATCAACAATTGGTGCCTTCATTTGATGTGTTGGTAAGTTGGTGAGAATGGTTGGAAACTTTTCTTTCATATTTTTCCCTGGATTAAATCTCCTGAGTCTTATTCTAGAATCCAGGCTTCTGTCCAAACAGCTGACAGACCGTATTCTTTCATGCAGACAACAGCTTGCAGTATTGACTATTTGATTGTTGAATGCCTATTGAGTGTTCCTTGTGTACTGGATTCTTTAAAGGAAATACATGTTACCCATCCATTGTCCAGAGGAATTTGTACTCTAAAATAAGTACAAACATCTTCAGGCTTTTCTCTTTATTCATGAAGTTTTAAAAATATGGCCTCAAATGGAAGGAAGAGAACAAGTTGGTTAAAGAATGGCTCTTGGTTTCTCATTGCAGAAGCTCATTCTCTAGGATAATATGACTCATATTTCCATCAGGAGAAAGATGTCAATGTATGTGGACGAAATCTGAAGCAATTCACTGATGGGTCATTTGCAAACCTTTCCATATCTGGTCATCTTCCTCAACCCTCTCCCGTCAGATCTTTGGGCTCCGGTGGGTGAAGTTTCATCTTATCTTGCTCAAAATCAACCTTCCACCCCACTTCCCAATAATTTCCAAGATATGCTATTGTGCCTGTATGTTTCCCATGTCTTTTCTAGTTTCCCTTTGTGTTGTCTTCCCTATTAGAATGTAAGCTCCTATAGAGCAGGGACTGTTTTTTGTTGTTCTGTCACTTGTGAAGATGATTCTTCCTCACTCTATGTCCAGTACTGTATTAACTGAGCCACCTAGCTGCCCTCGTTTACATTTATGTAACATATTAAACTTAACAGATCACATTAAAGCAGTGTTTCATTTGATTTTTGTAACATTTAAGAGAGGTAATATAAAATATGTCTATTTTGCAAAGAAACTGAGACATATCAAGGTAGAGTGACTTACCTGAGGCTACAAGGTAACAATGGATAATTGGTTATCATCATTTTACAGATGAGAAAATTGAAGATCCAAAAGGGTAAGTGACTTGTCTTTATCACATGACTGGTTAAGTAGCAGAGTCAACATTAGAACTTAGGTCTCCTTATTCCATATATGTTGATCCATTATTCTAGACTGCTATACTATTTACAGGCTTCCAGAGATAGAAGGAGGTCATCTAATAAGTTCAGGAATCCCTCATTTTTAAAAGGAAAAAAACCCACATTTCCTTTCCTACTTTTGAAGGAAAATGACTTTTGGCCACATAGTTGAGTGACTAAATGAATGACAAAGCATGTGCCATGTGATAATTGCTGGAGACATAAATATAAGCAACTAAAAGCAGTCCCTGGGCAGCTAGATGACATAGTGGGTAGAGTGCTGGGCCTGGAATCAGGAAGGATCATCTTCCTGATTTCAAAATGAGTCTCAGACACTTCCCAGTGTGACCCTGGGCTAGTCACTTAACCCTTTTCCCTCATCTGTAAAATGAGCTGGAGAAGGAAATGGCAAATCACTCCAGTATCTGTGCCAAGTGTGGTCATGAAGAGTAAGATATGACCGAAAAGGGAGTGAAAATTAGCAACAGTAAATGTAAGTTAGGAGGCATCATAGTACAGTGAAAAAAGTGCTGATCTTGGAATTATGGAAATTAATTTTGAACTCCAGCTCATTACCTGTGAGCCAATCATATATCCTTTTAAGCAGGGCTTCTTAAACTTTTTTCACTCATGACCCCTTTTCCCTGAGAAATTTTTATCGTGATCTGGGCTATATAGGTTTATAAAATAGGTATACAAATCAAACATTTACGATAATAAATTATAAAGAAATTTAATTTAAAAATTTTCTTTGGTTTACATATAATTTTACCATTTACTAAAGATGAAGGCAAATTTGCATGCTAATGAGATGATGTGCTTGTTTATTTTTAACATAAATCATTAAATCTTGGCACAATATTTGAAGCAGCGGGACATAGAGCATCTTCATTTGTCAGAGTTGATCTGTATTTTAATTTTATAATCATCGATGCTGTCTTTAGAACCAAGGCTGAAGTGAAGTTGTGAGATGCAACATGGGCAAGTGCTGCCAGAAAACCCTCGGATTCATTACACATTTGATTTTGAATTAAATTTTGGTCACTGCATGTTCAGAAACCTCTTACTGTTGCCAAATTTTTCACAACCCCCACATTTAGTTATGTCCCCCCATATGGGGCCAAGATCTACAGTTTAAGAAACACTACTTTTGAGGACTCAGTTTCCTTTTAAATATAATGAGGATTGGACTAGACAACTTCTAAGGTCACTTTTAGCTAGGTTCTAAGGTCCTATTATCCTATAAACTCACAAACATTTTAAACCAGAAAACATTATACCATTGTGAACTTCCATGATCAGGATCCTATGATCTAAGTAGAGAGAATATTGTGGGTAGAATCATATTACAAATTAGGAAGACATGGGTTTAAGTACCCTTGAGAGATGTGACTCTAGGCAAGTAACTTAAACTCTCAATTTTCCAGACAACATTCTTAAATTTTTTTAATGAACAAAAATACACCTTTTCTCCCATCCACCTGTCCACCTCTCATTAAAAAAGGAAAAAAAAAGTCATCATTGTAATGATGAATATAGTGTCAGAAGACAGTAAATTTTATGATGAATCCTCTGAAATTGTTGTTGATCATTGCATTGATCAGATTTTTAAAGTTTTTCAAAGTTGTTTTGTCTTCACGATGTTATTGTACTAATTTCTTTATTGGTCCTGCTCACTTCATTTTAAATCAGTTCATACAAGTCTTCCCAGGTTTCTCTGAAACCATCATCTTCACTATTTCTTACAGCAAAACAGGATTTTTATCACATTCATATGTCATAATTTGGGTAGCCATTTCCCAACTAATGGATATTCTCTTAGCTTCCAGTTATTTGCCATCACAAAAAAAGCTACTAAATATTTTTGTACATATGGATCCTTTCCCTTTTTCTTTGATCACTTTTGGGATATAGACTCAAACAACTGACAAAATTACAGAGTAGCTGCTGATTTACTTGGTGAAATACATTTCCTTTTTGGGAGTTCCCTATATCATTAAAATAATAGATCTAGCTTCCCCCTCTCCTAAAAAAAAAAAAAGATCTATATGAGTAGTGTGATCATAAGAGTTAATCACTTTGTGGGCAGCAAAGTGGTATGAAATATGAATTATTATTGTTTATTAGTAGTTATAATACTATCACTGTGGTAGAGCACTATCCTAGGGTAGAACATTTACTGACTGGAAACACAGGATGAGAATTCCCTAGGCCTCAGTTTCCTAACCTGTAAATTTATTTAGCTTGAAATCCCCTCTCTCATGATTTGTAATGCCTCTTTAGCTTTACCATTCTTCTCATGATGTAATCTGGTGATTTGGGCTGCATGAATCTATACCTTTGGAGAGATTGACTGAGTTTTGCATCATATCATCCAGATGTTTGGGATTACTTAAATGTGGTCTAAGTCTATTTTCATTTATGTGGATTTTGAGCGTAATACACCAAGAACACTGATTCCTTTCTTAATTTCCATTCCTTGTCAAAATTATATTTTTTTCTAAGATGTATATTTTAGAACCTTTTCCTCTTTCAAATGTTATAAGGTATTTTGTGGAGCAGATGTTACAAGAAACCTCAAGTTGTAAGAAATATTTAGAAGGAATAAATGCTATCCTGTGTACACATTTCACAGATATGAGAGCTTGAAGTGTCTTCACCAATGAGAGAATTTAGTAATTAACTCCCTAATCATCAGTTTGATCTCATCTCTCAGGCTGTCAATGACTAGCGGCACAATGAAAGGGGAGATGATTATCATAGCCCCAGCAGGAAGGTCAGTTTCTTGATCAATAACAACTGGGCTCCAGCAGATAGTTAATCTAAATAAAAGGCATCACTGCTAATCAGAGACCTTGAAATCATTGACCAGGGTAAACTAATAACTGATTGCTGAATATTTTGATCGCAGTTGACCTCTATAACTGCTGCCTACCCATAGCTATTTTGGTTTTGAAGGAGAATGGGGTTGCACATTATTTGAGTTCTCATAAAAATAAATATACTTCAGTCAACAGAGCAAAATGTGCAGTAAATGTAATGCATAGCCATTTGATATCATATTTTATCTTTAGAAATATTGAGTTTGGTGGGAGGAAGGGAGGGAATTAGGGAAGAAAAAAGAGTATTGGATATCAGGACCTAGGACAGAGAAACAAAAGTGCTGGAGGGCAGGAAATGTTTCACTTGGGTCTTTGTAACCCCAACAATTAGCAGAGAACCTGGTAAAAGTGCTTAGTAAATTATTGTTTTCTGACCACCTGGTTTAAATAATTCTTTAATTATTGTCATCTTGGACCAGGGAGCAAGGAAAAACAAAAGGTAGGCTCTGCATCACTGGTTATCAGTGCCTATTCTCACTGGAACTCTAACTCAATTTGTTAAACAACTATTTATTAAGTGTCTGCTAAGATGAAGATACTATACCAGACTTTGTGGATCCAAACATGAATTCAATTCAATCAACATTTGTCAAGTGCTTATAATTTCCTAGGTATAGGGCTAAACTCTGGGGATACAAAGTCAGGATGCCATTATTTCCATTGACTTAAATGGACTCGATCTGACCATTCTTATGTGGTGGTGTGAGAGCAAGGCTGTCCTTTAGGTTGATGGACATTTGCCTGCTATCCTGTGTGAAGATTTGTATTTCTTCTACTTTTCTAGGTTTTCCAAGAGGATGACATTGAGTTGTCTAGCAATCTAGCATCATGGAAGTTTTCCCTTTCTGTGTTGTTGAGGCTGTTTGGCCTACTTCTCAGCAGTGGCATTTTTTGATGTGCTTTTATTTTTTTCTCAGAGGTATGAATATTCCATGGCAGGCTTTGAGTTTCACATTTCATTTAGCACACAGTTCCTTCCTTCACAGAAAGGTGAAATTGGAAAAAGTCAGCAAAAATGTGATGTCCTCTATGGTGTATTAAACCAAAGTCAAAAGTATATGAAATCATAACTATTGGTATGAAAACAGATAACTTTTGCTTCTTTTCAAGATAACTAGCAAATATGGTATTTTTTTGTCATTAGCCTTGGTACCTCTTGTCAAATGAATAGATTTTGAAAAAAGTTTTTGGCACATTCAAAAGATAGTTGACATGCTTGCTATCTAATTCATTTCCTTGCTCCTTATAATGCAGTAGTATTTTAACTAAACATATTTTGCCTTGAATTCATGTATGATCGACTTAGTCTGAAAAAAGGGGAAGCAGTGATGTGAGCTCAGAGCTAGCTTTTAAGTAGATGATTTTCCCAATAGTGTGACAAACCTGAGTATAGATTAGGAAGGATCTTTCATTTACATGCTTGCCTAATCCTGGTTGGAGGTGTGGGCTCTGAAATACTGGAAGGGAAGGGAAGAAAATAACTATTTATGTAGTGACTACTATGTGCCAGGCACTACGCTGAGCCGATTATAAATGTTATCTCATTTGATCCTCACAACAACAGGCACTGTTATTATTCTCATTTTACAATGGAGGAAAATGAGGCAAACAAAGCTTCAGTTACTTGCTCAGAGTCACAGAGCTAGTAAGTATTTGAGGCCAGTTTTGAACTTGAATCTTTCTGACTCTAGAACCGGTGCTCTAGACACTGCACCACTTAGCTGTCTTATAGAAACACTAAAAACTATAATCTTCTATTGATACAGACACCCCCACTCATCACAAATATGAAACAAAGAAAAATATAGGACCAACATAGAGTAGGAAAATCTGGAACCTACAGCCATGGATATTGTAGTAGCTTCATGGATTCTCCTGGCTTTTGTATCATTCGCCCTCTTTGGGCCTCCTCTGCTCATTCCAACTATATTATCTTTCTCCTCACTTTTTCTATTCCTTTTTTATCTAAAATATGCCCCTTCTCATTATCTAGATTTCTTAAATGACTTGGAAGAAGAATTGGAATGACTGATACAGAATTTTGTAGTTTTCACACTGCCCTGTATGATTTGTAGAATCTCCAAGGGGGAACTACCTGTCAGTAATAGTGAAGTATTGCCTATATTCTTTTGCCTTTGTGACCTGTAAGTCCTTACTGTCCCTACCATATTAATGCAGTGAAGAACTTCATAAATAGTGATGATAAATTGTAGGATTATGAATGAGAAATGAGGTAATAAAGCTATCTCTCTTGCAAATGATATGGTGATACACTTGGAACATTCCAAAGAGTCAACTAAAAAGTTAGTTGAAACAATCAATAATTTTAGCAAAATAGCAGGATATGAAGTAAATCCACATAAATCATTAGCTTCCTATATATCAGCAACAAAACCCTTCAAGAAGGGATAGTAAGAGATGCCTCATTTAAAATAACTCTAGAAGGCATAAAACACTCAAGAATATACCTGCCAAAATAAGCCCAAGAACTTTATGAACAAAATTATAAAAAAAATACAAATAAAATCAAATTTAAATAATTAGAGAAATGGTAATTGTTCATGGATAGGGAGGGTCAATATAATAAAAATGACAACTTAACCTAAACTAATTTATATATGTGATGTCATTCCAATGAAATTACCAGTTTTTTTAATGAGTAAGAAAAAATAATAATTCATTTAGAAGAATAAAAGGTCAAGAATATCAAAGGAAGTAATATAAAAATATGAAAGAAGAAGGGTTAGCAATACCAGATCTTAAACTATAATATGTCAGTAATTATTAAAACTATCTGGTACTGTCTAAGAAATAGAAAGATAGAGCAGTGGAACAGAGTAGACATACGATTTATAGCAGCACATGAATATAGTAACCTTGTGTTTGACAAGTGTAAAGACTTATTTTGGGGAAAAGAATTCATTATTTGATAAAAATTCTTGGGGAATCTGGAAAGTAGTCTAGTAGAAATTGTGGATAGATCAATATCTTACACCATTTCCAAATTTAAGGTCAAAATGCATACATGACCTAGATATAAAGAGAGACATTACAAGAAAATTTGAAGAACATGGAACTTATGAATAGATACCTGAGAGAGAATATTATAAGGTATAAAATGGATAATTTTGATTACATTAAATTAAAAAAGTTTTTGTACAAATAAAGCAAATGTAGCCAAGATCAGAAGGAAAATAGAAAATTGGGGAAAAAAGTTAATAGTTTCTCAGATAAAGGTCTCATATCTAAAATATATAAAGAACTTTGTCAAATCTATAAAAGCCATTCCTCTATTAATAAATGATCAAAGAATATGAACAGGCAGTTTTCCCAACAAAAAAATCCGAACAATTTTTAGCCATATGAAAAAATGTTCTAAATCATTATTGGTTAGAGAAATATAAACATTCTTGAGATATCATTTTACACTTACCAGATTGGCTTAAATGAATGAAGGAGAAAGTGACAAACTTTGGAAGGGATGTGGAAAAAATAGGGACACTAATTCAATCATTTTGGAAAGCAATCTGGAATTATATCCAAAGAGTTATTAAACTTCTTATACCCTTTGATCCAGCAGTACCACTAGTAGGTCTGCTTCCCAAACTGGTTAGGGAAATAGGAAAAAGAGCCCTATATGTTCTAAAATGTTTATAAATATTTAGCTCTCTTTGTGGTAGCAAAGAAGTGGAAATTGTAGAGATACCTCTCAACTGGGGAATACCTGAACAAATTGTGGTATATGATTGTGAAGGAATACTACTGTGCTATATGAAGTGATGAGTTTGAGGATCTTAGAAAAACATGGATAGACTTGTACAAAATAAGGAAGAGCAAAATAAGCAGAACCAAGAGAATATTGTATATACTAATAGCAAAATTATTTTAAGAACAACTTTGCCCCGAAAGTAATTTTGGTTACTATAAATAGCCAAATTAACTGCCAAGGACCTTTGAAGGAAGATATTATCTGCATCCAGAGACAGAACTGATAAACGGAAATAGGCATACAATGGTTTTACACACACACACATACACATTTGTATCTAAGTAGCCATCTCTAGGCTGGGATGGGGGGCAGAAGGAAGAAAAGAAAAAAAAAAGAAATTTACATGATAGCTTTACTATATATTTTAAAGGAATAGCAAGTTGCACATAATAGATTTGCAATGTGCAATTATCTTTTTTTCTATTCTACCACACTATCTAAATGCTTCTTTTATTTTCTTAAGTTCAGAATAAAATAAAAAAAAAGAAAATATGATCAGACTTGATTTGTGTCTCATCCAATGTTCCTTTTGGAAGTTCAGACTTTGGGAATTCATTCTTTCCAGGATGCAAGATCTCCTTAGCAATGGTTCAATTAACAATTCATTTGACACCCTACAAGGCTGGATTTGAAACGGAACCTTTGTTCCATGAGTATTAAAATATGAATCAATGGCCATTTCCTTTTTTTTTTTTGCAGATGTTTATGACGTTGTAGTCTTACATGAAGACAGCTAATCCATCCTGTCAAAAACAATGTTGTGTAGACTTTTGGTTAAGGGATGAGAAATGCTTTAGTATCTTCGAATATCAAAGAAGTTGCTGCACTAATAATTCACTTTTAAATATTTATAACTGAACTGTGGTGACTCAGATGGGTCTATACCACATATGAGTAAGTGAACGAAAGAAAATCACTTGTTAAATACCTCCTATGTGCAAAGCATTATGCTATGTGATGGAGATGCATACAGACAAAAACTAGATAGTTTTTACTCATATTCTAACAGGGAGAGACAACACATAGGGGAAACTTCAGCTTCAGAGCAGATTCAAAAAAGCCTAGTGTCCTTGGGGTACAGTGGCAAAGCAGGTGGTAATATATCTTATTTGACATCATATTTATTGAAATATATTCCAACATTGATCATTGCATTTGATCTGAGTTTGATTGTATTTTAATTTTGTCCTCATTTATGCTATTTACTCAATATATTCTTGTAATTCTGCTCTCTTTGCTCTGTACCAGTCCAGACTCATTTTCCCACGTTTATTTGAATTCATCATAGTCAACATTTCTTACGATGTAATAGTATTCCACAACATCCATATACCATTTTTCCATCTATTTTCACAATTAGTGATCATCTAATTTATTTTAATTTCTTTGGTTACTGCAGAAATTGCTAGGAATATTTTAATATAAGTGGGACCTACTTGTGACATCTTTAGAGAAAATGTCAAACATCAGTATCATTACATTAAAGGGTAGAACAGCTTAGTACAATTTCTCCTATAACTCCAAATTATTTCCTAGAATAGTTATACTAGTTCACAGTTTCCTTTAAAATATATTAGCATTCCTTCTTTCTCATGATTCTTCCAGGACGATCTGTTTTGGTTTTTATTATCTCTGCTAATCCAATATGTTTGGGGTGATACTTTAGAATTGTATTAATTTTTGTTTCCCTTAGTAGTTTTTTCAGGATATTTCTATATGGTTGCTGATCCCTCACTTCTTCTGAAAACATTTGTTTACAATCTTTGGCTTTTTGTTTTTGACAAATGGCTCATATATTTGGTCAATTCCCTATAGATTTTAAATGATAGAGTTGCTTGATGCAGATTCCCCGACCTCCTTCTCCTAGTGTATAGCTTCTGTTTATTCTAGTTATATTGATGTTATTTAGTCCAAAGCTTGTTAATTTTACATAATTTTTATTTTATGTATTTTGTATTTTATATTATGTACATATCTATGCATTTCAAATAAGTATTTTTATTTTATCTTTTAAAATTTTCTTGATCCTTGTTTGGTTATTCTCTTTTAACATAGCTGTAAAAGATATAAGCTTCTAATCCCTCCCCCGATTTAATGTGACCTTGTATATATCTAGATAATTTATCTAATCAGTTTATTATAGTATATGGTATAAGATGCTTGCCTAAGTCTATTTTTCATTAGATTACAGTCTGGATTTCTATGGGGGCAATTTCAGATAGATTCTCCTGTGCATCGATCTGTGGTCACATCTACAGGATGTGCATTCCCCAGTAGGGGAGAGAAAATATTTGTATCTAGGATTCTTCTTTAAAAAAAAATCACAAAAATCAGACTTCAGGAGAGACCCAATGGAAATTTTAAAGTTCTTCAGTTTTTGAAAGGGGAAGAAATTAATTGGCCACAGAACAAAAAATTTCCATTAATGAAGAGTGGGAAACTAGAGAGTGTCAGAGCTCTGCATCTGAGACCAATGAAGTCATGATCCATCCCTTGCCAGAGGCCATTAAGGCATCTCTCTACACTGTATGACTGGAAGAGCATCGAGGAGCACCCCTCACCCCAATTGCATTGCATAGATTTGCATTTACTTATTTCTCTACATGTAGTTTTCTTCCCAAAACGTGTAAGCTTCTTGATGGTAGGGATTGTTTTGTATTTTGTCTTTTTATCCCTAGCATCTAGCATAGTCCCTTGAACCAAATATGTGCTTTAACTATTGCTTGTTGAATTCAAAGTGGTTTCCTGTTCTGAATCTTGAAATCAGAAGAAATTGTTTCCAAAGGGCCACAGTTAAAACATAACTCTCTTACCTGGGAAGAAAGCTTGTAAGCATGAACTGCTGAAGTTTATTCAAGCAAGGGTCCATGAGGTGTGGGACACAGGGGATGTAAGTTTTGTTGGCGTAGAGTATAAGGCCAGATGAGTTCAAATCTGATCTCATATACTTACTAGATGTGTGGCCCTGGGCAAGTCATTTAATTCTTATTTGTTTCAAGTTTCCTCATTTGTAAAATGGCAATAATAATAGTACCTACATCCTGGGATTATTGTGAGAGTCAAATTAGATAAATTTGCTAAGTTCAGAGTCAGCACACTGCCTGGTACATAGGAAGTGCTATATGAGTATCATGATGACAGTGATGGAGAAATAGAAAATTCTGGGCAGAAAATAATTTGTTAGAGTGTAACAATGAGTGGTTTAGAGAGAGAAGGGAGGAAAAAAGAGAGAGAGGGGAAAAGGAGGGAGGGAAGAAAAGACAGAGAGAGAGATGAAGGCAAGGAGAGAGAGAGGGAGAGGGAATGAAAGAGAGAGAGACAGAGAGAAAGAGGCAGAAGGAGGGAGGAAGGTTCTGGAAGTTTATTGGGAAGTAAGGAAGTCCATGGGAAATAGTGAAGATAAATTTAGTCTGTTTTGTAATTATACCAGAACCAATCCTGCCAGTACATAAACATTTGAGAAGAGGAGGCATTTTCTTTACATGAATCTAGTTCCATTTTACTACTGGACAAAATCATAAAGAAATAACAGTAACTAGCCTTTCCATAGCACTTTAAAGTTTGTAGAGAGCTTTACAATTTTTTTTTCATTGCATCCTCGTACCTCTGGGAGGTAGGTGCTATTTTTATCTCTGTGTTACAGAAGAGGATACTGAATACAATACTGATACAACTTGGTCATCGTCATAAAGCTAGTAAGTATCTGACACTGGGTATGAACTCAGGACTTCCTGCATCCAAACCTAATGTTCCATCTAGCCACCAGTGAAATAAAATGGGTCAAAGACAAAGAGAGTATAAAGAGTTGGTTGTACAGAAGCTGGATCCCCAACTTTTAGTGGAAAAAAATCGCATAGTTGTAGGAGCTTTAGTGAATGTGGGTGGGCATGTTACCCCCTTATTTAGCTCTGTGATCGCTTTACTTAACCATGTATAATCATCCATCTTTATAGTGGAGATTCGGGAATGTGGGTGTAGCCCCTTTCCCTTGATGTAATTAGTCACTTGATCTGGTATTACTCAGACTGTGTTTATATGTACTACATATTCAATATATAATAAAGACAGACTCCAGAAAATTTATCTCAGGCATGAAAGATGATATGCATACTGATCATATTACCTGAACAACGTAACTCACTTTCAGTGTTATATAGGCAAGGAAAGCTGCCGCAGATGAGTAAATATTCTGTCCCTGCTCGAGTAGTTTTGTCTTGCTTTGGCTGTATCTTTCTCTTCTGCCTTGTATTCAATTTCACTGTGAGAATGACACGCTGTCCTACAACTCCAGACATACTCTATAAAAAGAATAGGTGTTATTATCATTATTTTTTGGTACTCTTGTTTTCTAACATATCAGGGATTAGCAAAGTACCTCCATATAACTGATCAATAAAAACTTCAGGATTGATTCATAAATGTTTATATTTTTGAATATGATATTGCCCATAGGAACCTATAATGCTAAGGACATCTAGGAAAAGTTCTAGGACAAATGAAATACTTTTATATTCCATTGGATCTGTGAGCCAGTTTGCATAGTATTGCTTCATACAAATTTTCCTGTATTTCTCTGAATTCTTTCTGTCATTTCTTGTTGCATGATAACGTTCGATTATAGCAGATGCCACACTTTGCTTGGCCATTCCTCAGGAGATGAATACCCATTTTGTTTCTAATCTTTTGATATGACAGAAAATATTCTTATACATATTTTGTTTTTATGAAATTCTTTGGCTTACATGGACTTTTGTCTGACTTCTGTGGGATATATACTATGGGGTTTTCTAGGTCAAAAGGTATGCACAGAGTAGTTGCATTTCTTGAATAATTCCAAATGGATTTCCATCATGGTAATCTCATTTTACAGATGAACTTTCACCTCCTGCTTCTTATTTTGCCTTCTGGGGCAAAGCAAAACAAACTTACTTTGAAATATCAACTCTCACTGAACAGAATTGTAAATGCATAAACAATGAGAAAGTGGTCCAACCTTTTCAATCCACGGTCTTGTCTTTGAGATGTGCAGAAACTAGAGAACAATGAATTGTCCTAACTAAAGCTGGAGAGAGCATTCTAAGCTAATGTGCCCTTTAGCTTCATCCTGGCATTTCGTGAGCAGACCCTCTTTGGAGGTACCAAAGCTCACAAGTTTTTTGAAACTCTAATGCCTGCTACCTCACCCAATTATGACATCACAAATTACAGAGAAGAGGAGAATTCATTTTTTCCAGAGCAATCAATAAAGTGAAGATTGTAGCTTAAACAATGTATATGTGCTTGGGAGGCCATGGTTGAATAGCAGGACTTGGGAAATGGTTGTACAGAGTTACAAATGCCAGGGATTGTGGCAGCTGTGCCCACCTGTGGCCTTTCCACCAAGCAGAACAGCTTTCCCCCTATTCAGTCACCTTGGAATCTGTCCAACTTTGTTTATATCCTATTCAGGCAACGTTATAGGAAAATTACCTAATTAGGCTAATTTCATACCAAGGAAATGGTTATTAAATTTCATAAATTCATGGAACACCTTATAATTAGGTCCAAAAATCATAATTCCAATTAGAGTATTTGATTCATAATCATCAAAGTTTATTTCTAATTATCATTTGCTCTGTGATTGCTTTTTCTTCTAATCTCTTGTCCTGATTTTACACTTATCTTCTGTAGAGCTAGAAAGGACCTTGGAGATTATTGAGCTCAAGAGTTCTTCATCTGGGGTCCATGATCTTAAAAAAAAACACAACACAGACAAATATTTTGACTACATTTCAGTATGATGGTTTCCTCTGTAATATCCTATGCTTTATTTTATATATTTAAAAACATGATTCTGAGAAGGACTTCCTAGGCTTCTTCAGACTGCTAGAGTCTGTCCATATTTCTCTGTCTCTCTGTGTCTCTGTCTCTCTGTGTCTCTGTCTCTCTGTGTCTCTCTGTGTCTCTGTCTCTGTCTCTGTCTCTCTCTCTCTTCCTCTCCCTCTCCCTCTTTTCCTGTCTCTCTCTCACACACCTCTGATCTAATCCACCTCTCAGTTTAGATAAGAGCAAAATTAGGTTTATAAGAGTGTCAGAGAAACAAACTTTGTACTGAATTTGTCATCAGATATATCATAATTATTCTCATTTATTTGGAAGCAGTCTGCAGAGGAAGTTCCAAACTATGTGTTCTTAGAAACATTGGGAAGGGGAATAGATATTATTATAGTTAAAACTGTTTTAACTGTTTACTTTGTATGAGGGAATTATATAGAACAAAAGACAGGATGTCTCAAGTTTTCATCTGGCTATTTGGAGAAAAAAAGATATCCCACTGTTTCAAGGTTTGTCATCTGTACAGTCTTAATAGAAATATATTTTAGAACCATTAGCTTCTAATTATTGAATGACTAACCTGCTCTCCTTCCTGTTCCTGTTACACACATAGCTGATAGGTTCAATTTTGTTTTCATGGAGGTTGCATAACTTGTTCAAAGTCACATAGGTGTTTAACAGCAGAATCAGTGACTTCGCTTCTATTTCTTTCTATATTTCAAATGTACTCCATCTTCTGCTCCGCCTGGTATAATTCTCTTCTTCCTTCAAGGCTTAGCTTAGTCTGTCTCCCTCATGAGGCTTTTTCTTATACCCCCTCCAAATTGTTAACACTTCTTCTACCACTTGATATTCAAAATATTTCTTTTGAATATTATACATTTACTTATTTGTTATCTATTGTTTCTCCCCAGTAGAATGTAAGTTTCTTGAGGACAGGGACTGGTTTTGATTTTGAATTCTTGGTGTCTAACACATAGTAGATCATTATTAAATATTTAACAAATGAATTTTGAATGAATAGATTCCCTTCATGTGGCTCTTTGGGGTTTTGGGACTTTAAGGATTTATCTTAACTGGTGGCTACCTTTGAAACATATAGGGCCATCTTCCCCATATGGAACATGTACTGAGGAGAGAAGGAACAAAAATGAAGGAAATCCTTTGTGAGTTTCATGTGGTGGGAACTGTTCAGCCTGATAGTGAAGAACCTTTTGCTCATCCATGGAATGAAGGACAAATATCTTACCAGGTGTCTTTACTTGTACCTGGGCAATTAATTTCAGTGGAGTTGGTTATTTTTGTCACATGCTTGATGAGATTGGAAACCATCAAACTCCTTTCTTATGAGAAATCCAATGGAATAAAAGTTCTTTGTGTGCTCATTAAATATTGAGGGATGGGTAGTTTTTGGTTGGGACTTTGGGGTAAAAAGGTTGAGGTGGATAGGAATAATAAATCTGTGGTAAGAGATGGAGAATGGGGTTTCAATGATGAGCTACAGGGATTCAGAATCACTGGGATGTGTAGGATATGATGAGGCTGACACACACATTGCTAGAGGTAGCTCAGTGTTTGGGAGGCTCAGTAGGAAAGTGTGAGAGAGAAGAGGTATTTGACTATCAACTGAAGGTCTACAGAGCTCTTGTGCTGACCCCATTGTTATATGCCTGTGAAGCCTGGACAGTCTACCAGTGCCATGCCAGGAAACTGAATTGCTTCCATTTGAATTGTCTTAGGAAGATTCTGAAAAATCACCTGGTAAGATAAGGTACCAGATACTGAGGTCATTTCTGAAACTAAATTGCCAAGCTTTCAAACTGTACTGTAGAGAGCACAACTCTGATGGGCTGGCCACAGTGTTTGAGTGCCAAACATAAGCTTGTCTAAAAGAATATTTTATGGAGAACTCACACAAGGTAAGCAGTCACATGGTGGTCAGAAAAAGTGATACAAGGACACTCTCAAGGCCTCTCTTAAGAATGTTGAAATTGATTGCTTGACATGGAAGACACTGGCACAGGCCTGCCCAGCATGGTGTGCTCTTGTCAGAGAAGGTGCTGTGCTCTATGTAGCTCAAAAGAAATCCATGATGTTCAAATTTAGAGAAGCCACCCCAAATGTTCACATCGACTTCTTGTGGCTTCTTGTATTATCGTGATTATATTTCCACAATACTTGAATTGTTTCTTTCTAGCTGCTTGCAATATTTTCTCCTTGACCAGGGAACTCTGGAATTTGGCCACAATGTTCCTAGGAGTTTCTCTTTTTGGATCTCTTTCAGGTGGTGATTGGTGGATTCCTGGAATACTTATTTTGCTCTCTGGTTCTAGAATCTCAGGGAAGTTTTCCTTGATAATTTCATGAAAGATGATGTCTAGGCTCTTTTTTTGATCATGGCTTTCAGGTAGTCCCCTAATTTTTAGATTGTCTCTCCTGGATCTATTTTCCAGGTCAGTTGTTTTTCCAATGAGATATTTCACATTATCTTCCATTTCTTCATTCTTTTCAAAATCCTTTTTGAGCTCTTCAATGGCCTGAGATCATTGAATATTTATTTTGGATGTTTGGGATACGTAAGCCTTGACTTTTATGTCTTTCCCTAATGGTAAGCATTGTTCTTCCTTGTCAGAAAGGATGGGAGAAGATATCTGTTTACCAAAAAGTTAACCTTCTATAGTCTTATTTTTTCCCCCTTTTTTGGGCATTTTCCCAACCGGTTACTTGACTTTTGGGTCCTTTGTCAAGAGTAGGGTATACTCTGGGAATATGTAAAGTCTCAGTTCCTCCAAGGTGGCACAATCAAGCATGTGCACTGATCTGGAAGTAGACAGAGATTTTTGTGTCCAGAATCTTAGCAGTTTCCTCTCCACAGTCACCTGGCCTCCAGTTCTGCCAAATCAGCACTGGGGGCTGATTTTCAGATAAACTATGGGGGCAGGGCCACCATTCAGTGTGAGATAAAGATCAGCTCCCTCAGGGCCTCTATACAGGGCTGAGGTAATAACCAGCTCCTCAGTGGCCTCAGGGTTTTTTTTTTTTTTTTTTTTTACCATCCCACAATGGATGCGGGATGCTGTAGGGGCTGCTGTGAGAACTGCTGCTGGGACTGGGGATGCTGTAACTGGAGATTCTGCCCCTGAGGTGTCCTCCTCCCAGAGTCCCACCACGAGGCCAAGACTGGGCTGAACTCCGCGCTCACTCTGTGTCGGGTGCAACTGACATTTCCCATGGGCCTTTCAGGTCATCCTGGGCTGGAAATCTCCTCCACTCTGTTGTTCTCCACTTCTGCTGCTCCAAAATTTGTTGAGAGTCCCTCTCTACAGGTATTTTATGGGCTGTGCCGGGAGACCTTGGGTATGTGTGTCTTTCTACTCTGCCATCTTGGCTCCACCCCACCCCCCCAATTTGGATTTTTTTTGAGGAGCTGAGAGGAATTTGACCTCAAAAACTGCATTTTAAAAGGTTTTCCAATTCTTAGACAATTCATTTTGGATCCTAAATTTTAAAGTGCACATACACACAGTCCATTTTCCTTCTCCAAGAGCAAACACAAAATAACCAAGACATGTTTGTTTTTTTATGGTAATAAGAACAACTAACCTGCTGTATAGAAGCTTTCACAGGGTAAATCTCATCATTTCATCTGCTTTCAAAAGTTTTAAATGTTTTAAAATTCCTTTGAAGGATTTTTTTGTTTGTCTCTTTTTCCTCACATCTCTTAGTGTATAATTATTTCACAGTGTTTTTTAGGAAATCAATATAATGTTATGTCCTTCAGATTATGAGGTCCTTGGTTTAAATCCTTTCAGCAATACTTAAGGCTTAGAGCTGGAAATTCACAAGTGGGTTTGTGACCACTCAGTACCAGGTCATGCTCCTTCAGCTGCATTATTGATTTGCTAGCAGTGAAAAGACACTGGCTCCATTAAAGGTGTCAGTTCAAGGGTACATTTAGCTAATATATCCATCTCCAACCTCTTTACCTTCTGTTTTTCCTTTCTTCTAATACTATATCAGGTCCACAGTCCATTTAGGTGAGAAAGCACCTTCCAAGAAAAAAAGGTCTGCAAAAACACAATTCAAATTTAAACCTTTATGATTGATTAGAGGGGTATGGTGTGGTGACAGCAAAAACTTATAGAAAGTTTTCTTGTAAATTTCTCCTTTTTTGGGGGTGGGGGAAGAATATTATGACTGATGACTGGTGAATCATTATTGCTGGTATAGAGGACATACATTGGAATGAACAATAAATTGGAGATGCCATTAGAATTGTGACTTTTAGGCATGTATTTATTTAAAATTGGCTTAAATGTTATAATAAATCTCTTTCCTGCTAAAGGCTCTCCAGGGTGCTGAAGAAGATAATTTGTTAATATGTTCATTGGGCAGATGACTGAAACTGTAGACTTTACAACCTTGAGATGAGCAATATTTGGCTGATATGTAAACTATAAACGTGCTAGGGTCTTTTATATTTGGTTTTATTTTAATATACTTTAGAACATGCTGGGCACACCATTTCCCTCTTTTAATTACATTAAATTCCTGAAATTTCTCAAGCACAGAATATAGGTAAATAAACCTATAAATGTAAGCACAGATTTCTGAGTACAGTGAAATAAGATAAGCTAACAATAGCTAGCATTTAGAGAGCACTATATGTTTTATAAAGAGCTTTACCGATATTTGTCTCATTGATGCTTAGAACGATCCTGTGAGTTATGTGCTATCATTATCCTTGTTTGCAGTTGAGGAAGCCAAGAGTGAGAGGTCGTGTGATTTGCCTGGTATCCCACAGCTAAGCGATGCCTGAGGCATGATTGGAATTCCCAAGATCTAGGTCCAGCACTTTACCCACTATGCCACACACCTCCCTCAAATGATAGATATGCAGGTGTTACATATTTGCAGCCCTTTCTTCTCTGACTTCCATTAAACTATTGGGGTTTAAGCACACTTGCTTTTCAGATGATCATAATCCATGTCAAAAAATTAATATTCCAAAATGCTTGGAAGTATTTTGATACATCAATAGAACAATATCACATGCACTGATTTTTGTGGATTTCATTTTTCTTTAACCAAAACTGAGGACCCTGCTCCAGAAATCCATCCTTATCCTGGGAGTCAATTAAAACATGGGGTCATTTCCCCAAATGGCTTTGCTCCTTTTTCCCACCCCATCCCTACCCATGAATGTACCTCCCCTCCCCCACATATCAACACATTCTTTTATTTTTAAATTTAATTTGTTTTAATTTTTAAAAATGTAAAAATTTAATTTTAATGTAATTAAATTTTTAAATTTCCCCCCCAGTTTTAACTTGTAGATGGAAAAACACATTTGGGGGAAAAAGCAACCATTTTTTATAGTTTTAACTTCCTTTTTCATGATCAACATAACCAGTAACAAATATTTCAATGTAAGAAGAACAAAAAAAAATTGTATATAAAGGATTATATATAAAACTATGAAGTCCCATTTTCTATAGTTGTTTTTGAAAAAGTATATTGAATTTTGCAAGCTAGTAATATACTCTATTTGCTTGTACCTCCTTTAAACATCTTTTCCTTTGTGCATTTTTAAAATGTTGTATTGATGCTCTCCTTTTTTAAAAAACATCTCTATCACTACACATTTTCTCCCTTCCCCATACATCCCAAGCAGAAGCCTTCCCTGGAACAAGTACAGTCAAGACAAACAAATCTACACCTTTTCAGAGTCTCAAAAGAATGACTCATCTTGCATGTCTTGTCAAGCACATCTTTTCCCAATGAGATTTGGTAATACCCCAAGGAGAAAATGTGTTCTCTAACCATTGCTCCCCTACCCCTTTCACCTTCTATTATGATTTCCTGCTGGGAATAGGAAATAATAAATTCTCAACAACTCCTAAGTCAATTAACTTTCCAATGTCACATTGTTTTTTCACATGTAAAGGTTATATTGAAGAGATGTGTAATTTAAAAAGAAGGTATCTCTCAATCATGCAGGGAGAACCAAGAATAACAGGTGACCTCCTGGAGGGCTATACTAGTATCCAAGGCATTCAGGAGTTCCAGATAGAGGAAGAACCTTTCTTCTGAAGGTGTATTCTAGACCCTAGACAAGAAGATCATAGAAAGAGAAGGCGGAGATGGAGATGCTGTTGGATGAATATACGCATGGATGGCAGATCACAGACTTTTTAAAAGCTCTGAGCCCTGATGAAAAGACTCACTTGCCTCATTTATGGGTGGCAGACCTTGGCTTAAATGTAATAGTAGGATTTAAGAGAAGTACCTCTTTATGTAGAAGAAAGAAAGCATTAGCAAATCACCTAGCAGTGTCTAGAACTGAGTAGGTGCTTGATTAATACTTTTGGAACAAGTGAATGAAACGCCAGACCTGTCCTGGCACTTGACTTTGCTTTCTGTAAATCTGTAAATTACAGAACAGGCCTAGGGATTAGTACTGGATCTTTACTAATACAAATGACATATTCTCTGCAACTTATAGACTGAGAGGAGGGCTTATTAATCCAGGTTTTATGAATTTGTATTAAAAAATTATTTTAGGGGCAGCTAGGTGACACAATGAATAGAGCTCTGGCCCTGGAGTTAGGAGGACCTCAGTGTTTGGTACCTTATCCTCAGACACCTGATACTTACTAGTTGTGTGACCTTGGGCAAGTCACTTAACCTCAATTGCCTTGCCTTTTCCCCTCCCCTCAAATTTGTTAACTTTGTGTTGTTGTTTAGTCATTTCAGTTGTGACTGACTCCTTGTGACCCCATTTGGGGGGTTTGCTTGGCATTCATAGCAGAGTGATTTGCCATTTCCTTCTCCAGCTCATTTTACAGATGAAGAATCTGAGGCCATCAGGGTTAAGTGACTTGACAAGGGTAGCACAGTTAGTAAAGGTCTGAGGGCAGATTTGAACTCAGAGTCTTTCTCATTCCAAGTCTAGTGCTCTGTCCACTGTGCCACCTAGCAAAATAGATTTCATTCCCTCTGTCATCCCATGTATTTTGTTTAATACATTTGAAAATGTTATTCTGAGAAGGGGCCCATAGATTTCATCAAACTGTCAAAGTCTCATGATACAAAAAAAGGTTAAGAACTATCATAAAGAGTTGCCCAGAGCACTGAGAATTAAGCCTAGAGTCATGTAGCTAGGAATAGACCCAAGGTCCTTCTGGTTCCAAGGCTAGCTCGCATTTAAAGAGCTACACACACAAACACATGTGCACACACAAACATACATATGTAAACGCATGTATATACATGCACACACATGTGTATATTTATATACATACATACACATACATATATATTTATACATATATATGTGGGCATATACATCTATCTACTCCCTTCTATGTGGGGTAGCTAGGTGGCAAAGAGGATAGAATGCCATGCCTGAAGTCAGGAAGATTCATCTTCATGAGTTTAAGTCCAGCCTCAGACACTTGCTGTCTGTGTGACCCTGGACAAGTCATTTAATCCTGTTGGCCTCAGTTTTCTAATTTGTCAAATGAGCTGGAGAAGGAAATGGCAAATCACTTCAGTATCTTTGCCAAGAAATCCCCAAATTGGGTCAGAAAGAGTCAGACATGACTGAAACAACTGAACAACATACATCTATGTATGTACATAGACATATCTATGTGTGTATGTGTGTGTGTGTGTGTGTGTATGTGTATTTCCCCCACAGGATTCAGTGTTTGAATGACTAACGTTTCCCCAGTAAAACAAGCACCATACCCTTTCCCAGACCCCATCTCCTGTCTTGGAGGGGTATTGGCCTCTCTTTATAGTCACTGGATTCTTTGTGTCTCATTGCTGAATGATGGAGGTGGAAAGAATTACCTGTAATTTGTCCTTTACCCAGGCAAATCATGCTAAGCCATGATGAGGATCTTGCTGCATCCCAATCACCTACTGTTTTATAGCCTCTGTGACTGTTTTTATGAAGCCCATAACATTTTTTAACAGTGCTGTTGTGCTGATCCTAGCCGTCATCTCAGCAGAACAATATTACAGTCAAGTCGATTCCAATTTGGGGATGAGAATGTTGTCGATGACAAGGAGGTAGAAGGGAATCATGCTGAGCCTCATTCTTTCCCCTGGGCCCCATTGTCAAGAGATCTAGGAATTTTCTTTGGATGTCACCCTCTTCCATGGATTTTCTAGGTTCCTTTTGACCAAATGGAAGAGTTCTTGTGGTGGCCAGATGTCTGCCATTTTAAGATGATACTTTGTCAGCCTTCCATGAGTCATAAGGCACTGAAGCCAAGGGTGATCTCTGTACCCAGACATGAGATTTGGAGAGATGCCTTGATTTTGCAACACATCAGCTTTTCAAATAAGAAAGTTCAGCCAGAAGCTTCAGTTATTGGCTTAAGCTCCATGGCAGAAGGAAGAATCAGGTGGATGGGTGTGGAACAGATAATAATATGTAGGCTGAAGCCATGGTCCTCAGCATTTAACTCATGTGCATGCATACTAATGATCCATTCTTTATTATCCACCTGCCCTTTCACATATTTCTGGGCTGTGGTTTGAGAATGGGTGGATTAGGTAGTTTGGAAACCAAGTGAATGATCCCTCCTCTCCCTTAAACTGCTTCCCATCTTTTCTTCCTTTTGCAAGCCCAAAGTAAACTGTGGACATCAGCTGCTAAATTTTAAACTCCTGCATAGAATTAAAAAATCATTTTCTTGTTTAGTCATTTTTCAATCATGTCTTACTCTTTGTGAACCAATTTGGGTTGCTTCTTGGCAAAAAATACTGGAGTGGCTTGCCATTTCCTTTTCCAATTCATTTTACAGATGAGGGAACTGAGGCAAACAAGGTTAAATGACTTGACTAGGGCCACACAAGTAGTTAAGTGCCTGAGGCAGGATTTGAACTCAGAAGTTTTCCTGACTATAGGTTTGGCACTCTATTGTACCATTGTCGTATGATACCCAAATGATACTTGAAAGGGATGTAGTCATATATGAAATAGATAGTAGAGAAAGGGGAATTTATAAGCTCAGTATTTTTTAATTTATTTGTGTTTTGTACCTTATACATAGAGCATTGTGCTAGGCCTTGGTGGAGATAGAAAGATTAGATAAGGTACTCTTATGGAGTTTATAATATACAGGTGAAATATCCATAAATTGTTGTCTCCATTTATCAGATAAGGAAAATTGAGGCTCAAATGATTTGGTCACACACTTGAGAACTGAGGCCAGATTTTCTGACTCCAGATCTAGTACACTGTCAAGAACACTACAATTATCTTCATGTTAACAGAATCACAGTACTTTAGAGACAAAGAAAACCTTATTTAGTCCAAAATTTTCGTTTTGTGTTTGAGGAAATAGAGCCTTAATGAGGTTAAGTAATTTTCTCAGCATCGTATGCTAAGTTGGCAGTTGACCTGAGCCTTGAACTTGAGTCTTTTGGCTTCCCACAGGTGTTGCACGTTGTACTCCTTCAAATGATATATATGACATGGCTAGCTATGGATATTGCTTTAAGATAAATAATGGGCTAAGCATGAAAAGGTAACTAATGATGACCTCAGAAAATTGATGATGCTTCATCCTTTCCCAGGGCCATTACTGAATATAAGTTTGTGGGTTCTTATGTTTGTAGCCTTTTACAATAAGACTTCCAGTAGGTCCCATGAGTCCAGCCATTGTTTTAAATGCAATATGTGTTCTTGAGTTTATAAGTAGACAACAGTTCAGTTCTAATTTCATGCAGCAAAACTGAGAGGGGAGTACAGAAGCTTAGGTCACATCCACCAAGATGAACACCTCTGACTGTATGAGATCTGGAGGCACAAGGTTACCCCACTGTGCAGAGATTGAACAAACAAATACATGTTTCCACAGAACCATTCTATTTGCTGTTCATTCTGGTTTCAATTCTCTCAAACAAGATTCCATCTTATTATCATGCTCCCAACTCAAGCTTTCTTTGCTACCACCTCCCCCAGCCCCTGCTCTCCCTTATGATTGGAGAGCTGGAGTGTCAAACTCCAACCAATACTTTCCTTCATAGAGGACAGGAAACGGAACTCTCAGCTCTCTCCTCTTTGCATCTGCTCGTCTGCTGAAGGTGAATTCCACTCAACAAGATGCTCCATCTCCCTGGCTTTCTGACTTCCTTTTGTGTATTATCTCCTCCTCTTAGACTGTGGGCTCTTTGGAAGCAAGGACTATCTTTTTATCAATTGTATCCCCATTGCACTTGGCATAGTGCCTGGCACACAGTAGGTGCTTAATAAATGTTTTTAGATGAATCATAGGCATACTTGTCCAGCATCTGATTCTACCACCTGCAGCCAGGTTCTGGTTCTTTGGCATAGTAACTAATGCAACTGAGTAGAATGGCTTTCCACCCTATTCCACTCTTCAGAATTGGTCAGTTTCAGCTTTGATTGCAAAGTCTGGGGCAGGATGGGTCTTTTTTGAAGCATTTTTTATGTGAGGCAGACTATTGAAATTGTCCAATGACAAATAATAGATTAGGTACAAAGGCAGATCATGACAAAATGGGAATAGCAGGGCTTCTTTGTCATTTCCGGGCACCATTATGCAATATCAAGCCTGTATTTTCTAATATTTTTTAGTTTTTAAGATCAGGCTTCTTGGTAGCTTACATTTGGTGTTTTTAATGCCTTTGTTTTCTGTTGTGAAGGCAGGGTAAATGGTTAAAATATCCTTTGCCTTAATTTGGAGGTGACTTGTCACCCTGAGGATAATATGAAGCTCTCTTTGGGTGTGAGTTTGGATTATTCTAGTCATCTGGATCAAATTCAGTTGGCCATCTCTTCAGCACCTACTATATGTGAGAAATTGTGCTAGACTCTGGGGAAACAAAATGTGAATAATAACAGTACCTACTTCCCAGGGCTGTTGTGAGGATCAAACTGGGTAATTTGTAAAGTACTTACCATGTGCCTGGCACATAGTAGGCACAGCAAAGATGCTTTGTTGTTGTTGTCATTGTTGACACTTTGTTTAGCCATTTCCCAGTCTATGAACTTCTCCTTTGTTTCCAGTTCTTGATACCACAAAAAGTTCTGGATAGCTGATATTTATGTGGTTTATTATAGTTTGTATAAAACAAATGTCATCTCATTTGTTTTGCAATACAGCATATAGGGACAATTATATCCATTTTACATGTCAGGAAACTGAGGCTTAGAGAAGATGTCACTTGTTTATAGTCACAGAATTAATGTGTATGAAAGAATTTGTGCTTAGGTCTCTTTTGACCCTGAGATCAATACTCTTTCCACTAGGGAACTCTGCCTCTCAATCTGAAATAAGAGGTAGATTCTCATGTTCTAACTGCTTCTGAGAGTGGACAAATTTCTCAGGGCTATCCTCTAGTGGCTAGCTGATTCTGAGTCATAACAAAAGTCAGGAGCAAATTCTCAGGCCAATAAGCTGATCTATTTCCCCATCATATGAATTACTTGAGTTCAATGAAAATGACCTTAAATGATGACCAAACTCTAGAGTTTCCAAAGCACTATGAATTAAATTGTTTCATCTAGGAGATCCATCCTCTTGGTTGTACATGCCATTGGCCACCAAGCACCTTCTTTTAGTGTTGCCCAAATAATGTTTCCTTTTGGCTTACACACATCTGCTTGTTTTCTCTTTACACTGAAAGTCTTGTAGCAGAGTCTACCTGGATATCATCATCATCATCATCATCATCATCATCATCATCATCATCATCATCACCATCACCATCACCATTACCATCACCATCACCGTCGATGTTGTTGTCGTCATCCTCCTCCTCCTCATCCTCATCATCCAATATTGATTTTTTTCTTCAAGACTTGATCTCCCTATTTCACTAGGGTTGGAAGGACGGAGGTCTCTCACGAGCCCAATTATTTTCTGATCAGTGTGGGAGCTGCCCTTTTCTGATCTGGGTCTAAGTTTTCCCTTGCCCTCAAGGAGCTTATAGTATATCAGGGGGACAACATGTCTCTTTGGAGGTATGTGAGTAATGTTAATCCAAAACAATACACACCAAGGACCTCTGTGTATGCTATGTGGAGCCTACTGGGAGCAAGATTATTGGAAACTTGGGTGGCTATAGTGAGCGTGAGAGGCTTCAAGAAGGAGGTCATATTTGAATCTCATCTACTCACTAGAAAAGGATTATAAGGAGAGAAGACAAGTGATGCTGCCTTAGAGAAATGTCCAGACCTCAGGAATGGCAGAAAGAATCTGTGAAGGAGACAAGGAAGAAAGAAAAAAAAATAGAAGGACCAGGAGAGTGGGGAGTGCCATTGAAGCCAAAGGAAGAGTGTTTTAAGGAAGATTATTTCAAACGCCTCAGACAAGTCCAAAGATTAAAGACCAAGAAGATTCTTTTTTTGGGTCTGGTCATTAGCTACCCTCAAGGGAGCAAGCAGTTCATAAGATAATGAATAATAATGGCTAATATTTATATATTTGTAACAGGCTTTACATATTTATTCTCTCATTTGAACCTCTCCACATCCTTGTGAGGTTGGTGATATTATTTCCTCATTGTACAAATAAGGAAACTGAGTCTCCGAGAGGCTATGATTTGAGCAAGGTCACCCAGCCAGGATTTAAGCGTTTGTCTTCATATCCAATATTCTCCTCCCACTGCACCACAAGTTTCTGCAGAGTGTTCAGGACAAAGGCTGCTTCTAGATGTTACTCACTAAAAGGAAAAGAGATTTTTCTAGATGATGAGAGAAATTATTATTTTCTATTATATTAATAACTCATTATCAATTAGGATCCAGGTTTTTTATTTCCTCATTCAGGGACTTGTCTGTGTAGGTCTGCCAGTTAGTCTCTGAAATGCTTGCCTGATAAGAGGAGATTTCCCTAATCCTCCAGTACATGCTCCCAGATCTTGGGCAGGACTCCCCTCAACTTGGTGACCTTATTTCTAGAGTATAAACAGAATCTAATCTAGGAGAATTTCTGCCCCAAAGAAATGAACTCATGCCTTTGTACCCCACTACTGGAGTTTAGGATGACCCAACTCATGAAAGAGAAAACCAACCAGAATGGTCTGGGTAGAGATGGATTCCTTTGTTCAGATTGCTGGAGATAGCTGAGAGTCATGATCAAGTCATGTTCTTAGTAGGAGGAGCTGAAGGCTTTTAGCCCACCCACTCATTAAATGTTCACCAATCAGGTTTGATTCTCACCTGTCAGGGGTTTCTAAAAGTATATTAAGACTTCCAGTCTCTTCGTATTTTTTTCTTCGATTACTAGAAGAAATCATTGGCCATCAATTTATTGATTATCAGCTAGCCCAATCAATAAATTGATTATTAATTACCCAGAAACTTTGTTTCTCAGGTTTTTATTTTTCACAATGACAAGTCTTAGGTGCTGCCAAAATCACCCTACTGGGTCACTGTCTCAAGGTAAGTTCAGGAATGAGGGCTTAATAAGACATATAAAGAATTAGGGTTTACCTCCTAATAAGTTTCTGTCCTACACAGGACAGTAACTACTCTCTTCTGAAAAATTCAGCAGTTATCAAGAGAAGACAAAATATGTGAAATATCTTATAGTTCCACTCCATCCCTGGCCAAGGGACACAAAAAATGTTATTTGCTAAGCCCAACCTCATGCCCCTATTTGTCTTGGGGTTTATTCTTTCCCTGGCAGTCCCAAAGACAGCTTTGTGGCCAGGCTGTTCAGATCTGAATGAGAACAAATAAAATCCTTTTCATGTAAAGGCAAGAGTGAGGAGAAGCATTTTCTCCAATGAATGTTCCAGCATATATTAATGTAATAATGCTTTCTATCATCTGGAGAATTGCATCAGTTAATGGCCACTGTATTCCTGCCCAAATAAGTGTGGGTACATTTCAATTTTGGAAAACATGGTCAAATGGCTCAATTTCCTGCCAATCACTGTCATCATAAGCTGGGTATGCTGAGTTTCTGACAATGGCTGTTTGCTCCATCTGGCATTTATTAAAGAAATGCTGACGTCCTTAGCTCCTGTAAATGACCTGCCCTCATTGATCCTCTTCCAGACCTAAAATACTGCAGATGCTGCCCAGCTCTGAGTCTATTTATAGCTTCCTAATATATACACAGTGAAGTGGTTTGATACTAATGGAGTGCTCAATTAGCGTCTGTCCTTGGGAAAAAGACACCAAACCAGATACACTTCTTTCTGCTTGAGTTGGAAGGTGGAAAGTTCTATCTCCTTAAAAATAACCTCCTTAGAAATGTGAGACCCCAGGCAGTCTGGACAAACCCCTCTCTCTATTGACCAAATAAGTTCTAGAGTTGAACATTTAATAATAAAGACATATGAATAATAAAAGACTTATATAAAATCTATATATTTATATATATTCGTTATATATATGTTACTTATATGTATAAATATATAAAGACATATAAATAAAAGACATTTAATAATAAAAACTTTATACACTATAATAAAGTGCTTTGCAAATCTACATAAAAATATTATGTAAACGTAAGCTATCATATTCAGGGGAGGACATTATAGTGGAAAAGAAGCTGGACCTCAAATCAGCCAAGACCTTGGTTTGAGTACTGCTTCTGACATTGGGCCAGCACCATAACCACTCATCAGTAAAGTGAGACTCATGATACCTGCATAGCTCCTTCATGACGTTTTGCTTTTAATTTTATTGTTTTCTGTCTAATGGAAAAGTCATGCCTAGTTGCTGTCTCTACTTTAATGTAATCTTGCAAATAAATACCAAAAAGCAAGCTACCAACCCCGTAATGGTGAAATTATCTAAGAACTCTCCTCTCGCTAGAAAGCACATGGTTAACTATCCACAAATAACTGTTGAGTGAATGAATTAGTCACTCTTTTAAAAACTGCAAAGGGTTCTGTATAGATTTCAGTGTTAAAAATAGACCTGCCCTTAGGCAAAATGTAGGTGAATTTTTCTTTGTCATTTCTCTCCTTTTCTTTATCCAATATCTTCTCTACCCTATAAAAATCTATTCAACCAATCAATCTGTCTTCAAGTATTTTCTCAGCCCTACTGTGTGTCAGATATTGTGCTAGGGATAGAAATACAAAAAATGAAACAGTCCCTACTTTTAGTGAGCTTACAATGGAGGAGATAAATACATACATACACACATACATACATACATTCATACATACATACATACATACGTACATACATATATATATATATATAAAGAGAATACATAAAATATATACAAAGTAATTAAGTACAAGATGCAGAAAGGAAATCTAGAAAGGCTTTATGCAGATGGTGCCTTGGCTTGATCTCAAAGAAGAGAGCGATTTTGTGAGGTGGAGGCAAAGAAGGAGAGGGTCTTTTAGTCTTAAGGGGAGCCAGTATAAAGGTATAGACACTGTAGATGGAGTGTTATGAAGGAAGAACAGAGAGAAGACCAGTTTGACCTCATCCCAGAGTGCAGAGGAGGTAATGATGCTCAGAGATTCTGGAAAGGTAGGCTCAGACTAGACTGTGTAGGGCTTTAAAAGTCAAACAGAGGACTTTGTATTATATTATGGAGATAAAAATATTATAATAAGGATAATAGCTCATGTTCATATTGTGATTTAAGGTTGACAAGATGCTTTCCATGTGGGATCTCATGTGATTCTCACTAGAGTCCTGTAAGGATTACTAGGTAAGTAAGACTTAGGATTAGTTGTGGAGGGGCTATCACATGGTCAGATCTGAACTTAAGGGAAAATCACTTTGGCAGTTCAAGGTGGATTGGAGTGGTAGGAGACTTGAGGCAGGTAGATGAATTAGAGACTCTTGTAAATCTAGGTGAAAGATCACAAGAGCCTGAATTTAAGGTGGTTGCTCTGTAAATGGAAAGAAGGATCAGAAATTTCAGCTGCTTCAATGTAGAAAGATGTGGCAATTTGATTAAATATGTTTGGTGAGGGAGATTTAGGAGTGAGGATAATGATTCTCTGGACTTGAGACACTGTCAGAATGTTGATGCCTTTGGTAGAAATAAGGCAATTTGGAAGAGGGATGGCCTTAGATGGAAAGATAATAACTTTAGCTTTAAATAAGTTGAACTTAGAATGTCTCCAAGAAGTGAATTTTGAAATGTTTAGTAGGCATTTGGTGATCCAGGACTAAAAATTCAGGCTAGATGTGTACATCGGGGAGCATAGAGAAGATAATTAAACCTAAGGGGAGACACAGAGGGAGTGGGAGAGAGAGAATGTGTAGAGAGTATGTAAAGTTCTTAGGAAATACCCATAGTTAGGAGGAGTAATGTGTACAATGAGAAGGAAAGGAGATGAGAAGGTCATTTACACCAGTGTATTAATAATTGACAATAGCTTAAAGTGTCATTCCAAGGGTACTTTCCCATAATCAGGTTCAAAATTTTAAGCTAAATGAATGAAGCTATAATGGAGGAATTTCAGGCATCTGGTAGTTGATAGGAAACGTATTTTCTTGGAGTCAGCGGGCACTCTTTAGCATTTCTATTATTTCATCACTAACCCCACCAATGCCTAAGGACTGCTCTGATAAAAGGGACTATAGTATATGAAGAAGAGCAGCTGTTGTTTGTAAAATCAGGAAGTGGTTGGAATACCAAGAGGCCCATGTTATATTCTTGAAGTGTGTGATTTACCCCGTTGCCTCAGGTTCCTAGTCTCTAAGTTGAAATTAATCATCCTCCCTTGGCTTTACCAAGTGAACTGTCATAAGAAATAGTGGAGGAAAAAAATAGCCATAAGTCACCATTCCAGGAGATGATTTAAATGCCTGGCCCTCTTACTGTCTGTAGATTTCTGACTGAAGATTCAGTTGTTTATGTTTTTTCCTCCTATTTTCTCTTCCATAGTGGCACATGGTAGCAATTCCTAAATTCTGGTTTTCAAGTGATCTATAGAGTTGGGGAATTTGTGAAATGATATCACGTATGAGGATCAGTGTGGAAAAAGTAAGGGACAGTGATGTTAAAGGGAAGGCAAATCATGGAAATAATCTGTAAGGAGAAAAGGATAAAAAAGCATGATCAAAAATTGGATGGTAAGTATAAGTAGATGTTTCACTAGTGAAGAAAAAACACCTCTGGATTGGAATCAGAAAAGTTGGGTTCCTGACACTGAAACTTACTAGCTGTATGTCCTTTGACATGTTCTCAAGAGCACAGGAATTATAGCTGGGAAATACCTTAGAAATCATTTGATTCTTGTTTTACAAATGGGGAAACTGGGAGCAAGTAGTCTAAGGTCAGAAAGGCAATAGTAGAAGGCAGTGTTGGGAGTGTAACCCAGGTCCTGTGACTCAAGCATCAGTGGTCACTTGGTTAACTCTTTTGAATCAGTTTTCCTCTTGTAGGAGGGGAGGATCATATTTATGTTACCTCCCTACACAGTGCTGAAGAAATTGCTTTGTAAATCTTGAATTGCAATTCAAAAGTGAGTTAAAAATTATCATGGTTAATGTGATTTTTTCCCCCTTTTAAACAGTCTCTCAATGTGACTTTTCTAAGTATTCCTCAGTAAGCCAAGTTTTTTGTATTAGTGGGAAGGGCTGAATGATGGGTGAGACAAGGTAAAATGTTTCTGTTTCAGAACTAATCTGGTTCTTCCTAAGGTGTGTGTGTGTGTGTGTGTGCATGTGCATGTGTTGTGTGTGTGTGTGTGTGTGTGTGTGTTCTGATGATGCTGCCAGAGGTAAGTCAAGGCAGATTTGGGTGGACTTGAGTCAAGGAAATAATCATGGGGAACAGAAAATGAAGAGGTTATCAGTAGGAATCAAGAAGAGCTGAAGGACATAGAGAGGCAGCACTGCATCTGGACTCAGGAAGATACGGTTTGAATCCTACCTCAGACACTTACAAGCTGTGTGACCCTGGGCAAGTCACTCAACCTCTCTGTGCCTCAATTTCCTCACTGACAAAATAGAATGGGATGATGATAATAGCATGTATCTCACAGAGGATGTGTAAGGGTCAAATGAAATAATGGGTGTAAAGCACTCCAGGCTAAAAGAAAGAAAACACAGATAGTTAAAGATCTAGAAGCCCCTGACCTAAGCATGATGGAAACTCCTATAAGAGTGGAATATGTATGGCACGATATCAAACAACTACAGTCATCTAGATTTCTCTATCAGTAATATTAAAATCTTCCTTGAAAGACAATAAACTAAAACATAATAAAGCATCTAGTAGCAGGAGACATTTGTAAAAGTGCTTATCACAAGGTCTGGCACATAGTAGGCATTTAATAAATGTTTATTCCCTTTCCCTTCTCTATGAGTCTATTCATTTATCAGCCCCTTGCTTTTTCCTGTCCTCTTTCCTCCCTCTCCCTTCCCTGTTGCTTTTTTCCTTCCTTCCTCTCCCCCTCCCCCCAGGGCTATTCCTCCTGCAATCGGGTAAGGAATAGAAGTAATACAACACTATCTTCAGCTGCTATTTGACTCATACTATTGGTAATTAATGGGTTTAGGCAAAGGACAGACTGAGATTCTTACAGCTAGTGCTTCGCTGTCTAAGGCTCTGTAATGGTAAAGATGTCTAACTGCTCCTTGCTTTCCTAGCCCGTTGATCGTAGGTGTAGGATTTGGCATCAATCATCAGTCTACAATTAGAATTTATCAAGTACCTACTGTGCGCTAGGCTTTGTGCTAAATGCTATGTATACAAGAAGGGTAAAAGACTCTGCTCTGAAGGAGCTCCCTGTCAGGGCAGAGTGTAAGGTGCTTAGCTTACTACCTTACTTCTTTCTGTGCTCTTTGGTTCAAGTTATCATTAACTGAGAGGCATGTGTCATTCCCACTGAGTCATTGACCTTGTGTATCGCATCTTCCCCTTCCTGCCATGATGTATTTATTCCATTTGCGTTCTTGTCTTCCACCTGAAGCCAAAGCCTCTCTGTTCCAAGTGGTAGGGGAGGGTCAGACAGAGCAGAAAAGGAGCTATAAATACACATAGTGAACTTCCAAGAAAGGGGGAGACCAGGGGGGAAAGGGCTCTTTTGGAGTGGCAAAGAGAATGAATGGTACTCAGGAGGTCTCATAAGAAATTGTATCTGTGGTGGCTTTGGAAGAAAAATGACCTTGGCTCTGGTTGCCTGGTTCCAAATGGTTTCTGAAAAGACTCAGGTATTAGTTTATCAAGAGATATTTCCCATTTACTTTATCAAGATCACTGATAGCCCTGCTTCACAGCAGGGCGCAAAGAAGTTTCCTTCCTTACTGAATCCTCTTTCTTCTTTATTTATCTTGAAGACTTGATCTATTTTGGGATTATAGGAAAGAAGGAAGACATCTGGTAATATCATTTTCAAGCAAAGATGGAGAACATCTGCCAAGAATTCTTACCCTTTTCCTCCTGGCCCAGTTTTGACCTCTCAGCCTCACCTCAGAAGCAGCAGGAAATCTACAGGGGGTGACATCTGGGCTACTGAATCCTTCCTGCCATGTTTTATTCATTTATTGGGTAGAGTTTAAGTAGAAGGTGGAAACAATTTAAGATTTTGTTGAGTCCATAGAGGTGAAAAATTTAAGATAGAGCACTTTGCCACCATCTGGAAGGGGTGTTTTTAATTCTCAGCACTTTATTTGTGGGAAGGGGGAAGGAGAACATTTTTGTTGTAGTTCAGGCCCTAGTTTTCCATCATTTTTACTTCAAGGAATGACCTATTATGTTAACATGACAACGATGAAGAAAGAGACTGAGGACAGAACCCTGGATTAAAGGGATATTTTTATTTTTCATACATTAAATATAGAATCCTAGGATCTATGGACCTTGGAGATCATTTACATCCATATTTTTCATTTTACAGTTGAGGGCTGTAAGGCTTAGAGAAGTTAATGGATTTTCCAAATACACATGGCAGGCTATTAAGTGGCAGACCAAGATTCAGACTGGGGTGTTCTGTTGCCAAATCTCGCATTTTACACTAGGCCACACTGCCTAAGGCAGGAATGGAGAACTTGTACATGTGGCCTTCTAGATCCTTAAGTGTGGACTATATTTTACTGGATTCAAAACCATGGTTTGTTCTATAAAATTTGGATTCAGTCAAAAGGCCACATTTCGGGATCTGGAAGGCCACACGTGGCCTGAATGCCACAAGTTTCCCACCTTTGACCTAAAGGGAGTATGTATGACCCTTCCAACTCTGCTAGTAAGGCAAAATAGGAGAGTAAGAATGCTGGCTGTATTTACAAATGAGATATGAACTTAATTCCGTGTATATGAAGCAGTTTTTAGAAAATGAACGCTTCTGGAAGTCAATAGACTAGGCACTGAAATTAGTTGGTACATTGGAAAGAAGATTGGATTTGGAGTTAGAAGGCTTTAGTTAGTCCTCTGGCTTTTCAGCTTTCTGCCTAGTTGACTTTAGGCAAGACCCTTTTCTGGACATCAGTTTCCTCATCTACAAAGTGAGATTGCAATGATATCTAATGTCCTTTCCATCTCTAAACTTATGATCTAAATCCTAGCAGAAAATAAATAGAGCATGATTTAGAAACTTAATAAAATTGTGTGGGGAGTGTCTATATCCCTATATCTAGATGGCAATAATAATTACCATCCTCAAATTTTAATCATCTTTATAATTTTTCATCAATACAAAAAATAGACTTTTGTCAATGTGTATAGGTTTGATCATGTCACCATGTCTGCAAAGAATCTTTACTGCCTCTGGAATAAAATAAAATGTTCTTACCTTAACATTTAAACCCCTTTATAATCTGTCTGCAGGCACTCTTTAAGGATATTTCATCTCGTTCCTCTTCACGTGCTTTACATGGCAGTCAAACGGATCTAATCTCTGAATGTGGTATTCTATCACTTGCTTTCATACTTTTGCACCAGTCATCTATTCCTTATGTGTAGGCATTAGGGAAGCAGCCAGCGGCCAGGAGAGATTGAAGATTAATGAGAGGGGGGAAGGTAGAGGAGGCTGGAGAAGACAGGATGGGTTCAGTGGTACTGCAGAGTAGTTTGTGTTGCCAAGGAGAAGGATCTCTTCTCTATGAGATATGGGTGAAGGGGAAGATAGAAGTAGAAGGCAGCTGAGAGATAAGATATGAGGAGGGGAGGAGAGCTCACAATGCCTAGCATACCATAGAAAGAGTTCAATAAACATTTGACTTAATGGAAGGATTTCTAGTAACCAGATTATTATATTAGTCATAAAATTCAACTTAGAATTTGCCTCTTTTAACATTAAACCTAAAAATTTAGGCTGTGATACAAATTGTTCTAAATGCTAGCAGATACTTCTCTGACTTTTTAAAGGGAATAGAGTGAACATAATATATTTAAAAAATTAACATATAAATTTAACACATTAACAATATTTATATACCAATAATATACATTATATATGATACTATGATGTATATGTCATTAATAATAATTAAAATAAATTGAATATTAATAAATTTAAAGTCTGAAAAAATCAAACAACATATGCTGTAGTGGAGGGTCCCTTCGTGTATGAGTTGGACTAGATGTCTACTGAAATCTTTGCCAACTTTCAAATTCTGTGATTTTGATGTGAAATAAGCATGTAAAAAAAGGAACAAAATTTGAAAGGCATAACCAAAGTCAGAACAAAGTGAAGGAGTAAACAACAACAAAGAACATTAGGTGCTATTATTATCCCCATTGGAAGATAAGGAAATGGAGTCTCCTTTAATGTCTATGAGTCAGTTTCCTTATTTGTAAAATGAGGAGCTCGGTAGCTTCTCTCAAGGCTGAGAGAAGGTATGCCAAGTTGCTTGCAAGCCTTAAAGTACTAATAGATGTTAGCTTTAGCCGTAGGTAGCATGGAGTTCTGTCTTTGACCCTCTTTTCTTCTCCCTTTATAATACTTCACTTTGTGATCTCATCAGATCCCGTGGATTCAATTACCATTTATATGCCGATAATTCTCATTTTAACTATCCTTACCTAACTTTTCTGCTGTCCTTCAGTCTAACATCTCCAACTGCCATTCAGACATCTCAACTTGGATGATCAGTGAGCATCTTAAACTCAAAATATCTAAAATGGAACTCAACTTTCCCCTAAATACTTTCCCTTTCCATATACCTTATGATTGTTAAGGGCAATACCATCCTCCCAGGCCCTCAGGCTTAAAATATACATGTCATCCTCAACTCCTTCCTATTTCTCACAATTTCCTCCCCACGTCCATTGTTACCAGGAATCAATTTGTTTGATCTTGCCATATCTCTCCAATACACCCCCTTCTCTCCTTGGTCTCTGACATCACCCTGTTTCTGACCCTCAGTCATCTCATGATTTGATTATTGCAATAGCCAGCTGGTGGGTCTGCCTGCCTCAAGTCTCTCCCCATTCCAATCCATTCTCTGTTCTTCCACTGAAGTGACTTTTCTAAAGTGCATGTCAAAGCATGTCATCCCATACTCCATAAACTCCAGGGGATCCATATTGCCTCCAGGATGAAGTACAAAATCTATTTAGTATTCAAAACCTTTCATAACCTAGCACCACCCCACCACCACCGTTTCAGTCTTCTTTCATCTTACTCCTCACCTAATATTCTTTAATTCAGTGACAGTGACCTCTTTGCTGTTCCTTGAAGAATACATTCTATTTTTGAGTTCTGAGGATCTTCTCTGCCTTTCCCCCATTCCTGGAATGTTGTCCCCCCTCATCTCCATCTTCTGGCTTCTTTGGCTTTCTTTAAGTCCCAGTTAAAATCTTAACTTCTATGGGAAACCTTTCCCAACTCCTCTTCACGTTTGTGTCTTCCTTCGGTTATTTGCTGGCTATCTTGTCTATAGATTGTGAGTACATATTTGTTTGCTTGTTGTCTTTCCAATTCGATTTGTGAACTTCTTCTATCCCCAGTGCTTAGCACAGTCCCTGGCACATAATGGCAATTAATATTTATCAAGTGATTGATATTGGATGCATCTGTGTGACTTTGGGTAAGACACTAAAAGTCTTGGTGTCCTAGGCAACTTTTTCAGGCTATCATTGGCTGATAAGATGTGGATCTTCTTTGAAAGAGGGAACTATACTTTTGAAATGCTAGGTTTGATTGAAAAATATTTTTATTACCTCTCTTGCTACTTTAGGACCCCAGGTTTACTTTTGTATTTGATTGGCAAGACACGTAGGGGTGGAAATCATGCTCCCTAGAGAATGCAAGTAGGCATCTTCCCCCCAAAGATGGAGGTTGTTTGAATATATTCAAAGAGACTTTCCTGTCCATTGCTAAAAACAAATTCATTGGAAAATTTTTCTGTCTTATTCTGGGAGGAGACTATAAAAACCCTACAATTTGTGTGTGTGAGAGAGTGAGTGTTTTGAACACTTGGTTTGTCAATAAGGGGAACATCTGGAAGCAGTGTGTTATGTCTTAATATGTAGCTTGGTAAATATCACTCAGTCTTTTTCTGCTTCAGTGACAGCAGCCCAGCTGTTCCAAGAGATTTGATCTAATTTAGGAGAAGGAAATCATATATGACAGAGATCAAACTAGAAATGTATAACAAGGACAGATAAGATTATTGCATCAATGAGCTTTTCAATAGCACCGGAGGGGAAAAAATACTAGCTAACACCTAGAAAGAACTTTACAGCTTATAAGACTAAACATTATTTTGTTAATCCTGTTTTATATAGGAGATAATTAAGGTTCAGAGAATTTGAGTGACTTGACCATGATTGCACAGCTAGGGAGTGTTTGAAATGGGAATCAAAGTCTATTTGACTCTAAGTTCAATTTTCTGGCCACTTCACCCTTCTTTTCTTCTCTCTGAAGAAGAAAATTTTACAGTCTTTGATAGTGAGTGTTTAACAGAAGTGTTTCTTTTTGAATACTAGAAATTATTTTGGGTGCAAGAGATTCAGAAGGGTTTGGTGATTTTGGATAATGATTTACAGCATTGTGTTATGTGACCCAGGGAAAAGTTGTTTTGCTGCTTCCTGAGAGCTAGAGGAAAGGCATATGCTTCTTACTTGAAGTTAATAAATAAATGGTGAGACTCCTGGAGAATGAACTAGCAAATGCTAAAGTGTATGGAATAGTCAATGTGATAGTTCTTTGTCTCTCTCTTTCTGTCTCTCTGTACCTCTGTCTCTGTTTCTTTCTCTCTGTCTTTGTCTCTGAGTCTCTGTTTCTCTGTCTCTGTCCCTCTGTCTCTGCCTCTCTTTAAAGACATAGAGCATCTTACCAGATGAGCCAATAGAATGCTGATAGGCTCCTACCCACACACCTAAAAGTTCACGGGGCTCTCTTTTGTCTGTACTCGCTAATGTAGCAAACTGAACCAGACAGCCCCCAATGACACCAATACATCATGGAGCTGTTTGGTATTCATAACTTTTCAATGATAGCACCTTTCTTTAATGCAATATTGATTCCACCCAGGAATGCTGCTCCATTACTTTGCTGCACAGCTGAACTAGGTTAAAGGGCCACTGTTATGATTTTAACTTGGGATTTGAACGATTTTCATCAAGCTGGAAGCCAAAGACCAATTCTCTAAAGGACACTGAGCAGAAAGCCATGTATCAATGGCCTATTTTGTTGGTTTTAGTTGAGCAACAAGAAGAGGAGGGAATATTACATCAAAGAATCAGGAAGCATTTGTTGTCTAATATGTACAAGGCCTTGGGGATACCTGGAGAGAAATCACTGGGCCCTGCCCTTAAGGAACTTACCCTCTACTGGTAACACAGTCAGTTTCAGAAATCAACATGTTGAATGGGAGAAGAGGGAGGGCAATTTTAAATCAGAAATCTTCCTGATTCCCTTTAGAATCTAACAGTAGTAGCTCCTTACACACACTATTTATAAAACCAACTCTCCTTTCATTTCTGTGAGATGTTTGGTAATAAATGGGCCATGGAGATTTGGAAGCTCATACACACCAGCCTTTCTCAATCTCAGTTCTTTACCTGAAAAATAAGGGAATTGGACTCAGAGTCCTCTAAAGTCCCTTTGAGCTCTAAATCTATGATCCCATAATTCTTACTTTACTTTCAGTATTCAAAATTCTGCCATTCTTTTCATGTTCAGCTAAACTAAGAACTCTTCCTTGATACCTTTCCTGAATATCTCTACTAGAAGTTTCTCCCTTAATACTCTTTTAGCACATATTTTGTTTCACACACACAAGATCATAGAATTTAGAGCTGTGCCTCAGTTTCCTCATCTGGAATATGAGGGACCTAGGCTAGAAAATATCTAAGGTTTCTTTCATCCCTACCATTCTCTGACTAAGAACCTCATCATAATTAATTTCATAAATTTCTTCTAATTTAAAAATTTTTTATTGTTAATGAATTTATTTAAGTTTTCAGCACTCAGATAAGTTTTAAATTTTTCTCCCTCTCCCTACTCCCTCTGAGACAACTTGCAATCTTATATGAGTTCTGCACATACATTCTTATTAAACACATTTTCACATTAGTCATGTTGCATAGAAGAATTAAAACAAATAGGAGAAACCATGAGAAAAACCAAAACAGAACTATTTTAGTACTTCTGTCTTTTATTTTTACATTATCTATATCTGTCATTGTATCCTTCTCCCTTTTCACCCCACCCCCAAGAGCCACCATTTATAACAAAGAATAATGAGAAGAAAAATTCTGCAAAATTAAGCAGTAAGTTGAAAAAGGCTGTTATTATATGCTGTTTTCCATGCCCATAGCCTTCTCATCCCTGTAAAGAAAGGGACTGGTATTTACAATTTAAAGAATTTAGTTTTGATCATTTGGTTGTTTTTCTTTTCATTTTACAGATGAAGCAATGAGACTGAGAGATTAAGCAAGTTACTTGTAGCCAGTCAGTAAGTGGCTGAGGTGGGGTTTGAACTGAAGTCTCCTGACTTGGGAAATATCTAGAAAGGGAAATAGTGATTACAAAAAGCTAGCTTGGCTTCATCAGGGACAAATTATGTCAGATTGGCATCACTGACTTCTTTGACAAGATTAACTAGCAGATCACTGGAATATTGTGGATATAATATACTTGGATTTTGGCAAATATTTTGAAAAAGTTATTTCATACTATTCTTGTAGAAAATATGGAGAGATATAAATCAGGTAATAATAAAATCAGATAGCGTTAGAGCTGATTGGATGATGGATTGTGGCAGGAGGTCTTCAATACAGTGACTGATGGATTTAGATGTACTTGGTCCTGTGCTGCTTAACAGTTGTATCAATGACTTGTACCTATGAGATAGTGTCAAATGTGCAGATGATGCAAAGCTGAGAGTGATAGTTAACTCAGTGATCACAGAGTCAAGGCCCAAAAGATCTTGACAGTCTAGAGCATTGGTCACATTCTGATAAGATAAATTCAGTAGGAGTAAATGTAAAGTCCCATAGTTGGGGGACAAAAAATTAACTCCACAAATATAAGATGGAGGAGGTATCTATAGACGGCAGTTTTGCAAAAAGATTTGGAGGTTTTAGTGGACTGCAAAATCAAAATTAGTCAACAGGGTTATTTGGTAGTCAAGAAAGCTAATGTAACCTGGGATTACACTAAGAAAGGTAAAATTTCATGAACAGGGAAGAGATGGTACCATCATATCCTGCCCTCATTTGAACAATTGTGTTCAGTTCTGCGCATCAAGGACATTGATACACAGAAAGTGATCAGATGAATGTATTTATAATGGTGAGAGGCTTCAGGTTCATGACTTATTTGTGAAAGAAATGGGTCATTTGATTTGGAGAAAAACAATACATAGGAGGACATGAAAGCTAAGTTCAAGTATTTGGAAGACTGTCATGTGGAGAGGAGGGTGTAGGCATGTTCTCTTTGGCCTCAAAGGAAAGAACCAGGAGCGATGGGCAGGAGTGGCAAAGTGGCCAGTTTGGGCTTGACATCATGAAAAGCTTTCTAACAGAGAAGTGGTGATTTCTCCCTCTTTGAAGAACTTCAAGCAGAGGTTGGACATCACTTGGCTATATTTATAATAAGAATTCCTTTCTGCATGAGTTGGACTAGAGAGCCTGTGAAGGCTCTCTCAACTTCCAAAGTCTGTGATTCTGTGATACTCTGGTCATCTCTTAAAGACAGCTAGGAGGTGTAGTGGATAGAGCAGTGGGCATGGAGTCAGGAAGACCTGAGTTCAAATTCAGCATCATGTATGACCCTTGAAAAGTCAAATGCTTTGTCTGCCTCAGTTTTTTCAACTTCAAAATAGGGATAATAACATCTTCCCTGGAGAGTTGTTGTGAGGATCAAAATGAATAATATTTATAAATTCTTCTGTACTCTTGCATTGTTGCTTTGTCATGGAGGAGGGGCTTCTGTAGCTCAATAAACTAAGTTACATCACACATGGTTATCCAAGGTGGAGAAGTTATAGTAGAGAATCCTAATAAAAGGTGATTGGTCTGAAGAAGAAAATGGCAACCTATCCTAGTATCTTTGCCAAGAAAACCCCATGGACAGTATCAAAGGACCTGGCTTGGTATAGTCAGAGTCAGGAGTCAGACAGGACTGAACAACTGAACAAAAACAACTTTGTATAGGGCTGGCAAATACTAGACACTTAATAAATTCTTATTTTCTTCCTTCTTCTCTACTTACAAACCTCTGAGAAAAGATAATCAGATAATCATGGGCTTTTCATGAAGATTAATGATACTATATTTCCATATCCCTAATTTCTTCCTTTTTCAGCTTTGTCACTAAATGCAAAAGAACCATTGAAGTCAGAGGAACCTTTAGTAGGAACCTCCTAAATCATCTGACATACTAGCATTGCCAACCAGTTTTGTCCTTTTTGTTATCTCGCATACTAAGAAGAGTGAATAATCCCTTGAGCTATTTAGAACTGACAGACAGAAGATCAAATACTAGAGAAGAGTTTCCATAGGCACTGGGTGCTCAAAGAATATTGGGGACATATATATGTAGGAATGATATTTGGGAAGAAGGGGTCATTTTAGGGAGGGTTGTAAATAGGGGATTTTATATTTGATAGTGAAGAATATGAAGTCTCTTGAGTTTATTGAACAGAAGGTTGATATAGTTGTGCTTTAGGAAAATCACTTGGGCAACTGACTTAAGGATGTAAGGCAATGCAGAACAATGGAATGTTCTGGATGGAATCATCCAGATACAAAGTGATAAAAAGCATTTTTAAGAGTGGTGCCAGTATGAGTGAAAAGGAGAGGTACAGAGATGTGTGAAAGTAGAAATGTCAAGACTTGGCAATAGATTAATTGTATGTGTGGAGTGAATGGAAGAGGAAAATCAAGGATGACTGAGGTTTTGATTCTGGGTAACTGGGAAGCTGGTGGTACCTTGTACAGTAATAGGGAAACTGGGGAGAGGAGAGGGTTTTCAGGAAAAGATGAGTTCTATTTTCAGCATGTGAGCTTAAGATGTTCATGGGATATCTAGTTTGAGATGTCCAACAGATGTGAGACTGAAGGTCAAGAATGAAGTTAGAGAGAAGTTAAGGCTAGCTAAATAGATCTGAGAACAATACGCCGAGATGATAATTGAATCCATGGGAGTTGATGGGATCACCAAGCAAAACAGTATAAAGGAAGAATAAAAGAGGCTCAGAATAGAGCCTTGGGGGATCCTCATAGTTAATGAACGTAACCTGGATGGATATTTAACAGAGGAGAATGACTAGGTAGGAGAACTGATAAGGGTCTGACATCAAGTATAGAAAATTGACACCTGTATATCAGATTTAAAGCCATTCCCAATTAATGTCTTCAAAGGATATAAACAAATTGTTTTTGAAACAATAAATTCAAACTCTACCTGAAAAACTGGAAATTCCCTATGATCAGAGTAATATTAATGATTAGCCTTGAGATGTCAACTCCCATTCATTAAACTATCAAGGATGGGAAACATTGAGGTCCCACTGGATGATATGATACAACCATGTCAGAAAAGACTTTGAAATAAGTCAGAATAATTATTCATTGTTTATACACTTCAACCCAATATTAGCAGTTCAACTGCTAGGGCTTTGTGCTAAGGAGATTATTTTTTCTTTTTAAAAAATATTTAGTATTTTAATTTTCCTCACTTATACAGTAAACAATTTTTAAACACTTTTTTTAAAGCTTTGAGTTCCAATTTCTGTCCCTTCCTCTCTCCCCACTCCACTAATTGAGAAGAAAAACAGTTCAGTATAGACATCTAGTCATGCAAAATGTATTTTCATATTAGTCATGTTGTGAAAGAAAACATAGACAAAAAAAAACTCAAGAAAAATTAAGAAAGTTTAAAACAAAGTATGCTTCAATCTGTATTCTGACACCATCAATTCCTTCTCTGGAGATGGGTAGCATTTTTCATCATAAGTCCTTCAGAGTTGTCTTGGATCATTGTATTATTGGGAATAGCTAAGTCATTCACAGCTTACAACAGAGCTATTACTTTGTACACGGTACATTTCACTTTGCATCAGCTCATGTAAGTCTTTCCAGGTTTTTCTGAGAGCTCATCATTTCTTATAGTATATAAAATAGCACAGTAATATTCCATCACAATCACACATTTCATTTGTTCCGCCATTCCCCATTTGATGGGCATCCTCTCAGTGTCCAACTCCTTACCACCAGAAAGGAGATGCTATAAATATTTCTACACATATAGGCCCTTTTCCTTTTTGCTTTTTTTTTTAATCTCTGTTTGGATACAGATCCAGTAGTGACACTGCTGGGTGAAAGGGTATGAATGCTTTCACAGCCCTGAGGAGATTACTGATTAAAAAAACCCAATTATATGTACAAACAAGTTTGTAAGTCACATTATTTATGATAAGGAACCTGACGTAAAATATTATCAGTGATGGTAGAATTCCTCAACAAATTATGCTGTGTGGATTTAATGAGATATTATTTTGCCCATAAAGTGAATATTATGTTCATTATAAATTAATAAGAAGGATTTAAAGAAACATGAGAAGCCTTGTACAAAGTGATGGAGAAAGAAGAAATAAAGGCCAAAAGATAATATGCAAAGTGGCTTCAGCAATGTCAATGGTGTCAGTAAAACTCAGATAAAAACAATGGTCAAAATGAGTACAACACTGTCCAGATTAAAGGGCATATTCTTCCTTTCTGCAGTGAAAGTGCTAAACATGTGGACAGGAGAGATCTGGTTGGAATTACAGCTCTTATTAGCTATAGGATGATGGTCAATTCACATGAACTGTCTGATTCTCATTGTTTTCTTCTTCTGTAAAGCAGAAATAATGCCAATAGTTCTCCCTCACACAACTGTTTTAATGCTCAAATGAGACTCCATGTAAAGATCATATATGTGAACCTTAGCTCACTATTTCAGTCTTTGCAATTATGCATTATTGTCAAGGGCAAGAGTTAGTATTTTTTCCTATTGTAACTCCCACCTCAGATATTAATAACTGTGATTGAAGATCTCAGTTTTATCATCTATAAAATGAGATAGTTGGACTTGATGTCCAAGGTCTCTTCGATCTTTGCGTTTCTGATCCCTTTATTTTATTATAAGGATAGGGGTCAGTTCTCCATTAAACTATGATTTTCCCCATAGTCCTCAATAACAATAACTAACACTTCTTTGATAATGTGAAGTTTAAAATAAACTTTCCTTATAATAATCATTTGAGGTCAATGGTACATGAATTATTATCCTGTAATGGTAATTTAAATTGGAAAATTTTCCTATTCATTAATAGACCCATTATCATCTGGAAGCCCAAGTCACGTGTGGTGGGAGGAGTTTGTTGAACAAGCAGAACAGGAAGGGTGGAGCAGAAACAGGAGGAAGGAACACCATACGGGCAGAGGACACAGGCAAGTGTGAGGCAAGGCTCAGGCTTGTGAGTATTTGTTTGTGAGAAGGCCCTGGGGTGAGGCTTGGAATGACTTTGCTCCCTGCAATGATCATGTTTATTGACTTCTTGGTCACCATGATGGATTTTGCTTTCTGGTTCTAGGATTTGGCTTTCTGGTGTCTAAATAAATGTTTTTCTTCTTCCTTCTATATGGAGAGTCTTTGATATTTTGTGATTGAGAACTATGCTGGCATATTCAGAGTCACTACCAGTGCTGTGAATATTGCCTTGACAATACATATCTTCATTTTACAGAGTAGAAAACTCAGACTCAAAGAAGTTAAGACAACTAAGTGGTGAAGTGGATAAAGTGCTGGATTTAGAGTTAGGAACATGAGTTCAGATTCTGCCTCAGACACTTATTATCTCTGTGACCCAGGGCAAGTCACTTAACCTTTGTCTGCCTTCATTTCCTCATTGGCAAAATATGGATGCCAATAAGAATACCCACATTCCAGGATTATTGTGAGGATAAAATGAGGTGATATATGGAAAGCACTTTGCAAACTTGAAAGTGTTATATAAACATTAGCTATTAAGTGATTTGCCCAAGATCATGCAGGAGATAAGTGGAAGAGCTGGTGTTTGAACCTCTTGACAATGAATTTTCTTTTTTTCCTGATCCCATGTTGCCTATCCCACTCTCAGTCTAGTTCAGTTGTCTATTGAGCCAGAGCTTAATCAAATATGTTTACTGCTTGAGGACAAAAATGACTGGGGCAACCTGCAGCTGCACATTGCCTAAAGGAAACAACTTTCATTTCATTCCCAATAATAGAATTTTGCCTCTTAGAGAAAGACTGCAGAATATGGGAGAGGGCGCTATGGAATCCCTGTAGATTCACCATCTCCTATCTTCCTCCTTCACATTGTAAAGATTTTTTCAAGTAGGCACACAGACCTGCTTCTGTCCCAAATAAAAGGAGATAATCCTCATCTAGGTCCACTGTCTCCAAAGACTCCCAGCTTGAACCTTCATCTACCTGTGGGTGACCGAGAATTCACTTTATGTTGTATGAATGGTGCTTTTTGTCCTGGGGGGAAATTACCCTTGTTTTTTACCCCTGCCCAACAATGCATTTTAAGCATTATGGTAGAAACAACAGGAAGTCTCTTCAAAAGGGTAGATTTCTGTTCTCAGTAGTACTGAGGAAACTCAGCACTCTCAGGTGCTGACAAAATGTTATTATGGCAATGCCCTGATACCAGTTGGGTGTGACTGGAAACATATTTTGTCATGAATAACTAACTATCTCTTCTAAGGTATCTGAGGAAGGAGTTGGGCAAAGGGAGCTGTCCAAAATGGTAGTACCTTCTAGCCCACCTGGTTGGGGAAATGGTGGTGTCAGAAGAGAAACAGGGAAACATCTCTGAATGATTACACTAATGACTATTGCTGATGTTTGTATGGCACTTTGAGGTTAACAAAGGGTTTACCACACATATTCCTAGCAATTAGTACTGGCAGAAAGTGGGAATAGACTAGTTAAGAAATATTTGCTTAATAAATTAGTGCTTGATAAATAATTTGATTCTTGAGACAACTCAGTGGGTACATACTAGAGGAGTTATCTTAAATTAAATTAAACTAATTTAATTTTGTCTTGACCTTTCAAATGAAACACATTCTACTAGTGCAGATGAACAACTTTTATGTAACTTAAGAGTCTTAGAAAAATGTTATTATCACCCCCATTTTATAGATGAGTAAAATAAAGCTTGATGAGATTTTGAGCTGTTTGTGTCCTCATAGAAAGTTTATCTGCTTAGCATAACAAGTTCTGAACTCTGGGTAATTTCATTGGCAACAAAAATTATATCATCAAGTTAGAGGTGGGAGGGCTCTTAGATGTGACCCTTATTTTGTAGATTAAAAAATTTAGGCCGAGAGAGGTAAAATTATTGGCCCAAAGTCACCTAGGTTTACTAAGAAGCAGAAATAGGATTTGAACTCAGGTCATTGGACTCCACATCTATCCCTTTCTACTTGAGTTCCATGGTCTTAAACTTTGTGAAAGCTATAGTTTGAGGTTTATGTGTAATTTAACATGGGACTAATTTATAACCACAAAAAGGTTGAAGATTTATATTTTTGTCACCATAATTTGCCATTCCTTGAAACTAGCTGCCATATGGTCTATTGAATGATGTCTTGCACAATGAACCTATCTTTAAGGGTTATAAATACCTTTTTTTTACATTTCCCCCCCAAGTTGAAATCTTTATGTATCAGGGCCAGATCTTATTACACTTAAGGAAACCTTCCACCTCAGTGAAATCTCTCCACAGACTTACCCCCCTCCCAAATCCTAGCAAGCATTTTCAACACTATTAGAGTCATTGAAGGAGGAGACTGGAACTGAGATTCAGATAGGAGAGGAAAGAGGGACAAAAAGACAAAGGCACAAAAAAATTAGGTTAGACTCTGGCTTTGTGTGCAATTTCCTTCCCCATTCCCACTTCCTGCTTTTATTTGCTATATATTACCAGAGACACTAAAGAATTAAATAAATTATTTTCAAATATCTATGTGGAGAATGCAATGTTTGCTTTGAAACAATTTCTTTGAGAGCTTCTATGACTTTAAAACCATTAATAGACTTCTCTTTTTTTATGAAGGGCATCATGTTGATCTCTTACCCATAGGTTCAAAACTTCTGTTACATTTGGCTGTTTTTCTTCCTTTCTCTCCTATATACAATACGTTAATCAATGCTCTCACATTTATCCCCTCCTTAAAATTTCTATGACCACTGCTCTTGTCTCATCACATATGACTTGGATGATGATAACAACCCTTTAACTGGGTGACCTCACCTTGGATGTCTTCTCATTCAAATTTACCTTCCTCACTGGTATTAGATTAAGCTTCCTAATGCATAGACCTGACCACAACACTCCTCTACCAGAAATTTCCTTGTTCACTACTGAATAAAAATCCACATTCCTCAGTCTATCATTCTAGGACAGTGTCCTCTTGCTAGCACTGGCAGATAGAACCCATAGAATGTGTTTGACTTCCTATTTTACCAGGTTTTTAGTAGCAACCATAAAGTGTTGAGGTTTCTAGTATCTTATTGAATTAAGTAAATTAATTTAAGAACTTAGCTTTTTTAAGCTTTTGAAGTGTATTGAAGCATGATATTTTATTAGGATATCTACCCATGATCAATGAATATTTCTTCAGTGATTTAGGTCTTTATTTCTGTGGAGTGTATTTTGCTGTGGTATTCATATAATTCTTGTGGGTCTCTTGATAGGATTAGACTCCCAAATATTTTATAAATTCTGTAATTATTTTGAATGGAAAATTTCAATTTCTTCTAGATTTTGGTTGTAATGTGCTAATTGCTAATGACTTATAAGAGATCATTCTATATCCTGCGATTTTGTTCACATTTTTGTTTCAATTGGTTTTTCATCAACTGAGGTTTTCTGAATAGACCATTATATGCTTTACAAAAAGCACTTAGTTTGGACTACTCTTTGTCGATGCTTATCCTTCAACTTCGTTTTGTTGTAGGAATGTACCTATAGCTACCATTTCTATCACTCTATCAAATACTGTCCTCAATAATGGATAGCCTTGCTTTATCTCTGATCTTATTGGAAAAGCCTCTAGTCTTCTTCCATGGTTAAGGAAAGGGTTGGTCACTTATTCTTTTGTGATCATTTAAAAGTACTTATCAATTTAATCATATGGCTTTAATTAATTTATTATTAGTGATAACTAATATTTATCAATTTTATATATCTTTAAGATATTCAAAATTCTGTACAAATATCTCATTTGATCTTTATAACTACTGTGTGAGATAAATATTATTATCCCCATGTTATAGATGCAGAAACTGCAATTGACAGTGGTTAGGGCAATAAATATTTAAGCAGAATTTGGACTCATTTATTCCAGACATCAAATCTAGCACTCTATTCTGCATTCTATCTAGAATTGATAACCAGAGTTAGCATTTACATAGCTCTTTAAAGTTTGTGACGTACTTTACATGTGGCATCTGTAATCTTGTCAGTTGTTCTTGTAGCCCGACCTCCTATGAGATCCTTGGTGCTTCCCTCACCCAGGTGATGTTCTTTGTCTTGTTCTTAATTCTTGTCATGAATTAGGTATGGCCTGGGTTGGTGCTGGTCTGACTGTTTCTTGCTATGGTCTGGACTTATGGTACCTGCCTCCATGCTGTACCACTTGGCTTCTGGTCTGGCTCTCTTTCTTCCTGTGCGTCTAGTTTCCTGCATAGTGCATTTTTAGCCTGCTGTGGCTTACATCCACTCAGAACTTCTACACTGAAAGTCTTCTTGTGCAGTTCTGGACTAGATATCAGAGTTTATCAATCAACCAGTCATTGAATCAGTTAGCATTTATTTATCACCTACTATGTGCTGGGCACTGTGTTGGTTTATAACTGTTTATCTTTGCTTTTTGTTATTATTATTCATCCTAGTGTGTTTGGAGAGCTTAACTGGAATGTTTTTCAGGTATCTGAGCTCCTCTAGTTCCTACTCTGCATCCATATTAGCTGGAAGTCATTTCCAACCTTCTCATGCTATCTTCTTGTATGCCCTCTATATCCCAGTCAAACTTGAATTACTCCCCATTCCCTAAATACCTCCTGTGCATACCAAACTTTGTGATTCCCCATTTTGTAATTGCCCCATCCCTCCTTCTCTGCCTCAGGAAGTCTCATTCACAACTCAATATTCAGCATAAATGTCACTGCTTTCATAAAGCCTCCCTTGATTCTACCCCAAACACAAGAAAATATTTCCTTTCCTCAGAACACTGAAGGATTTTACCTCTCGTGCACTTACCATATTCTTTTTTTGTATCGTAATGATTTATGTATGTATCATGTCTTATCCATTAGATTGCAAGGTCGGTAGTCATGTGAAATTGATAGTTGTGTCTCCCTAGATCCAAATATATTTATTGAATTCTTTTTTATCTCTCAGTAATGTGATACTTTTCAACTGGTTGACTTTGAATTTTGTTTCCTTAAATATACTGGAGTGAGTGGCTCATGTTTTGTAAATGGAGAAGGCAGTGATTTTAAAAAGGAGATGGGGAGGAGAGATAGAATAATTGGGGCAGAAGCATTTTAAGTAATAGAAACTATACAGTCTCTCAGGTTTAGACTAGCTATTCATCACTGAGAGAAGGAAAAAATGGATGAGGAAAAGAGGGAGAAAGGGAGAAGGACAAAAAGGGGTGTTGTTGAAAAGAAAGGAAGGAGAGAGAACTTCTAAGATAGGCCAAAGTGTGTTTTAGCAGTTGGGACCAGAGTTTGCCATAGCTTCTTTAAAAGTGGAATTAATCTATTCTGAGGCAACACTGGGTGGCTGTTAATTAAATGATACCATATCTTCCAATCTTCACACATTCATAGTCCTAAAGCCAAGTGCTGAACTTGCAGGCTTTTAAAAAACACACAGATAAGACTTTTCATTGGTAGTTACCTGTAACTTGGATCAAAAGTTTCAAGCTCAAACCATTTTAAAGCTGTCTTTTTTATTCACTTGCTAAGGAAGCATAATTCATTTAATTTTGCTGACTAGAGAAGCATTGCATGAACACAGGCAGTAATAGAAAAGATTAAGAATGATTTGATTTTTTAAAAGACTTTTCCAAGATCTAGAGGAAAAAGAAAAAAATCAAGGTGATTATTTAATCTGCAGTTGTTTGTAGCCACTGGTCTTTGGATGTGAATGCAATTTTTCAAAATCCTTTCTCTGATTAACCCTTTGTTCATTTCCAGTGTCTATGACCTGCTGTATTGATGGCATTCCCTGTAGTCTTTCTCCAAGCTCCATGACAAGTCACTAGGGTCCAAGACAATGTAATCCACATAGAGACAATGCCCTTTCAAACTTTATATTAGTGATGACAGAATCAGAGGATTTCTGAGTTGGGAAGGAGATCAGAGGTCATTCAATCCAGGGCTTCTCAAAATTCTTTCCACTTGTGATACCTTTTCACTTTTAACCATATTCATTGACATTGCAAGGCCTGAGGGCATCTGCAGTACAACATGAGCATGCTTTGTATTCAGACCCAAGGCTGCAGTGAAGTTGCATGATGGAGGTAAGCACTCCCAGAAGCACCTTGAGTTCATTAAGCATTTGATTTGTAATTAATTTTTGGTTCATTGTGTGTTCAGAAACCTTTTATTGTTGCCAATTTTTTCACTACCCTGTATGGAGTCATGACCCACAGTTTAAAAAGAGCTGAATTCTAGCCTATTTCCTACCTAACCCAAAATACTGTCTCCAACATCTTTAACAAGTTATAATAATAATTTAGATGAGAAGACCTTTCCCATTCATTAACAAGCCCATATGACCTTCCTGGGTCACATGGAAGTCTGAGTGACATGGAGCCTGTGGTGGGAGGAACTTGCTAAATAGGTGGAACAGGAAGGGTGGCCCAGAATTGAGAGGAAGTTATTGAGAGCAGTTAGGGCAGAGGGAGAGAAAGAAAGGATACAGTCAAGCAGGCACAGCTAGGCTCATGAGTGTTTGTTTGTTTATGGGAAAGCCCCAGCAGGGGTTGGGGGAGAGGATTGGGAACGGCTCTGTCTCCTCCAGTGCTAATGTGTATTGACTTCTTGGTTACTATGACAGATTTGGCTTTCTGATTTTGGGATTTGGTTTTCTGGTGTCTGAATAAATGTTTTTCTTCTGCCTTCTATATGGAGAGTCTGTTATACTTTGCGATTCTGAACTATGCTTGCATATTCACAGTTGCCCTTGGTGCTGTGAATATTGCTTGGGCGATACACAAATAGTTATCTGGTCATTACTTGGCTTTCATAAGAGGAATATGCTACCTACCAAGGTCACCCATTCCACTGATGGATAACTCATTGGGAGGAATTTTTTTCTTTCAGAAAAGGATCAATGATGATTATTGGCTATGTACGATTCTCCTCTGGTGACAGACATCACCATCACCATCACCATTAGAACTGATGTATCATTTTCTTTTGACAAAGACCAACAAATACAAACCTTCTTAGAAAAGTGGGAAGGGAATAGAAGGAGAGATCGAGAAACTTTCATCTTCTCCTATTTTAACTGACCTTCCTAACATTTTATACTCTTACTTAATCAGGTGTCTTTTCTCATTCCACTCCTCATAGGATAGGATGTATCCACTTTCTCTGTTACTAAGAATTTATAGAAAGATGGCAGGATGTAGTTAGTGGTATAAAACTCAAATGGAAATGGATCCATGAAAACCATAAATTAATTTAGACAATCTCAAAATAACATTACCTATGTTGTATTGCAGTTTTATTTATTTTGTTCAACATTTACAAATTGCATTTTAATCTGTTTTGATCCAAATCCAGGAGTTTTGCACCTGCTTTTGGACCGGGGTCATGATTTTGACATGTCTGGGTAGTGGATAGAAAGTTAACACTGGGATCAGGAAGACCTGGATTTCAGCTTTGCTTGTGACCTATTATGACTATGTAACTTTGATTTCTCAAATACTGTGCTAGGAGAGGGTCAGTTCTAGCAGATTCTATGATTATAGCATTTACAATTATTACCTCAGTTGATCCTCACAACAACTTTGGGAGATAGGTGCTCTTTTTATCTCCATTTTACCTATGAAGAAATTGGGGAAAACAGAGGTTAAGTGACTTGTCCAGAGTCACACAACTAGTAAGTGTCTGAGGGCAGGGTTTGAACTTGTCTTCCTGACTTTGGGCCTGACACACTATCCACTGCACCATCTAGTGGCCTATAAATCTGGAAAGGCATATAGGATGGGCCCAGAAACAAGCTATGCTCCTCATTTCTCTAGGGTAAATGGAAAGAGAGATGAATAAAAGCTTGGTGATGAATCATTTCCTAATATTGTAAGTACCTCCATTAGATTGTAAGCTCCTTGGGAATGGGGACAGTCTTTTATTCTTATTTATATCTCCAGTACTTAACACAATACCTGGCACATAGTAGGTGCTTAATACATGTTCACTGAATTGAAGATCATAGATTTAGTTTGAAGGTGCCTTCAAGACCATTAAATCTAGTCCCCTCTTTTTACAGATGAGGTAACCAAGACATGGATAAGTTAAGTGACTTGCCCAGGATCACACCTAGCACATATCTGAGTTATGGTTTTAACTTAGATATTCAAATACAGGTCTTCAAAAACTCCAAATACAGGTCCCTGTCTATTAAATTACACTACTGCAATTCTTTAGTTCTGACTTTATTTGTGCAAAAAAGTGTTTGTTTTGGCAGGTTGAATCCCAAATATTTTATAGTGTTTATAGTAACTTTAAATGGAATGTCTCTTGCTGTTGGGCTTTGTTAGTAATATATAGAAATGCAGATGATTTATGTGGGTTTATTTTGTATCCTGCAACTTTGTAAAAGTCATTTATTATTTGTAGTTGTTTTTTTCTTGATTATCCAGGATTCTCTAAGTATATCATCATATCATCCTCAAAGAGTGGTAACTTAGCTTCTTCTTTGCCTATTATAATTCTTTCTATATTTCTTCTTTTATTACTAAAGCTAGTACCATGTTAAATAACAGTGGTGATAATGGACATTCTTGTTTAACCCCCAATCTTATTGGAAATGCATCTAGCTTATCCCCATTACATATAATGCTTTCTGATGGTTTTAGATAGATACTACTTATTATTTTAAGGAAAGGACCATTTATTCCTATGCTTTCCAGTGTTTTCAATAGAAATGGGTGTTGTATTTTGTCAGAAGTTTTTCATGCATCTATTCAGATAATCATATGGTTTCTGTTAGTTTTGTTGTGGATATGATAAATTATGCTGATAGTTTTCCTAATATTAAACCAGCCCTGCGTTCCTGGTGTAAATCCTACCTGATCAATCTATATCATTCTCTTGATAAATTGCTATAATCTTTTTGCTAATATCTTATTTAAATTTTTTACATCTATTTTCGTTAGGGAAATTGGTTTATAATTTTCTTTCTCTGTTTTGGCTCTTCCCAGTTTAGGTATCAATACCATATTTGTATAATAAGAATTTGGTAGGACTCCTTTTTTGTCATTTTCCCCAAATAGTCTATATAGTATTGGAATTAATTCTTTAAATGTTTGATAGAATTGTCTTGTAAATCCATCTAGCATTCTAGGGAGTTCATTGATGGCTTGTTCAATTTCTTTTTTCTGAGATGGAGTTATTTAAGTGTTTGAAATATGATACTTCTTATCCTGACATTTAAAACTCTCCATGATCTGTCCCAAGCCATCTTTCCAGCTTTATTTCATTTAATTCTTTCTTTCACAAGTTGTGTAAAGACAAACTAGTTTTCCTTGATCTCCTGTTGTCCTTCTCTTCTCTCACCCATTCATTCTTCCCTTTCTGACATTCATTTCTTCTTCTCTCTCCCACATTCATTTATCCTTCCCTGTACCAATCAATTCATTCTTCCATCTCCCACATCCATTATTCTTCCTATAGGTTGTTTCCTCATGCCTGGAACACACTCCCTCCCTCCTCCTCTGTAACTGTTGAAATCTTCTTTATTCAAGGCTCAGCTCAGATGGCTCCTCCGCCCTGAAGCCTTTCCTAATCCCCTTTCTTCCTCTCTTCCTCCTCCCCAAAATGAAAATGTTCTCACTTGACATTTCCATACAGGATATTGCCTGGATTTCTCCTTAACCCCGTATCATTCTTATTTGCATCCAAATCATAGAACATCATATCCTAGCTCGAGAGCTGGAAGGGACCTTAGAGAGCATCTGGTCTAGTATTTTCATTTTATACATGATGAAACTGAGGCTGAGAGACTAAGAGGCTTGTTCAAGATCATATTGGTTTTAAGTGGCAGAAAAGGGATTTGAACTCAGGTCTTGTCACTCCCATTTTATTGCCCCCCTCATCCCCATCTAACATTTGATTGTAATCCCCAAGATGAAAGAACACGTCTGTATTCCCAGCACCTAGCACAATGCCACAGTCAAGGAGGCACAGAAACATTTATAGAATTGAATATGAAAAGCATCTTTGGAACACAGTGAGCAGACCATCCAAGTAGAACATCAACTGACTTGCTGTGCATTTGATTCAGGATATTGCTGAATACAACCCAGGGGCACATAGAAAAAGCAATTTTCCAGTTGGGGTCTGAGAGTTGTCCTTTGTATCCTCTACCTAGCTTTGTTCTGCCTGCACTTTGTATTTTAGCTGACTCAGCTCAAGTCCTATACTGAAATACATTCTCTAGCTACCTCTGGGCATCACCAGGAAGAATTCTTTTGCTAATGGGAAAATATTAACCCCTCTGAGCTTATTTTTGAATTGACAGTTTCTTGCCATCTGATGCCCAACTCTCTTGAGGGTATGAATCTCAGATGGTTTACAATTGTGGCATCCTAGCTAATTAACTGGGTCACATTGAGGAGCACTGGAAGGGCAGCCACAGCATCATTTGTTTTTGAGTCATATCCTTCCTAGGAAACAGGCCATCATGATTTACTAACAGATAGGGATAGGGCATCTGACAGCAATTCATGTGGAGTTGCTCAGATAGGCAGAAAGAGGAAATTGATGAACCAAAATGGAACAAAGAAAAGGAAGAAAAAGCAGACAGGAGTAATCAGTGATTTCTTACCTCCTCCCCCCCCTCCAGGAGGCACACTGTTCCTGAAAACTAGCAAAATGTTCTGGAAAGAAAGATGGGTTGACTTTACCCTTGAGGATAATATCCATCGTTGCAAATGGCTTAGCCAAATTCATAATCACTGTCATAGGGTGTAAATTGGTTTTTTTGTCAGATGGCAGTAGGCCCATCCAGTGGTTCACTGTTAGGCTGTTAGAGGTATGTTTGTTTGATGTATATGTTGGATCCAATGAAGCCTGGTAAACTGTAAGCAAGGGGAAATTTATTAAAATGTGATGAGAAAATGAGTTGTAATAAAAAAAGCAAATTTGCAACACAGGGAAGATATGCTAAGTGGGGAATAGAGCCTGCACATGCTGACAGGGTGAGTATGGTTCTCCAGTCCTATGGGTTTTTAATTTCAGGAATCCCACAGAAAAAAAGATGGCATCTCATAATATGTACTGTGATAAGCATGTATTGGCAACAGAAAGTGTGCAACATGAAAGCATTCAGTGAACATCTGCATAAACCAGGCTCTATAGGTTTTCTTCTCAGGATTAGGAAAGATACACTGAGAATTTAGCTCTGTAATTAAGAGGGCCTTCTTTACTGAGATCTAAAATATATATGTTCTATTGGCACATACACTTAATCTAGATCTTATGCTGAAAGTGCTTATGGGAGACAGGCTAGAATGATCACCTGGGTAGCAACTACCAGGGTAATTCACTATCTTTCAACTGCTACACACTCCAAGAATGTTCCCCTATTGCTCAGCTCTTTGTCATGAGTTATATGACTTTTTGTGACTCCATTTTGGAGTTTTCTTAGCAAAGATACTGAAGTGGTTTGTCATTTCCTTCTCCAGTTCATTTTACAGATGAGGAAATTGAGGCAAACAGCATTAAGTGACTTGCCCAGGGCTAGTAAGATGAGTCTTCATGACCTCAGGCCCTTCATTCTATCCACTGTACCACCTAGTTGCCATCAGATATGTTACCCTTGGTTAACTCAGAAGGATCATCATGAACTCTGCCTTATATCAATAGATTGATCTCAACTAATTGGAGACATGCCCCATTTAGTCACAGTGCAGAAGCTTCCAAAGGGGGTAGGGAAATGCCAATACTCCTCACATGATTCTCTATGCCATCTTCCCAGGTTTGCTATGACAGGAAAGACACATAAATAGATCCTCATGAAGAGAGTCTCCAAGGAAGTCTCCATGGTGCAGCCACACACTCCCCCAAATTCTTAGACCTTTTCATGGTCTGAACCCTCTTTCTAAGACATCTGGTAAGGCAAGACTCCCCCACTGCAGCCAGTTTTAGACTCCCAGAAGGATTGCTCATCTCCTATTCCTTAAAACCTCTGCTACATGATGCCTTTAACATTTTTAGCCTTAGTCATTGAAGGAAGGAAGGAGGGAAGAAAATAAACATTTATTAAACTCCTATTATATACCAGGCTCTGTGCTGTATACAGATATTATCTCATTTGATACTCACAACAATTCTGGGAGGTAGGTAATATTATTAGCCCCTTTTCACAGTTGAGGAAACTGTGGTCAACAGAGGGCAAATGACTTGTCCATGGTCACATGGTTAGTTAAGTGTTAAAGGCCATATTTGAACTCAGGTTTTCTTTGCTTCAGATCTAGTACTCTATCCATTGAGCCACTGAGCTCTATCCACTGAGACTACTGAGAACATCATGGTGTCACTCATGAAAACAGAGAAGTTAGGCAATAGTTTTGGATTTCTATTCAGTACAACAAAAAATGATGAAGTCTCTATGCCTCGAACTATAATAGGCACTGCTGACAGATCAAAAATAAAATAACCTCTGTCTTAGGAATCTGAATTTCTAGTGGGGAATATATTATTTAAAGACATTAATTAAATTAAAGACAAATAACATTATGCAAAAGAATACAAATAATTTCAAGGGAAAAAGAACCTTAACAACTGGTGTGTTTGGAAAGGGCCTCATGTAGGAGATGACATTTGAGCTGGGCATTGAAAGATGCTAGGAATTTTTACAGTTGGATGAGAAGAGTGTGAAGGCACTCAGGGGAGACCACCTGTGTTGCAGGTTGGCAAGGGGGTGGAATGCCATGGATTGATGTGGGGATTTTGTAATTAATTTCAATCTGGGACAGGTTAATAAGCACTTCTGTATTTGTCTAATGTGTATATTGGATAGCTAATGTATATATTGAATAATGCATGTTTTGAATATATGGATAACTGATCTCCCACTTTAAGCCTCTCCCTTTTAAATTTAGTTGTTTGCTTTATCTGTAGGGTGTTACCAGGTGAGGACTAGGTGGCCCTAGTGTAACCAACTTGGAAGATTAGATCTTGGTCATTGTCCGGCAGATGAAAAGTGATGATCCCAGGGACAGAGGTTTGGTTTTGGTTTCTGTAGGAAATCAGTCAGTCAGTATTATAGAAATCTTGACCTTTGGTAGCTTTTTCTATTGTTTCAATATTTAAAATGCCAGAGATGGCTAGATACTTCTGTTTAGCAACTGCTGCAAGATGTGTGATTTACATAAACAGATTTACATTCTGAAATACATAAAGGGATCAACAAGGAGAATCAATCAATAGGAGTCTATGAGGAGTCCACTATGTGCTAGGCATTAAGTTCAGTGCTGGTGATACAAAGATGCAAGGGAAACAGTCCCTGGCCTCACGAAGTTTACATTCTCATCTAATTTGGTTTATACATAGAAAGCACTTTCATCATGTGTATATTTTGGAAACTGAAAGATTGAATATTATACTGTTGGTGACTTGTTTTAATTCAAATTAAATCTGAATATTGTGGGTCAGTTTCAAAAATATTATTGTTGGACTGTACTTGTGAGGTATGGCATGGCATGGGAGCAAAACGACTGACTTGTCAGAGGTCATGGGTTCAAATCCTGATCTGGAACCTACTACCATGTGACCTTCGGCAGGTTACTTAATTTTCCTGTGCCTTGGTTTGCTCAACTGTAAAATGTAGGGGTTGGCTTTGACAGCCTGTGGGGTTCCTTATGGTCCTTGATCTAGGACTCTCTCATTTCATTGGCATGGAGAACTCCTGATGAAGAAACTCTCCTTCAATGTATAACTGTAATTGCTTTGCAATTTATGGTCTTTCAGTGGCCTGAGACATGGAGAGGTTGTTATGTGTCAGAAACAGTATGTATCAGAGGCAAGACTTTAATCCAGGTTTTCTGACTTGAAGGCAGGCTTTTTACCCACCATATAGTGCCAACAAAGAATGGTCTCTACTGCTCTCTTTATTACTTTGTCCAATGCTTTTTATAATTCTTTTAGAGATTTTGAAATCCCACTCGTTTTTATTATAAGATTGACCACTCCATTTGTCCTTGTTGAGTCACCTACATAACCCTTTGATTTCATAAAGAGCACTAGTCAGGGAATGGGGATCATGCATCCAGCTCTGAAGAGTCAGGGGATGGGGAGAGACTTGGCACAGACTGGACGGAGAACTCCTTTAACCAAAGAGTAACTCTATGCTATTGTCAGTGATTAAATGGAGGGAGGGCATTTTATGGCTTCAGAAACTGGAACGGTTTCCAGGAGCTGAACAGATAGTGGCCTTAAATCATTCAAAGTGGTTTTCATTACATTCTGGCCATGTCTACACAATCAAAGTGAATCACAGGTGGATTTGGGCCATGCAATTCCAGTCAGAAATTCATTGTTGGTTTCCAAGTGGTTTATAACAAAGGCATCCCACTGAAGGAAATCCATTTAAGTGAGTAGGGCTGGCTGTCAACTCAGCTCCTGTTTCCCAAATAAGTGCTTAGTTCTCCCTTAACCACACCAGAAGGCTCCAGTTAGAAAACCAACTGAAGCTTTAAATACACACCAGGATGTCCCTTTGGAAGCCAATCAAACACTTGCTGTTTGGAACGTCTTTTCTTGCAGACTGAGGTGGGTTACATCACTAATCTTCATTCCATGGAAAGGTAGTCAACTGCCGGAAAATCAGTGTTCTGTATGTGACAGCAATGTAGCTTGATTATTTTAAAATCAGGACATGCTTCATTTTAGAAGGGAACAGAGAGTAAATACTAAAGGATGGCTAGTTCTCAAAGAATAATGTGGTGAGGTTAAAACTCAGATGTGCTGAGGTTGGCAAGGAAAGTTAAGGGCAAAAAGGCTTTTGTGTTAGACAAGAGAGGAGAATCAAAGGAAGGATGCTTGGGAGAGGTACAGTAATGATAATACTTAGCCAAGAGAAGGCAGGACTGTTCAACTTAAATTATTTCTTAGTTTCTCTGCCAAGCAGAAAGATCTTTGGGTTACAAAGGGTAGAACAAAATAGCTAATTAGTTGATATCCAAGATAAGTAAGAATATAGTAAGAGAGTCCTTACCTGCCCTAGTGGAGTTTAATCAGTCAATCAACAAACATTATTCAAGTCACCAGGCTTAGATAAACTACAGGATACTGATAGATTTTACTGATGGGATTGCTGGGCCATTATCAGTAATCTTGAAAAGTGGATTAGAATGGGAGGACCTTCAGCAAAATTGAAGAAGGACAAATTCCTGGTTTTCTGAAACTAAAGGGAAGGGAATGGAGTGTGAAACTAGGCTAGGAAGCTTGATTTCAATTTCTGGTGGTATTGTTGTTTCCATTATTAAAATATGGAAAGTGAGCTGCTGGAAAAGGACATGGTGAAAGAGACAACTCAATTTCAAGAACAGGTCATGTTGTACCTTCATTCCCTATTTTGACTGGGCACTAAAGAGATAGATCAGGAGAATTTATATGTATACACACATATACATACAAACACATATGTGCATATGCACGATATGTATGCACACACACATGTAAACACATACCCATACAAACACATACATGTTCATATATAGCTACATACATATGTATACACACATAAGTTTGTGTGTCCAAGTCTATGTAGTTTGCTTGTAGTTTGACAGTGTCACATTCTCATGGAATAGATGTGATGATATATGGACCAAATTTTACAGATAACGAAACTGACGCTGAGAAAGAAAGGTTAATTGACATGGCCAGGGACACATCCCTGGGAACTGATAGAATTTGAACTCAGGTCTTCCTGACCTCAAGTCCAAGATGACAAAGGTAAGTAGCAGAGCCAGCATTCCTAGAGAAGCTTTATTTCTTTTTGAGTCTGCATGAAAACTGCTCTGGTCATGTTTAATTAAAAATACCTTCGGAATTAGTAGATAGCACTAATGGAGATTAGCAGAGGCAGCCAATTTACTGGAGTGGGTTTGCTTTCTAAATTTCTGACTGTTATCAAGCTGCTTTTCTCCTTTGATGATTCAGATAAAAGGGCTGGTGTCACATAACAGTGCCTGGAAATGTTCCTCCATCTGCCACACTGATTACACAGTCCTAGCTATGATGACTTTGCTATTACATTGATTTAGATGTATCCAATAGTGACTGAAGCAGGTATTAACTTATCAGTGGCAATATTTGGGTACAGTGCTTTGCACACAGTAGGTGCTTAATAATAAATTCTTGTTGAATTGAAAACAAACAAGGGGATAATAGAAGGAGTCATAGGTGAGATATTGATCAGTTCTTATTAGCTCAGGTTTCTATAGGTTTCTATAGCTTGTGGGCAGCTAGGAAGCCCAGTGGATAGAGCACTGGACCTAAAGTCAGGAAGATTTAAGTTCACATGTGATCTCAGAAACATACTAGTTATGTGACCTTGGGCAAGTCACTTAACCTTTGTTTCCCTCAGTTTCCTCAACTATAATAAAGTGAGGATAATAATCCTACCTCTTAGGGGGTCCTGTGAGGATCAAATGCCATATTTATCATGTGCCTGATGCTATGTCTGGTATGTAGTAGGCATTTAATAAATCCTTAATTTATATAAGAGAATTTAGATAAGAACTAATATAGATAACATAAGACATCTATCTATAGATTATATAAATAAGAAATGGATAAGAAATAAGAAAAAAAGAATAAATTCCCTTATTCTCTTTTCTTGTCACAAGCAGATAGCAGGCTAAACCTTCAGTAAAATAAATTTAAAAAATCATTTATTAAGTGATCACTCTGTGCCTAGAGTTGTGCTAAGGATGAAAATAACAAGACAAGACAGTCTCTGGAATCAAGGAGATCATATTCTAAGAAGGGGGGAAACATATTGAAGAATTCAGTTATAAGTCAAATGGAAAGGCCCATTGGTCATCAGGGTGCAACAGCTAAGCAAATCCATCTTCTTTATTGCTATTTCCAGTGGGAAAAGTCTGATTGTCAGACATTGAACCATGTGATAGTACCAAGGGCTTTGGTGGTGAAGACTTTCTTTTCTGGGTCATCTATAGCTATGGTTGCTGAGGTAGGGGTGCTGAAGCACCAGCAGAAGCAGTTGACATATCATCTCCAAAGAATGCTTCCCTGGAGAATATAAGCTCTTTGAGAGCAGAGACTATTCCTTTTTTCTCTTTGTATTTTCAAATCTAGCACAGCATCTGATGCATAGTAGGAATTCAATCAATGTTTAACTTAATTGAATTGAAGCCTCTAATATCTTTTGATTACAATGAACAGCACTGAGCTTCTGGCTTCATACTTGCTCTGGGATCAAATTAAACCTCATTCAATAGGACTGTTCTCACTAATTCTTGTATCTCCTGGGCTGAATCCTGTTTTCCTCATCTGCTTGACTACCTAGACATAAGTTAATTGCTTACTTTTATCTGGCCTAAATTCACCACACTGGATTGGAATCCTTGCTTTGGATATGTGCCGAACCATCAGCTCAATCCTTAACTCTGGTTAACCCTGTCCTTTTCCTATCCATGCCCTGATGTGACAGTCAGTTTGAAAAGCATGTATTAAGTATCTGTGTCAGATAGTCTCAATCATTTGAGGAATCAGTCAATCAAGTCTTCATTATTGCATAAATTAAAAATAAACCAAAAAGAACCTGTGATGGGCCAGGTAACCTTTATGATGTCCTATGAAATGGAAAAGCAGTTGGTTTTACAATGAGACTTTTATAAAATTGAATTTTAACTAATTTAGGCAGCAGAGATACAAATGTCTTCTTTTCCAGCCCTCCTTAATCTTAGTGCCTTCCCTGTGAGTGTTCCCAATTTATCCTGTATTTATTTTGTTTGTATGAAGCCATCTGCACAGTGTTTCCTTGATTAGACTCTGAGCTCCTTGCGATTCCAAACTGCTTTTCCTCCCCCCACCTCTTTCTTTGTATTTCCAGCGTTTAACGTAGTGCCTGGCACATAGTAGGTGGTTAATAAATATTAGTTAAATGATTGATTAATGCAAAAGTAGAATGGGAGACAGTCTGGGGGAGGGAGAAGTCCAACAAACCCTCTAGGACAATTGAAGCCTCAATTCCTACCATTCTGGATCAATCATCCTGATTGTCTAGCCTCTAACTCTCAGTTTCAGTGCCTCAGCATGTAACTCCTCTTGCAGGAGGATAAAGACATGTTTTTATTGGCTTGTTCTATCACCTGACATCCCCCCCCCCCCCAAGAACCAGACATTTTTGTGTTCAGCTGTAGGATAGCTTTCTTCTTCTGGGTCTCAGGGCAACAATTAGAAAAACAAAACAAAACAATTTCAAGGAAAATGTGGGCAAACTCTAAGAACAAAATGGTGCTGGTCCTTCCACTAAAGTATTGGAAGGTAGTAACTATATATTTTACTAGCTCTGGAGAACAGGGGAGCAAGTAGATTATATAATCATCCCTCCCATCCTTTCATACTGTGCCTTTCACCCCTGTTTTCCATTTCATTTGTGCTTGTGCCTGAATGAATTGGAGACTATCCTCATTGCAATGTGTAGCCAAGAGGAAAAAAATAGCATTTTTCTCCAGAGATTGATGTGGATGTACAAGAAACTAACAAATAAATTTAAAAAGAAAATGTACATAAGATGGCAACAAGGCTGGGTAACAGAAAATGAATATAAGAGTAAAAAGAGTAAAGAGAGTGTCAGGGATGCTAAAACTCAAAATGAGCTGAGGCTGTCAAGAGAAACTAAGGAAGGAGAAATGGGGTTGTTTTTAGCTCTTGTCATAGGAAATAAACATATGATTTCCTTGGTCTTGGGAACTCTTAGATGAGGAAACTCCATCCAAATGACAAGTGCAGGTCAGCACCTTCCCTGTACCTTAGAGAGCTGTTCAGGGCATTAGGAGGCTTAGAGACTTGCCCAGGGTCACAAAGTCAGTAAGTAAGAGAGGTGGAACTCTATCCCAACTCTCCTTCATTCTGAAGCCAGTTCTCTAACCATTTATTACACTATTGATGACTTTGGCAATAAAAGGAAAGTGGTAGATGAAAATAGAGAGAAAGCAGTACTCATTTATTCTCATTTCCTTTGTTTTCTTTGACAAAAAGAATCATTACCTTTCATTTGGAAATGGTGTAACAAAACTAGGAAACTAGAGTTGAAACACAAGATAAGGAAGGAGAGAGTATGAAGGCCCTTAGATACTCTGGATGAATTAACATCACCTGTCCCAGAGGAAGGAAGAATGAGCAGATGCCATTGATTGCTGAGTTGATTATGGAAGCTCAATTAAACTTTTTACTATCCATATGTCCTTGTACAAGTCATTTTACCTTCATAGGCTTTATTTTCCTCTTCTGTAAACGAGGGTCTTTGAAATCTCTTCTGGCTCTAAAGTCAGCGATGTTAAGATCTTTGAAAAAATGTGGAGAGTGAAAGAGATGTTTGATTGGAGAAGAGAAAATGTAGTCTCAGAGTTCAAGAAAGAAGAAAATTTATTCTTTAAAGCCTAGTTTGGTGAGTTTGACTATGATTCCTGCCAAAATTTTCAAGCATATTAGTAAAATGGTGATTCATGAGCACTTAGGATAATGGTGATTGTTATGAACCAGCATGAGTTCAGCAAAAACAATTCATGCCAGACTCACCACATTTCCTTTTTTTTTTTTTTGATAGGGTTACTAGATTGGTTGATTTAAAAAAATGCCACAGACATATCTAGATTTCAAGAAGGCATTTGAAACAGAAAAGGTTCTTGGGATAACCTTGTAGAAAAAACATGTGGGCTGAATAATAGTATGGTAAATTCAGAACTGATTGAATGACCAGACTGAATATGGTGATTAATGAATTGGTGTCAGCCTAGAAAGAGGTTTCTAGTAAACTACCTTGGGGATCTGTCCTTGGTCCTGTTCTCTTCAGTATTTATATCTTTCACTTGGCTGAAGGCATAGATAGCATGCTTATCATTATTTCCTGATAACATGAAACTGTGAGCGTTAGCAAACACTGTAGAATCAGCATACAGGCATGTCAATTAGATGAAATATTATAGGAATAAATGTAAGGTATACTTGAGTTAAAATATAAATAGCTAACATTTGTATAATGCTTCAAGAAAACACTTTATATTATCTCAGCTACTCAAGTATTGGATATTGGAAGTGTGGCTTGATAATGAAAGAGACCTGAGTATAATATGAACCAAAAATATTACTGTGAACTTAGGATGTATTAAGAAGTCATGTCCAGAACATGGAATGTGTTAGATCCACTGTACCTTACTATAGTCAGATCACAACTGGAATGAAGAATCAGTTATGGATGCTAAGAAAGATAATGATAAACTGGAATATCTAGAAGAGGGAGAGCAGGTTTGTAGGAAGATTAAAGACCATGCTACATGAGAACTGGTTGAAGGAGCTGGAAATATTTACCCTGGAGAATGGAGTGTTGACATAGGAAAAGACATTTCTCTCTAAGTTTTTGAGGCATTGTCTTTGTAAAGGATGGAATAGGAATAGTCTGTTTGACCTCAGGTGGCAGAATTAGGAGCAAAGGGTGGGAGTAACTGAGAAGTAGCTTCTGCATGCTGTGAGAGAGAATTTCTCAATTTTCTTAACAATGAAAACTGTCTAAAAATGAATAGTCTGCAATAATAATAAGATTAATAATAACTAGCATTTGTATAATAAGTTTAAGGTTTGAAAAGTGCTTTACATGTCATCCAATTTGATAGAACAATCTAATGAGATAGGTGCTATTATTATTTTTATGAGTAAACTGAGGCTGAGAATCATTAAGTGACTTGCTCAGGGTCACACAAGTGTGTCAATGACAGCATCTGAACCCAGGTCTTTCTGACTTCACTCTATCCATTTTGCTACCTAGCTGTGTCAGGAGGCAGTGAATTACTTGTTGTTGGAAGCAGAGGTTGGATGATCACTTGTCAGGGATATTATCACAGAATTCCTATTCAGGAAAGGGTTAGATAGATCATATTTGAAGGCAGTTCTAAATGGGTTGAAATTGTATGCTTTGGCATAAAACTGGGGATTGTAACATTTTCTTCATATGTACTCTGTCTCTCTCTGTGTCTCTGTCTCTTCTGTCTCTATCACTCTCACTCTGAGATTTTGCCAGGGTGGAGAAACTTGAGTGTGGAGACTTCTTCCACTACTGCATATCATAAAATTGGGCAACTCCTTTGTAACTTATACTCTAAGAAAGTTTACTAGAGTACCATGAGATTAAATGGCTTGCCCAAGGTCACATAGCCAGTTTGTGTCAGAGGAAAGACTGGAAACCAGGTCTTCCTGACTCCAAGATCAGTCCTACCTCAATACTTTATTCTTATCGAAGCTAACCATTGAGCAAGCATTAAACAAGGGCTTACTATGTGCCAGGGACTGTGCTAAGCTTTGGGATACATAAAAAATCAAAAACAGTTGCTTCTCTCAAGGAGTTTACATCCTAATGGGAGAGAGAACATGTACCTTAATAGTTATATACAAAATATGAGATGATGGAAAAATCAATCCTAGTTGAGAAATCATTAGAAGTTGGGCAGGGAAAGCCTTCTTCAGAAGGTGTTATTTGAGCTGAGGCATGGAAGAAACCAGGGATGCTAAGAGGTGAATGTAAAGGGATTGAACATTTCACTAATGGAGAACAGCCAGTATGGGGGAATGGAGAAGAGAGAGTGAGAAGACTCAGAAAGGAGAGAGAATCTGGGAGAAAATGGTTGTCTGCAACGTCAAATGTTTCTGAGAATTCAAAAAGAAAGAAGACTAAGAAAAAAGTCATTGGAAGTGACAATTAAGAGATCACAGATAACTTAGGAGTAAGAAGGTCCACTTGAGTGTTAAGGTCGGAAGCCACAAAGGACTCAGAAGAGAGTGAGAGGAGAAGAAATAAAGGTTCTCCATGTAAATACTTTTTTTCGAGGAGTTTTGTTGAAAAAAGGTGGGATGTAGGATTATAGCTAAAAGTTACAATCTAGTTAAGGATTTTAAAGATGGGAAAAGACTTGGATGTATTTTTTGTCTTTGGTGCTCAAAGAGGACCAAAATGTTGGGGTCAATGTGCATTGTACCCGGCTGTGACTGATCAGACTAATAAGAGCTCTGAAGGCTCTATCACAGGTTGGGCACAAATAGTCCTTAAGACCATTTGGAAGAAAGGTGTCTCTAAATTTACATACCTCATGTCTTCTTTGAGCTACCACAATTCTGCTTTGTTCATAGAGTACTGTGACTTTTTTGATGCAGGCACACTATACTGGATGAACCTGTGCCAGTGTCTCCCACATCTCACAGTCAAAATCAAAGTTCTATAGAGAGAACTTGAGATTGTCCTTGTATTTATAGGAAGCAGGAAAGTATGCAATGGAAAAGGAGAAGTTGAATATGGGAGGGGGTAAAATATCTAATAATAATGGGTTGAATTTATATAGTACTATTAAGTTTGCCAACTGTTTTATATACACATATGTGTATACATATGTATATACATGTATGTATGTACACATACATATATGTATACATATATATTCTGATTCCCATAACAACCTTATAAAGTTGACATTGTTATCTTCATATTAACAAATGGGAAAACTGAGACTAAGAGAGGTTAAGTGACTTGCCCAGAGTCACACAGTTAATAAATATCTGAGGCCAGATTTGAACTCAGGTCTTATTGAATTCCAAATCCAAAATTTCTATGTACTATGCTTCCCATTTGCATGATGAGTTGAACATAACTGTGGGGGAAATTTCTGGGAAAGACTGAAGGGCTGGGGTCCAGGGTATTCATAAAGTGATTGGCCTTGGCAAAGAGAATGGTCCCCCAATTATCAGACTGGAGTAAATGAGGAAATAGTGGAGGATAATATGAGAAGTGAGGAGGAGAAAGAACTTGAGGTGAATGACCTCACAAAAAGTATTAAGCAGCCTCATATAGCCTTTGGTTCAGTCTATGGAAGGCCAGAGACAAAGCTGGGATGTTATTCATATCACATTAGCTTTCCCAGTTCTTACATATTAGATTCATTCCCCTCCCTCAGTCAACTTTTGAAAGAGTTGTTGACCATTCCAGAAGAAGGTAGACAAAGATAAAACTACCTGAAGAACCCAAAAGAAAGGACAGATAGCCTTTAGCTGGCATATTTTATAATCTACAACTGGGAGTATTTGTAATAATTTTAAAAAACCCTTGGGAGTGCTTAAAAGCAGGCAAATTTATTCTTCTGGACTGATGGAATGTTTTTAATAGGTAAGGAGGGAAAGCACAGAGGAAAGATCTGTTCTCTAGCCCTGTGGGGTTCTGGCAGAACCTTAAATAGCTAATGGTTGCTTTTGACCCAGATGATTTTGTTTTAAAGCTTATACTATGGTGACCTGATGCTATCCAAGACTCTCTTTATCATCGACATAAAACTATACACACTATGGGGTCCACATTTTCAGTGTCATATTCACAGTAATGGGAGCCCTGTGCCTGCCCTCCTCTAATAGTGTTCTGTGGCTGTGAATGCCAATTCCATATTCCTGGTAGCAATAGTGAAATTACCTGCTTTTGCCACCATTGGGTGAGCTCTTGACTTTGGAATAACTTGCTTCCTTTACAACTGTCTTGGCTTGTAGTCACTCTGGAGAATTTCTGTTATGGTTTCAAGGAAGGGTCTGGTTCTTGGTCACAAGGATGAACTTTTGCCTCAAAGCTACCATACTGTAACTGTTAACATGCCATCAGGTGTTTTGGAGGTGAAGAAAGACACTTCTATTTGATAAAGATTCATGAAATCTCTGTTAGTAGCTCTTCGGGACTTTGTTAGTTGAGTGTCCATGGGGGAAGTCATATACCTTCCTAAAGTCTCAGCTTTCTCTTCTGTAAAATGGGAAAGCTAATACTGCTTTTCTCACATCATTATTACAAGGAAAGCCTATTGCAAACTTATAAGTTCTAAATCCATGAGTTGTTAGTGTTATTGTCACTATTTTTGCTCAGAGAGAAACTCCATTTGAATTTGAAAGTCATTTTATAGTTTTATGTTTTCAGTTACATGGACTCATGGTCAGGGATCATAAGGACCAGATCCATTCTTTTAGGTGGCTCTTCCAGTCTAGGTTTCTACAGCGGGGGATCAAAAGGCTTCCAAGAAAAGGGAGCATTGTCCACTAAGGGAGAGCTGGATTTGGAGTCAGAGTATTTAGGTTTGAATCCTGCCTATCAGACTACCTGTGTGACCTTGTGCAAGTTATTTGGCTTCTTTGGTTCTCAGTTTCCTCATTTGTAAATAGAATACTGGACTAGATGATCTCTAATGTCTCTTCTAGTTCTTCATCTATAATCTACAATCCAATAGAAGCACTAAAGGTAATAGTGGATATGCTAGGGATAGGGCATTGTTTATTCTGCTTCACAAAAAATTGCAGAGAAAACAACACAGATAATAAATTATCCAGGCAGTATTGTACCCACAATCAGAATAGCCTGTATACAACTAAAACAATTGTCCTCCCAGCATAGTGGTTCTTTCTTTTCCCAAGGTCCAAAATTCTTCCATGCTCATAGTACTACCTTTTGTACCAGATTACACACAGAAGGGAAATAAACATGGAGTTGCTAGTGGAACAGAAATGATATTTCAGTGAGTTTTCCTTTTTTTCCCCTGGGGTGCTATTTAATTCTTCACATATATCATAATTTTGTGGATTGGACTCTTCTCAAAGGAGAAATACAATTTGGGTTGTGAAATGGACAGTTGCCTTCCAGTTGGAGCCAAATCATCAGAATAACTCATAATAAAATCAGAGGACCAGTTTTCCTTGTCTCCATTCTGTGGCTTTAGTCCTTTGCTTCTTCTCCAGTTTTGGAGGACATGTATAGTAGAGGCTGGCTCTTTCAGAAAATCCCCTCCTTTAATAAAAAGCTGGATTCTGGCACTCTAAAACTTGGGATTGTTAGAGAAATGATACCTAAGCTCGCCACTGTTCAATAAATGTCTCTTCTCTGGCTCAAAGGCAGGATTCAAAAGTCAAGATACCCAGGGAATCCTCCATTCTGTATCTAGGTGTCAAGGATTTAAGAACTCTCATTATTTGGATAATGTGTTCCACTATCAACAGCTACCATAGGGCTGACAAGTCACCCGCTCCCCATCTCACCAAGGCTGAGATTAGGCATTTTTTTCTTAGACTTCATGGGGTAGAACCCATGTAACCCATAGATTCCATGTGCCTTTATCTAGGGCAGCCATGAGTCATTCCTATCAATCAATCAATATTTAGTAAATGCCTACTACATGCCAGGTACTATGCCAGGTGCTGGTGATACACATATAAGGAATGAAACAATCTCTGCTCAGGTAGTGGCACAGTGAATAGAATGCAGGAAGTCAGGAAGAGCCTGAGTTCATATCCTAATTCAGACATTTACTAGCTGTGTGAGCATGAGCAAGTAATTTAATGTGTTAAGGATGGCAGATTAAAGGCAGCAACCTGCCTGAACTCTCTCAACATTCTCTTCCAAACAACTTTAAAACAACTCAACTTAAATTTTGGAGTGGTAGAGCCAAGAAAAGGTCAGGGTGAGACACTTTTCCATCCCAAGAAAACTTAGGAGATCCACAAGAGAGATCAGTAACATTGGAGTGGAGGCCTGTCTAAAGTGGTGGCTGCAACAGTGGCCACAGCAGCAGCAGCTTTGAATTCTCTCAGACAAGAGATGGTAAGAGGCTGGACACAGGTCAGAAAGTTTTTAGAGGATCTGTTCCCAGCCCTGGATACAGCTGGTGATGATTGGAAACTGTTGCCTACGTACAGTTTTTGGTAACAGTTCCAGGGCAGAGAGGTAGACTTGTGCCTGATCATAAGAGAGCAGACGCCCTGGTCACAGTTCCAGGACCAAGGGGACTGTTAGTGTTTGCAGCTGCACTGAGCAGGTGCCTTTTGGGGGTAACGACCACAACACAGACCAGGAGAACAATGACTGTACCTCTCCCTGGATCACATCACCTTGGAAGCACTGAGAACTTGCAGACCCCTAGAATTAGCTCTGAAAACAGTAATAGAAAAGAATTCTGAAGCTTGGGACAGTGTCTCTGCACTCTAAAATGAGCAGAGCCCAACTTTACCATTAAGTTCAAAGTCAAGAAAGAGGCTGGAGAAATAAGCAAACAAAAACAACAACAAGGAAAGGAACTTGGCCATAAAAGTCCACTTTGATGGTAGGGAAGACCAAGACAACCTCAGAAGATGACAATAAAACAAAACCAGGTACAACCAAAGCCTTAAAGAAAATACTAATTGGACACAAGTCCAACAAGAATTCTTTATTTTTTAATTTCTTAAATTAATTAATTAATTTTTAGTTTTCAACATTCATTTCCACAAGATTTTGAGTTCCAAATTTTCTCCCCATCTCTCCCCTTCCCCCACCCCAAGACACATGCATTCTGATTAGCCCTTCCCCCAATCTGCCCTCCCTTCTATCACACCCCTCCCTTCCCTTATCTCCATCTCCTCTATTTTCTTGTAGGGCAAGATAGATTTCTATATCCCATTATGTATATTTCTTATTTCCCAGTTGCACGTAAAAACAATTTTTTAACATTCGTTTTTAAAACTCTGAATTCCAACTTCTCTCTCTCCCTCTCTCCCCACCCATCCCCGCTGAGAAGACAAGCAATTCAATATAGGTTCAAAATACAATATTCAATATACAATACATGTGTAGTTACGTAAAAGACTTCCATAAAAGTCATGTTGTGAAAGACTATATTTCTCTCCATCCTGCCCCCATTTATTCTACTCTCTCTTTTGACTTTGTCCCTTTCCAAAAGTATGTACTTCTAATTACCCCACTTCCCATTTACTCTCCCGTCTATCATCACCACACACCCTACTTCTCCCCTTTTCCCCTACTTTCCTGTAGTGTAAGATAGATTTTCATACCAAATTGAATGTGCATGTTATTTGCCCCTTAAACCAAATGTGATGAGAGTATGCTTCACTTTTTCCCTCTCACCTCCCCTCTTTTCCCCTCCGTTGAAAAAAACTTTTTGTTACCTCTTTTATGAGAGATAATTCACCCCATTCCGTTGCTTCCTTTCTCCTCCCAATATATTCCTCTTTCACCTCTTAATTTTATTTTTTTAGATATCATCCCTTCCTATTCAACTCATCCTGTGCCTTCTGTCTATATGTACATAATCCCTCCAACTATCGAAATACTGAGGAAAGTCTCAAGAATTACAAATATTATCTTTCCATGTAGGAATGTAAACAGTTTAACTTTAGTAAGTCCCTTATCATTTCTCTTTCCTTTTTACATTTTCATGCTTCTCTTGATTCTTGTGTTTGAAAATAAAATTTTCTATTCAGCTCTGGTCTTATCATCAAGAATACTTGAAAGTTCTCTCTTTCATTGAATGACCATTTCCCCCCTGAAGTATTATACTCAATTTTTCTGGGTAGGTGATTCTTGATTTTATTCCTAGCTCCTTTGACTTCTGGAATATCATATTCCAAGTCCTTGGATCCTTTAATGTAGAAACTGCTAGATCTTGTGTTTATACAGATTGTATTTTCACAATACTCAAGTTATTTCTTTCTGGCTGCTTGCAATATTTTCTCCTTGGCCTGGGAACCCTGGAATCTGGCTACAGTATTTTTAGTCGTTTTCCTTTTGGGGATCTCTTTCAGGAGGTGATTGATGGATTCTTTCAATATTTATTTGACCCTCTGGTTCTAGAACATCAGGGAAGTTTTCCTTGATAATTTCATGAAAGATGATGTCTAGGCTTTTTTTTTGATCATGGCTTTCAGGTAGTCCCATAATTTTTAATTTGGCTCTCCTGGATCTACTTTCCAAGTCAGTTGTTTTTTCAATGAGATATTTCACACTGTCCGCTATTTTTTCATTCCTTTGGTTTTGTTTTATAATTTCTTGATTTTTCATAGTCATTAGCTTCCATCTGCTCCATTCTAACCTTTAAGGAATTATTTTCTTCAGTGAGCTTTTAGATCTCCTTTTCCATTTGGCCAGTTCTGCTTTTTAGGACATTCTTCTCCTCACTGGCTTTTTGGATTTCTTTTGCCATTTGGGTTAGTCCATTTTTTAAAGTTCTGTTTTATTCAGCATTTTTTTGGGTCTCCTTTAGCAAGGAGTTGACTCATTTTTCATGACTCTCCTGCATCATTCTCATTTCTCTTCTCGATATTTGCTCCACTTTTACTTGATTTTCAAAATCCTTTTTGAGCTCTCCCATGGCCTGAGATCAATTCATATTTTTCTTGAAGGCTTTTGATGGAGGAACTTTGACTTTATTTTCTTCTGTTTGCGTGCTTTGGTCTTCCTTGTCACCAAAGTAAGATTCTGTAGTCTGGTTCTTTTTCTGGTTTTTGCTCATTTCCCCAGGAATTTACTTTATTTTTGAGCTTTTTATTAAAGTAGATCTCTGCTTCAAGTGGGGGTGGGGTGTGTACTGTCAACTACTTGATCCTCCCACAATCTGTGGGCCTAGAAGTCCAGAAACAGTTGCTGTCTCTGCCACTGCTGCTGCTGTGGTTGCTGTGGGTTCCTTTACCCCCTCCCCACTCTGCTGCCCTGAGGCTGAGGCAGGACCACTCTACAGTCTCACACTGATCCCACAGGTTTTTTCCAATTTATCCTTGGCGTTTTGGGATCCTGAAGTCTGGAAACTGCCACTGGTGTGAGAGATTCAGTCTCCCTAAGGCCTGCTCAGGTCCTGTCTGTGCCAGCGTGGCCCACACTGGACTGCACTATACCCTGTGTATGGCATGACAGATGCTTTCTGGTGACCTTCCAGGCTGTCTTGGACTGGAGATTTGTTTCACTCCATCATCCTGTGGGTTCTGCAGCTCAGAATTTGTTTAGAGTAATTTTTTTTTTTTTTTTACAGATATTTGGCTGGGCTTGGTGGGACTGCTCTAGAAAGTCTATGCTGTTATTCTGCCATCTTGGTTCCACCCCCTGAAGTCCCAACAAGAATTCTTGAAAGTTAAAATGATAAGATGGGTAGAGGAAAATTTAGCAAAAGAAATGTGACTGGTGTAAGAAAATTATGAAAAGAGAATTAACAGCTTGATAAAAGAGACACAAAAATTCACAGAAGAAAAGAATTCCTCAAAAGTTAGAAGATGCCAAATGGAAAAGCAGGTACAAAATTACAGGAAAGAAAAGAATTCCTTAAGAAGAATTGACCAGATAGAAAAAGAAATACAAAACCTCACTGGAGAAAATAATTCCTTAAAAATTAGAATTCGGCAAGCAGAAGTCAATGACTCTATGAGACATTAAGAAACAATAATATAGAATCAAAGGCATAAAAAATAGAAGGAAATGTGAAATATGTCATTGAAAAAAACACTTGATCTAGAAAATAAATCAAAGAGAGATAATTTAAGAATTATTGGACCACTTGAAAGTCAAGGTAAAAAAAGAGCCTAGACATCACTGTTAAGAAAACAACCCCAATATCTTAGATTCATGGAGTAACATAGAAATTGAAAGAATTCACCAATCACTTCCTGAAAGAGATCTCAAAGTGAAAACACTCAGGAACATTATCACCAAATTCAAGAGTGTTCAGATCAAGGAGAAATTATTTCAAGCAGCCAGAAAGAAAAAAAAAAAATCAAACATCAAATTGCCCAGTCAGCATAATACAAGGTTTAATGGCTTCCATGTTAAAGAAGCAGAAGACCTGGAAAAACCATAGTTCAGGAGGCAAAGGAGCTAGGATTGCAACCAAGATTAATCTATCCAGAAAAACTGAGAATAATCCTTCAGGAGAAAAGTGGATATTTGATGAAATGGAAGATTTGCAATCATTCTTGAAAAAAAGACCACAACTAAATAGAAAAGCATAAAGAGAAGCATAAAAAGATAAACATAAAAGAGGAACCATAAGGGAATCAATAAGTTTAAACTGTTTATATTCCTATATTTGAAAGTGATTCATGTGACTCCTAAGAACTTCATCATTATTAGGGCAGTTAAAACAAACTTACATGGAGGGATTAGGTGCAAGTTAGTTGTGTTGAAGTGATTTAAAAATGAATGGTTAGGAAAGAGAGATGCACTGGGAAAAGAGAGAAGGGAAAGGTAGAATAGGGAAAATTATCCCATATAAAGAGGTGCACAAAGAAGAGCTTTTCTAGTAGAAAGGGAAATGGGGATGGTGTTGGCAGGCAATGCTAGAACCTTACTATTATCAGAATTGGTTCAAAGAAAATTTACACACACACACATACATTCAGTTGTATGTAGAAATCTATACTGCCAAATAGTGAAATAGGAGGAAACGGGATAACAAAAAAGAGTTGTGGGATGATAAAATAGTAGATGGATTAAGGGATACAGTGGTAATAAGCCAAATAGGGTTTTGAGGAGGGACCAGATAAAAAGAGAGAGAGAATAAATAGAACAAATCAGGATGGAGGGAAATACACAGTTATTATGATATTGAATGTGAGTGGAATGAGTTCACTCATAAAGTGGAAGCAGATAGCAGAATGGATTAGAAACCAGAATCCAATAATACGTGGTTTATAAGAGCCACACCTCAGACAGAAAGACCCACATAGAGTTCAAATAAAGGACTGGAACAGAATCTAATATGTTTCAGCTGAAGTAAAAAAAAAGGCAGAGGTGGCAATCATGATTTCAAACAAAGCAAAAACAAAAATAGACTCAATTAAAAGAGATAATAAGGTAAACTACATTTTTCTAAAAGATACCATAGACAATTCCCATCTCCACCCCCAGATCTGCCTTTTTGTAGCAGAAGGGCTTGTGTAATTCAAAGAGACTATGAGTTATGCGTGTGTGTGTATGTGTGTGTGTGTGTGTTCATCTTTCATTGCTGAAGGAGACCATGCCATCAGAGAAATGATGATGTGACTTGCACTTGACTTAGATTTTTTTTGAGGGAGGGAAGGCTGTTCAGGTCACCAGCCTCACTTCTCCTCCAGAGCCATCTGGATCCAGTGACCAGATATTCATCAGGATGACTGGAGATGACCCAGGATGAGGCAATTGGGGTTAAGTGACTTGTGCAAGGTCACACAGCTAGTGAGTGTCAAGTGTCTGAGGTGAGATTTGAACTCAGGTCCTCCTGACTCCTTCACTGGTGCTTTATTCACTGCACCACCTAGCTGCCCCTATGCTGTGAAGAGTTACCCATGGTGTCATAGAGTCATAGTGGAGGGCTCTGACAAAAAAATGATCCATTGGAGAAGGAAGTAGTGAACCACTCTAGTATCTTTACCAAGAAGAACCCATGGGGGTTTGGTCCACGGAGCCACAAAAAATCTGACACAATTGAATGCCGCAATAACAACAACAACAGCAGAGACAATCATAGTCAATCAAATAATATAATAAAATTACAGCAAATTTCTTTGAAGAAAGACCAATTTCTCAATTATGTAGAGAATGGAGTAAAATTTATAAAATTAAGAGCCATTCCTTGATTGATAGATGATCAAAGGATATGAAGAGGCAGTTTTCAGAGGAGAAATCAAAGCTATCTATTGTCATATGGAAAAATGCTCTAAATCACTATTGATTAGAGAAATGAAAATTAAAACAACTCTGAGGTGTCACTTTACAGCTATTAGAAATGACAAATTCTGGAAGAAATTGGGGAAGAATAGATACACTAATGAGTGGTAGTGGAGTAGTGAACTGGTCCAACCATTTTTGAGAATAATTGGAAATTCTGTCAAAAGGGCTATAAAACTTTGTATATTCTTGGATCCAGCAAGACCACTATTAGGTCTGTATCCTAAAGAGATCAAAGAAAAAGGAACACAACTTGTCCATACAAAAATATTAATTTCATTTCGTTTTGTGGTGGCAAAAATTGGAAATTGAGGACATGCTCATCAATTGGGGAATGCATGAACAAATTGTGGCATATGATTGTGATGGAGTACTATTGTGTTATAAGAAGTGAAGAGGAGAGTGGTTTAAGAAAAAGCATGGCAAGACCTTTATGAATTGATGCAATATGAAGTGAAAAGAACTGGGAGATTAATCATGCCTGTAACAGTAATGTCGTGATGATCAACTGTGAAAGACTGGGCTACTCTGTTCAATACATTGATCCAAGGTGGTACCAAAGGAATCACGATGAAAAAATGGTATCTACTTGTAGAGAGAGAACTGATGAACTGAATACAAATTGAAATATCATTATTTCATTTTCCTTGCTTTTTAAAGAAACATACGGTTAATGTAGAAATATGCTTTATATGTTTGCAGCTGTATAACTGGTTCCATATTGCTTGCCTTTTCAGTGGGTGAGGGAGGAAGTGGGAGAAAGATAGAGAATTTGGAACTTAAAATTTTAAAATGTAAGAGTGTTAAAAATAAATAGATAATAAATTTTAAAAAAGAAATAACCCACATTAGAATGGCCAGCTGATCAGCATAACTATTTGGAGCTAACGAATGCACATTTATTCAGTCCCCTTTCCTCTCATTGTCATTAGGACTCTCAGTAGGAGTTGCATATGAGATGAGAGAAGAGAACAATGAAAATGTAGCAGTTTCAGTGTCTTGGTGTCACATATATTTGTGTCACAACATGACTAATGTGGAAATATGTTTAGCATGATTGCACATATATAACTTATATCAGATTGCATGCCTTTTGGGGGACAGGAGATGAAGGGAGGAAGAAAATTTGAAATTCAAAATCTTATAAAAATAAATGTTGAAAATAATCTTCACATACAATTGGAAAAAAATATATGACACTATTTATAAAATCCCCCAAATATTTTTGTTACCATTGTTGCCTTTTGAGCATCCATGGATGAATTTGATCAATTCACCCAAATGGATCCTTTGAATACAGAATTTGAACTTGGTTATTTAATGAGGTGTCACTCATTGTCAGAAGTGACCAGGGGGAGCAGAAGGGTTTTATAAGGACCTTTATCTCATTATGTAATAGATAATGAGCAGGGCTCTGTATTTCTTTTTTTTTTATTTAACTTTAACATTCATTTTCACAAAATTTTGGGTTACATATTTTCTCCCCTTTTATCCCCTCCCCCCCCCAAACCCAAGCTTTCTAATTGCCCCTGTGACCAATCTGCTCTCTCTTCTATCATCCCTTTCTGCCCTTGTCTCCGTCTTCTCTTTTGTCCTGTAGGGCCAGATAGCTTTCTTTACCCCTTTACCTGTATTTCTTATTTCCTAGTGGTAAGAACATTACAGTTGATCCTAACACTTTGAGTTCCTACTTCTTTACCTCCCTCCCTCTCCACCCCTTCCCTTTGGAAGGCAAGCAATTCAATATAGGCCAAATCTGTGTAGTTTTGCAAATGACTTCCATAATAGTTGTGTTGTATAGGACTAACTATATTTCCCTCCATCCTATCCTGTCCCCCATTACTTCTATTCTCTTTTGATCCTATCCCTCCCCATGAGTGTCGACCTTGAATTGCATTCTCCTCCCCATGCCCTCCCTTCTATCATCCCCCCCACCCTGCTTGTCCCCTTGTCCCCCACTTTCCTGTATTGTGAGATAGGTTTTCCTACCAAAATGAGTGTGCATTTTATTCTTTCCTTTAGTGGAATGTGATGAGAGTAGACTTCATGTTTTTCTCTCACCTCCCCTCTTTATCCCTCCACTAATGAGTCTTTTGCTTGCCTCTTTTATGAGAGATAATTTGCCCCATTCAATTTCTCCCTTTCTCCTCCCCATATATTTCTCTCTCACTGCTTGATTTCATTTTTTTTTTAAGATATGATCCCATCCTCTTCAATTCACTCTGTGCACTCTGTCTCTATGTATGTGTGTGTGTGTGCATGTGTGTGTGTGTACTCCCACCCAGTACCCAGATACTGAAATGTTTCAAGAGTTACAAATATTGTCTTTCCATGTAGGAATGTAAACAGTTCAACTTTAGTAAGTCCCTTATGACTTCTCTTTGCTGTTCACCTTTTCATGGTTCTCTTCATTCTTGTGTTTGAAAGTCAAATTTTCTTTTCAGCTCTGGTCTTTTCATCAAGAAAATTTGAAAATCCTCTATTTCATTGAAAGACCATTTTTTCCCCTGAAGTATTATACTCAGTTTTGTTGGGTAGGTGATTCTTGGTTTTAGTCCTAGTTCCTTTGACTTCTGAAATATCCTATTCCATGCCCTTCGATCCCTTAATGTAGAAGCTGCTAGATCTTGTGTTATCCTGATTGTATTTCCACAATACTTGAATTGTTTCTTTCTAGCTGCTTGCAATATTTTCTCCTTGACCAGGGAACTCTGGAATTTGGCCACAATGTTCCTAGGAGTTTCTCTTTTTGGATCTCTTTCAGGCGGTGTTCTGTGGATTCCTTGAATATTTATTTTGCCCTCTGGTTCTAGAATCTCAGGGCAGTTTTCCTTGATAATTTCATGAAAGATGATGTCTAGGCTCTTCTTTTGATCATGGCTTTCAGGTAGTCCCAAAATTTTTAAATTGTCTCTCCTGAATCTATTTTCCAGGTCAGTTGTTTTTCCAATGAGATATTTCACATTATGTTCCATTTTTCCATTTTTCTCTCTTTGTTCTGTGATATCATGGTTTCTCACAAAGTCCTTAGCCTCCATCTGTGCCATTCTAGTTTTGAAAGAACTATTTTCTTCAGTGAGCTTTTGAATCTCCTTTTCCATTTGGCTAATTCTGCTTTTGAAAGCATTCTTCTCCTCATTGGCTTTTTGAACCTCTTTTGCCAATTGAGTTAGGCTAGTTTTCAAGGTGTTAATTTCTTCAACATTTTTTTGGTTCTCTTTTAGCAGGGAGCTGATCTGCTTTTCATGCTTTTCTTTCATCTCTCTCATTTCTCTTCCCAGTTTTTCCTCCACCTTTCTAACTTGATTTTCAAAATTCTTTTTGAGCTCTTCCATGGCCTGAGCCCATTGGGTGGGCTGGGACACAGAAGCCTTGATTTCTGTGTCTTTGCCTGATGGTAAGCATTGTTCTTCCTCATCAGAAAGGAAGGGAGGAAATGCTTGTTCACCAAGAAAGTAACCTTCTATTGTCTTATTTCTTTTCCCTTTTCCCAGCCAGTGACTTGACCTCTGAATATTTTCCTCACACCCACCTCGCCTCCTGATCCTCCCAGCCAGCGTTTGGGGTCTGAGATTCAAATGCTGCTTCCAGCCTCAGGGCTTTTGGCGGGGGCAGGGCTGCTATTCAGTGTGAGATTAAGATCAGGTGGTCAGGTTGGGGCAGGGTGGCCTCTCAGGCTCAGTTCCCTCAGGGGGTTTATGCACAGACCTTCCACAATGGATCCAGGCTCCTGCCTGCTTGGGGAGCCCCTGTCTGCAACCGCCTCTCAGCTTCTAACTCCCGGGGGAGGCCCGAATCATGGGGGCACCCCACTCCCCTCTCGACTCGCCAAAGAGACTCTCTCACCAACCCCCGTCACCTGTGGGCGGAGGAACTTGTGTGGCTGCTGGAGATCCCATCCCTGAAGCCTGCTCGGGTCTGTTTCTCTTGGTGCTGTGGCCGCAGCAGGTCTGGGCTGGGCTGGGCTCCGCATCTGCAGCGCGATGGACCTTTTGCGAGAGGTTTGCAGGTCTCTCTGTGGGTGGAGGGACCCACGTGGCCGCTGGAGATCCCATCCCTGAAGCCCGCTCGGATCTTTTCCTCTTGGTGCCGCGGCCGCTGCAGGGCTGCCCTCAGCTCCCAGTCTCGGCGCCCAGTCTGCAGCGCGAAGGACCCCCTGCGAGAGGTTTGTAGGTCTCTCCGGAACAGAAATCTCCCTCGCTCCAATATTCCGTGGCCTCTGGGTGCAGAATTTGCCATGAGTTGCTCCCCTGTAGCCATTCTGTGGGTTGTGGGTTCGGAGCTATGTGTATGTGCGTCTTTCTACTCCGCCATCTTGGCTCTGCCTCCAGGGCTCTATATTTCTAAAGGAGATTCTCATAGGAAAGAGAAAAAGAGTCCTCTAAAAGATATTGATGGAGAGGGCTTACTTAGGAAAGGATATGTTTGTGATGTTAAGTCCAGATATTTTAGTTTAAGCCATAAGAAAGATATTTGCAGATACATTGCTAGCCAAAATCTAAGATCACTGAAAACATGATCATGGATAGGGGGAAGGGAGTGAAGATGTGTTCACAGGTCATGGTTAATTGCAAATAGAAGAAAAAAGGAATTAGAATTTAGGAAGAGTAGCATGAATGTCTCAAAGATTTGTTATGCATTTACACAATGATTTGCCAAGTCCTAGAAGATAACTAAAGGGAAGATGGAGGATATTAAGAAAAATTTGGAATCCCATCATCTGTCCTTAGTACAGATAGACACAAGTGGAATAAGGTTTGGAATGTGTCAAGAAATTATGAAGAGTTAATCTTCACTTTTAGAGATATACATGCATTATCTGTTTAACTTATTTTTTTATAGAGACTACAGTTACTATCTCTTCAAAAGCCAAATGGAATGTTGTAGAAAAAAGAAATTTTTGCTGATATTTTGGAGTTGACTTGGAAAATATCTTTCTGTCAAGTGCTTCTCCCTACGTAGCCAGGGAAAAAGATGTTTTTGACTTTTGTTCTATGAGGAATGAATCTGATAAAGAGCCCTGTCCTCTTTTCATGACTGGAAGAAAATTAGAGAAAGCAGGGAGAAAAAAGATGGGGAGATCTTTTGCTATGAAGCTATTTTAACCTTCATCCTATCCCTAGAAATTTTAAGAAGAAAATTTAAACAGTATCAAGAGAAAGTGAGTAATATAAAAATTTATTTCCAGAAATGAAGTCAGTTGCCAGTTGAATGAGTGTTTGAAGTGAAACTGGCTTTGATTTTTTAACATCAAAATATTGTAAATAATTTTTCATTCCTCTGTTTGTCATTGGTTTAATTTGGTAATTAATTGGCATTTAATCATTTTAATAGGTATTGAATTATAACATATTGAGGTATCTTTTAGATAAAGGAATAAAATCAATTACTATTATTAAAAAACTCCTTGTGCCTTTGTTTCATTAGCTATAAAATGGGGATAATAATAGAACCTACATCACAGGGATGTAGTGAGGTCAAATTAAATAACGTGAAGTATCTTCTAAAGCTTAAGAGGCTGTGTCAATGCTAGCTATTATCGTTCTTATTCAGAATTTCACAAACTTGGTGAAATAGACAAAAATGTCTAATTGGAGATGAAGATTTCTCATATAGGACAGCACAAAGTTCATGCCACAGTAGTTCCAGACTATGGAATCACAGCCAGCACAAAGAGTGCTAGACCCACCCATGATGTCCACCTACAAGAATGAGAGACAAACAATTTATCTTGTGGCCTTTGTAGTCATAAAGGTTTAACAAATGGTTATCATTATTTCTCTCAATGAAGTAACAGGGATTATATTTACATCCTCCAAGGAAGAATGTTTTTAAGTCCCAATCAAAAACTCACCTTCCTCTTCTTAACGTCTTCTGTCCTTTCAGCACCTTCTTGGCATGTAAATGAAGAACCTATCCATCTCATCTGTTTGCCTTTGGTAGTAACCCAGTAACTGGAGCATGGGTTAGGCCACTGTGAAATTCCTTACCAGGCACTAAGTGTGATATCCTAAGTGAGATATCCCTGCTTGGGAAAAGTGAGCTACAACAGAAGGGTGATAAATGAGGTGTTGAAATCCATCAAGCCATTAGATAGGAGGAGACACCATTTTGGGGAACAATGTATGCCTTATTCCTTCACTGCATAAAGAGCAGTTTGGTTTTTCTTTAGAGATCCTCATACCATTGGTGATATCACTGCTTCTCTTTGGGGAAATTTCTCCCTGTTCTTTCCTCAGCCAGTTACATGGATGTAGGTGTATCTGACAGGTTTCTTGATACTCTACCAGGGTATTATTCCCATCTACCACTTGTAGATAAATCAAAATGAACATAACCAATGCCATCATTTTTTTAAACTTGGAAAAGCCTCATCAATAAATGATATTGTCACCATGAAAAGTGTGTAGTGTAAATGCATTTTCTGCCTGCCATACATTAAAATCTTGCAAGGGCAGGGGAAATAGAAACTGTATTCCTAATGGATCATAAATTCTAGAAATGATTTGAATTCATGGATTAAGTGTCAGATTTGAAAGCATTTGGTGATTTATTTTGCATCTTAAAAGAAAGAACATTTCAATGGCAATCAAATTATTGCATTTTCATATTTTGCATTAGCTCTCTTTGGAATAATAGTCTTCAAAGGTATAACATAGTGCATTTGTATATTTTTTGTTTGCTTGTTTCCCCTCAACTAAGAAGGTGTGTGTGTGTGTGTGTGTGTGTGTGTGTGTGTGTGTGTACGTGTGTGCGTGTGTGTGTTTTGGTATCAAATTACTTGCTAGATTGCAAACTGCTTCTAACTCTATATTCTATGATCCAGTGGATCCAGGAAAACTAAAGATCTAAGGGTTGGAGATGACTTCAAGGAATGAGTTCCAATCACAGGACAATGAGAAGATTTTAATGTAGTTTTTCTTTTGGATTATTAGAATATATAGATATTATTTGCAGATTTTATTTCACATAACCCAGTTGGGGCCCATATTTATTTAAACACTTGAAGGGCCAGTGATCTTGTCATGAGTATACCATCATAAATATGAGTGAGTCAATTAACATGTATTAGGCACTCATTGAACTAGGCTAGGTATATAAAGAAAGGCAAAAACAAAATAGACCCCTTTCTCAAGGATTTCGTAGTTTAATGACTTCAATAGTAAAATATTGGAGAATTTCTTGGTTGCTCTTCAGATGACTCCATTCAATTCAGTGGGTACTTATCAGTGTCTATTATGTGCCAGGATCTGGGGTTACAGAGACAAGAATCCTCAACAGTCTCTTTCCTCAAAGAAATGAAAGCATGATCTTAGAAAATCAATCGGTAAGGTAGACAGAGAGCTGCCCTCAAAGCCTGGAAGACATGCTCTCAAGGCCTCCCTCTGATGCATAATGCATATCATTTAATATCTCAGGGTTCTATACAGTTCTTTAAGACTTTAAGTACAGAGGAGGTGCCCACCAGGATTGGTAGAGGGAGTTACTTAACCCAATGAGGTCATGGTCCTAGTACATCTCCCCTATGTCAAAGTCATTTCAGAAGGAATGACATAGGTCTAGCATGAAGAAACAATTGAAGACAACTTATGGAGGGCATGATGGAAGAAGAGGGAGGAATGGCTTAGGGAGGACTAGGGATGACAGGGATGAATAGGAGAGATTGAGGATCAGTAGCCAAGGCTAGCTAGGCAGTCCAGGCCTACAGAATCACAGGGATTTTGAGAGGAGCCATAAAGAAATAGTTGTTTGTCAGGTCCTTCCAGTAAGCAATAGCAGAGTTGACTTGATTCCCACAGATCACAATAGACACCGAGTTCAATACTGGTCCGATGTTGAAAGTCTTGTCAGGATGTGCCAGAACTTGTGTTCTATTCACCTAGACTTCAAGGACCCAAGGTCCTCCCCACTTAGAAAGGATGGAAGGAGGCCTTAAGTAAAGGACTTGGACCACAGCACAGAAAATCAGGAAGTCAAGATTTCCACTGGCTGTTGTGGTGCAGTAAGATGCTCATGGTGGTAGCAAATTGGATGGACTGCTTCAGTTCTGCTATACTATGGTCTTTATTTCAGGCATATATTCCCCCATACTTCTTTTGCATCATTGTAGGCCAGGTCCAAGAAAGGCCAGTCCAGCAGATTCAAGATTTAAAATGCCATAAGAATTCATGAATTGCAAAATCTAATTAAAAACCATTTTTACTAATAGAATATTTACCAATAGAATATTACCAATAGGATCATTAAACAGAATCTAATAGAATGTGATAATAGTACAAAACTTCTGAAAGTGATACAAAGATCCTACTCCCTCTGCCATCTTAAAGGGCCAGACTAATTGACCTGCTGCTAGAGTGACTGTCTAGTAAATAGAATTCTAGGTGGGGCTGCTCAAAAGAAAAATGAGAAGGAAGAAGCAGTGGCTGAAGAGAAAGTAGGAAGAATCTCTGACCTTAGACACAATTAGGGTTCAGTCTCTTCATTAAACCTCATAAAAGCATGGAAGTAGGGTCATGCCTCCCTAACAGCACCCCCCAGAAAACAAACTCATGTATCACTCTTTCTATACTCTTTATTTTAGTCAAGTTCTATTTTTTTTACTGTTTATCACATACTTCATTCCATCTCTCATCTCTGTGACTTTGCTTAGGCTATGGTACTTGCCTGTGATGCCCTCCCTCCTAACCTTTAGTCTTTAATAATCCAAAATTTTCTTCAGAGTCCAACTCAAAGTCCATGTCCTCCACATGACCCTTCCTGATTTGTTCTACTGCTATTGTCTCCTTCTAAAAATTAGCTTCTACTTATTTTACATTTACTTATAGTACATGTGCTCCTCACTAGAGTATTAGCTTCTTGAAGGCAACAATTATTTCATTTTTTCCTCTGTTTATATAGTAGATAGCATAGAGGGGCAGCTAGGTGGTGCAGTGGATAGAGCACCAGTGCAGGAATCAGGAGGACCTCAGTTCAAATCTCACTTCAGACACTTGACACTCACTAGCTGTGTGACCTTGGGCAAGTCACTTAACCCCAATTGCCTCATCCTGGGTCATCTCCAGTCATCCTGATGAATATCTGGTCACTGGATTCAGATGGCTCTGGAGGAGAAGTGAGGTTGATGACCTGCATAGCCCTCCCTCACTCAGAAAAAATCTAAGTCAAGTGCAAGTCACGTCATCATTTCTCTGATGGCATGGTCTTCCTTGACAATGAGGATAGTATAGTGCTTGCCATAAAATAATAATTAAAAGTACTAAAATAATAACAGCATTTATATAGCACTTGAAGATTTTCAAAGTGTTTTTACAAATATTATTTAATTTTTTCTTCACAGCAGCCTAGAGAGGTAGGTGTTATTACTATCCCCACCTTACAGGTGAAGAAACTAAGGCAGACAGAAATTAAGTGACTTGCATAGGGTCACATAGCTAGTAAGTGTCTGAAACTAGATTTCAACTCCTTTCTTTCTGACTGCAGGCCAAGTGTTCTATGCTCTGTGCCACCTAACTGCCTCTAGTAAATACTTAGTAAATGGTTGGTGATGAGTTGGATGTTCCTCTTCCTTTCCCCTAATCACTCCCACTCATAGAAACTGTACTCTGTTTCTCAGATGGGATTCACATTTTGCTCATTGATTAGGTGACCATGTTTTTCTCCAATTGTTTCAGTAGTGTCCAACTTTTTATGACCCCACTTGGAATTTTCTTGGTGAAGATACTGGAGTGGTTTGCCATTTCCTTCTCTGGCTTATTTTATAGATGAAGAAACTGAGGCAAATAGGGTTAAGTGGCTTTCTCAGGGTCATACAACTAGTAAGTGTCAGAGGCTGGATTTGAACTCAGGTCTGCCTGTCTCTAGGCCATGATGCCACTCTAAAAGCAAGGTTTCAGGAATTGGGAACAGTGCATCTCTATCTCTATAGCATCAATTCATGGGATCATAAGACCCTAGATATAAACTCAAAAGAAACCTCAGAAGCTATCTAGTCCAAATCCCTCTTTTTATAGGTAAGGAAAATGAGACCCACAGAGGTTGAGTCACTCCCAGAGGTAATCACACAGAGGTAGGATTTGAACCTGGGTCATCTGACTCCAGAGCCAGTCTTTCCATTATATTGCCTCTCCACATTTCAGACAAAACATAGAGTAGAGGAGCTCCTGAGTGCCCAAGCCCTCAGCTTTCGTAACCTTCCCCATCATGGGCTCTATGGCTTCTGAAGAAAAAGCATTGAATTGATGAGATGTTTGACTTTGGGAGAATTTCATGTGTGCTAGTGTGTTGTATTAATTGTCTATCCTTTATTCTCCATAAGGACCAATGACATCTCATGAGGGTGATTGTCTTAACTTGCGCATGTGCTGGATTTGAGTGAATTTATGCAAGGCAAATTAAGTTGGTTGCCTGTGTTCTCTCTATGAAGGCTCAATAACATTCTTTCATCTTTGTTCTCTTTGGAGTAACAGTGCTGCCTGACATTTCCATGGTGCATAGTGCTTACAAGCATATGATCACGGGATTCTGAGAAAGAATCTTAGAGATCCTTTAATCCAACCTTGTCACTTTACAGATAAAGAAACTGAGGCTCAAAGAGGTCATTACTTGTCCTAGAAGAGTATAGAAATATGGTGCAATACATAATTAATCCAGCATCTTCATTTTATAGAACAACTTAGTTGAAGTAAAATAAATGTCTAAGGCCATAAAACTAATTAGTGGCAGTTTCAGGACTAGAACAGAGGTCTTTTGATAAATAGACCGGTGTATAAAGTCTAATTAGCACTTTAATTTCGCTGTATGTGAATACATGAATGATTTGTGATTTTGCTAGATTGGAGAACTCCTAGTGGGCTTGGCCATACTGGCCTCCTTGGTGGTTTGTTTTTAAATCTCCCATGCCATGATTTTATACTAGCTGTCTCCATCTCCCTTACCCCCTTTCCTTCCTTATCCTTGTCAGTTTGAATCATTGGCTTCTTTTAAGATTCAGCTCAAGTATCACCACTTCTGACTCCAAATGCAATATTTTATTAAATATCCCATGCTGCATCTATACAGTTTGATGGCATTTAGAGTTAAATGGATTTTTGTGGACTAGTCTGGGACTCTTACTACAATTTTCCTGCATTGTTCCAATGGAAAAATTCCTGATTTCAGAGCATCTAAAAATAAAAACAAAAAGCAACATTATAAAAAAATCTTTTCTTAATTCTGAACCTTCTGAAACTAGGGACTGTTCATCTAATGATAAAGTCACATTCTTAGTGACAGAGCTGAAATGCTTTTGAAACCATCCACAATTTTCTTTAACCTAATTTTTATAATACATATTTGCTATAGTTTAATAGTTTGGAAATAATATATATCATACATGTATGTATATGCAAATATATAGTACCTATATTTATATATGTTATATGTATGTATATTTTATACAATATTAAAGCTTAAAACTGTGTTCAGACTTTTGGGATATTGTCTTGTGTGCATGCATGTGTGTGTGTGTGTGTGTGTGTGTATGTGTGTGTGCTCACGTAACTTGTCCATTAACTAGAATATCTCATTCCTTGGCCACAGGAGATGGCAGTGAGGTTACTATCCTAAGAAATGTCCTGGGTGGAAGGGAACACTGTGCTTTCAGACAGTCTTTGAAAGCTGGGAAAAGTAACGGAGGTGAGTAGCTTCTCTCTGTCCAAAAAGCCTCTCAAAGAAAAATGCTTTTGAAAAATGAGATGAAATGGTGTCTAGTGAGCCATGATTTGGGGTTAGCTGGAGGCCAAAGCACCTGAGAGGGTCCACTTTTGATGTGTCTCGATTAATACTCAGCATTTCTGGGGCTCTTCCAATTCACCAAGTATATCCCAATTATCTGTTCCCTAATCTTTTCAATATCCCCATAGTGCAGAGAGATGGCAAGAATTATTAACCCAAAAATACATGGGAAGGAAAGGAAGCCTTGAGAGGTCAAGCAGTCAGCTTAAGAGACTCTGGGGAAGGCACAGCAGAATCTTTTAGACGCCTGACCTCTGCCCCACTTATATCTTCCTTCTGAATTACTATTTCTTTCTGTGCCAATAATAGAGTGCCTATGCAACTGAGTATGCCTTAGCCTGTGTCTATGTGTGGAGAATATTCCCTTAGAGAATATTGTCGAGAAGTGATGAAGAGAAATGAGGTATCTAGATTGGGAGAAGGTAGACTTAGCTTTTGATTACTGTGGCACAGATATTCTATCCTTTCTATATCCCAGTATTGCTTGTGGAACAAAAAAAAGCATGTGAATCCTAGGCGCTATCTCATAACAGTACAGTGGAAAGAACACTGGTTAGTATGAGAGAACCTGAGTTCAAATCTTTGCTGTTCTATTTTCTACCGTGGGTCTTTGGGCACCTTTCCTTCTCTGGTGTTTAGTTTCTTTATCTGCAGAATAAAGAGGTTGAATTAGATGACTTTAATGTTACCTCTAGCTCTAAATCTACTGTTAGTAATGAATCCTTCCAGCAACATGCCTAAAAAGTGACTCCTCATCTCCTGAATGAAGGAAATGGGTATTCACTGAATGCCTACTGTGTGCCAGGCATTCTGTGGAGCACTTTGCAAATACTATCTTTTTTGAATTCAGCATATTCTATTTTTTTTTTTTTTTGCTATTTCTTATATATTTCATTCCATCTCTTATCTCTGTGCCTCTGCTTAGGCTATGCTCCTTGCCTGTGATGCCCTCCCTCCTAATCTTAGTTTTTTATAATTCATTGATAAGGAAGTCATTGCCACAGAATGAATTTTCTCTCTTAGTAGGTTGTGAGTTCCTCAGCATTGTAAGTCTTCAAGCAAAGGTTGGATGCTCATTTGCTAGGTTTATTGAAGACAGCCATTATTTTTACAAGTAAGGGTTAAGCTAGATGACCAGAGAAGTTCCTTCCAGTTCTGAAATTCTATGCCTCAGTGAAATTAATTGATTCCATTTTTGAATAACTTTAATTAAGATAATTTTTACTTAGTTTGAACCCAAATCAGATTCCTTCTAACTCCTAATCATTTGTCCTTTTGCACATGTCCAACCATCAAGTATGGAAAGTCAGTCATTTAGAGATCTCTTCCCTGCTCTGCATCTTGTTGCTCTCCATTACCTTCTGTGATTACCCCCTCACACATGGAGGCAGCAGGGTAGAGTAAAGAGAATGTTGGTTTTAGAGTATGGAACAACTTGGATTGAATTCCATCTCAGATACTTACTAACTGTGTGAACTTGGATGAATCACATAACCCGTTGTGTCTTGGTTTCCCAAATTATAAAATGAAACAATTGGACTCAAGAACCTCTAAGGTCTCTTTTAACTTAAAATCTATCATTCATGGAAATATAATCTGGTCATCTTCCATAAGTTGTATAAATGACCTTCAGTAAATATATCTCCCACAAAATTAGCTAGAGGATCCTTCATTACGAATACATTTCTTATTGAATTAGTTTCTCTTGTTACATAGGGGATTACTGGCCACAACCATTACTGTGATGTTCCAATCAGTCTCTTGGGTTCATTAGAATCTCTTGGGGTCCAAAGCTTATTGGAACTCCTGGGCAGTGGGAATATTTAGGGAAAATTCTCAAGGTGCTTGAATTCAGCAGAAAATTTTTAACTTTATGCACAGATGGTTGGGTTTATTCTTGGTTGAATGACTGGGAGTTTATCAGCTCTCCTATTGCACAAATCAATCTCAGCCATGAATATTCTGGGGCAGGGGCAAAACCATGGAGAAAGGCATATTAGCTTTAGACATTGCTTCTTCCACAGTAAGTTCCTTGTGCTACTTTTGACATGAACAACTACTTCCACTGAGATCTTTATAGTCATTCTTTAATGCATGAAAAAGGAATACTGGTTGAAGCTCTCTCTAATAACACTCTCAAAACAGGTTCCAAAATTCTAATAAAGGGAAAAATTTGGGAACTTATTTGGCAATTTTTTTAAAGAGTTCAAACCACTTTTTTCAATGCCTGCCTAACTAGGGCATGGGGATGGCATTCATTTTCAAAGGTTATGCCACTAGATCACAAGCTATGGAAAGTCATCATTAGCATTATTGTCCAGTAATTTTAGTCATGTTTCACTCTCCGTGATCCCGTTTAGGGTTTTCTTGACAAAGAAACTGAAGTGGTTTGCCATTTCCTTTTCCAACTCATTTTACAGGTGAGTAAATTGAGGCAAACAGGGATCAAGTGACTTGCTTAGGGTCATACATCTAGTAAGTATCTGACTTATGAACATGAGTCTTCCTGAGTCCACGTCCAGTGATCTAAGCACTGTGCCACCTAGATTGGCATAGAAGCAAAGAGTTGAAAGGAACCTCAGAATACCATTATTTTGCAAATAAAGAAATTGAGCTGAAGTGACTTGTCTGAAGTCACAAAGCAATAAGTGATTATTTTTGTTAACTAGCATTAATATGGTGCCTTACAGCTTACAAAGTACATTTCTTCTCTCATTTGATCCTCACAACAAACCTGGAAATAGGAAACTGAAGCTGAAAGTGGTTAAGTAACTTGCTCAGGAACCCATGACTTGTATCTGTGGCAAGATTCAAACTCAAGTCTTTTTGAAACTAAGTCCAATGCTCTTACCCACTGTGCCACTTAGCTGCTTTTTATGTATGGTAGTAACAATTTAAGAAGGTGTCTGAATCTGTATGATTTTTTCTAAGGTGTTTAGTGTCAATAATCAACATTGGCAGTAGCTCCCATATTGTTGGATGCAAGGATCTCACTAAAATTTTTGAGTAACTATGAGGTTGAGGTCAAGAAGTCTATTACCATTACACAGATGGGGATTCTGAAGTACTGAGTGATTAAGTGACTCAAGAGCCTTAGAGTCTGCAGCAGCAGAAGAACAAGGAGGGACATTTAATCTTTTTGACCCCTCATCCAATCTCTTAGACTTAATAAGAATGGAAATGAGTAAAGGCTCAAGGCCTCCTCCAAATCCAAGAAGCAGAATCAGAGGGTCAGGGCCTTCAGATGGCAGCTGAAGGTGGTGGGTGGACAAATTCCACATGGGCATAGTGCAAAGAAGACTTTTGGCTTCTACTGGTGTTTTCCGTCTCACCCACACACTCCATCTGTGTGTATTATCTTAAAATGAAGCATAATCTAAACACTTCCTTGCAACCACATTGCATTTTAACAGCTTCTGCTTATTACATGGTAGATGCCCAATAAACACAGATGTCTAATGTTGTCTTTTTTTCACACCTGCTACCTCTTTCATTAGAGGAAAATAATAGTAATGATAAATTCTTGCTTTTATGTATCTTTTAACTTAGGTTTACATAGCTGTTAAAGCACCTTCTCTTAAGAATACTGTGATACTCATAGGGACACTGTGAAAGACTGGCAAAGCAATTATCACACCCTTCCCATTCCACTGATGAATAAGAAGGCTTAGATTCAGAATGGTTAAATGACTTGTCCAAGGTACCAGAGTTGGTCAGTGGGAGAATTGAGACCAGAGTTCATTTCTCCTGACTTCTATGTTATTTAGTAATCTGTCTTTTTCTTGAGTGAGAGTAGAGATTTAGGGCCCATACCTATTAGTCTAATCAAGTCAACAAGCATTTACTAAGTGCCTACTATGTGCCAGGCACTATGCTAATCATTAATAAATGAAAGATTCTATTTTCTTCAATGAGGCTCCATCCTAGGAAAGGTAGAAATGTATTGAGAGGTTAAATGCCTTACCCAAGGTCACATAACCAGTTTGTATTATAAGCAGTACCTGAACCCAGATCCCCCTTCCTCCAAAGCCAACCCTCTAGACACTAGGACATTTACCAAATCACATTAATACTCAAAATACATACTGCAGATGGACCAAGAAGAAAAGAAGAAATGTTTCTAATAGTATAAGGCAATTAAACAATATGTTTAATAAGGGCCTATATAGATTAGTGGAAAGAAAAGCAGGAGATCTGGAGTCTAGTGTCATTTCTGATATGAACTCCCCATGGAACTTTGAGCAAAGGCTAGCTAGATGATAGCTTGGTTATGTTCTAGAGCAGATTGTTTAGGTATGGGTAGAACTGGAGAGCCTCTGATGGCTTTTCCAGTTCTGAGAATGTGTGATTCTGAAATGCTTCAGAAGAATCAAGGAAAAGAATAAATTCATTGAGTTTGGCAACTCACAAATACTGGTGAGCCTGGAGAAAATGTTTCTTTGAAATAAGAATTCAAATTTTCCTTCTCATAACAATTCCAAGTGTTCCCAGATTGAGAAGACTTCATTATGGATGGAGGACCTGAGCTGGGTACTGAAGTGGGATTTGGACAGACAGAAAGGCATCTGATGTCAAATGCCCAAGAAACAACTAGATCAGAAAGGGAATGATAGAGGAGACATATTACAGTTGTTTAGGAGATAGATGAGAATTCTCTCTGTGGAATTTTGTGAGCATAGTTTTAAATTGGAGAGGCATTGTGGCCTATTGGGTGGAGAGCCAGAGCCAGAGTCAGAAGACCCCAGGATCAAGTTCCAATTCTGACAATGTTTTGATTTTTGACCTTGGGCGAGTCACTTCTCATATCACTGTGAACTCTGTAAGATTATAAATTGAGGTGCAAGTAAACTTATTTGCATTAGTAGATGGAGTTTCCTCTGTTTTTTCTCCTCTTAAAAAAAATAACCTCAGAGCTTAAGTGGTGACCAGTTCAGATCTCTCTAGTGATGTCCATGAGAAGTAAAACTAAGCAGAGAATTAGTGAGATATTCCCAGGGTCTGGAGAAAAAACAGGTAGTAAACAAGACCAGTGAGCTGTTCTGGATCTATCCAGCTCCAGAATCTGCCCTCATCATCTTTGTACCCAGAAGTGAGACTTCAACAAGTACAACTTCTGACTTCCCAAGACATCTCACCTGGTAAAATCTTCCCCCTCACCACTGGAACATATTAAACCTAGACTAGAAAATCAAAGTGGAACTCGAAAGTCAAATACATCCTGAATTTCACTGAAGTATTACAAGGTGATGTCTCATCTTTGGCTTTTGCTCCCTCCTTTTTTAAACAACTGAACCAAGTGCCACATGAGACTAAGATTTGGTAAATGTCCTAGTGTCTTAAGGGTTGGCTTTGGAGTAAGGGGGATCTGGATTCAGGTACTGCTTATAACCCAAACTGGTTGTGTGACCTTGGGTAAGGCATTTAACCTCTAAAGCTACAGAACAGCTTTCTACAAAGATCATATTACATGTCAGGACAAGACAGCAAGAAATCACATAATTCAGGAAGGAAGGAAATTAGGAAACAAAGATTCTTTGGAATCCTTAGATGAACACATACACATGCTTGTCAGAAGCTGAGAGGAAGCTATATTTAAAAACAACAAATCATTTTAGAGTCTGTTATGATGTCTCTTCTCTGCTTCATTTGCTTTCTTTGGAAAGTAGCTTTTTCAAGTTATTGCTTTTAACCAGTATTGTCACCTCTGTTCTGCCAAAATTTTGTGCACTCCATTCCCTTTTTCTCCTAGAACCTGTCCTTAAGGTATTGCCAGGTGTCACATACTCGGCCATTCATCCATTAGCATAGGTTTGAACTGTTCCTCTCCTCTTTTCTCTCTCCAAGATCCATTATTCCTGAGACTTGTTGCTGTTCAGACATTTCAGTCATGTCTGACTCTACAAGTCCCTGTTTGGGGTTTTCTTGGCAAAGTGGTACACCATTTTCTTTTCCAGCTCATTTTACAGATGAGGAAACTGAGGCAAATAGGGTGAAGTGACTTGCCCAGTGTCACATAGCTAGTAAGTGTCTGAGGTCAGATTTGAGCTCAGATGAGTCTTCCTGACTCTAGAACTGGCCCTGTATCCACTGAGTCACTTAGGTGCCTCCTGCTAAGTGAGGTTTCCCAATCCACTCCAGTGTTGTTAGTTGGGTGTCTGTCCATCAGCCAGGTACTAACTCTCATTTTCTCTTCTTTGTTCTTTGCCACAAGTTCTTTATATTAATTGCTTTTCAGGATGGTTTATTTCCCTGTTTTTATAGTGGTTGTTTTTTCCAGGGGCGGGTGGGAAAAGGTAATGATGGTCTTTTTAGTTTCTTGCTTTTCTCTTCTTGATTCTCCTAAAATGCTGTCTTTGCTGAGCTGTATTTGATGATCTCTGGAGAAACAGCAGGTACTTAAATAATCAAGAATGAGCCTGTGAAGGGAGAGTCAAAGTGCTCTGACCCCATTCAGAGGCATTCCCTAAGTCTTGATCTCCCAATCAAGAGTCAGGGTAAGAACGGAGAACCAAGGTTCTTTGTAGGGTGGTGGTAAGAGCAGGTCAGAATCTTGAACACCGTCTCCTGCGCCCACCCGCATAGGTTAAAGACTATTTACCACACTTAATGATCAGGCAATCCAAAAAGGGTCGTGAGATTTAGAACTAGGACAGACCTAGTCCAATGTAACTGATGAAGAAACTGACGCTGAGAGAGGAAGAAATGACAATTAGCAACTGATTGAATATGGGGCAGGAGAGAGCTTGACTTTGAAGTCTAAGCCTGAGTGCCTAGAAGGATGCTGCTGTCCACAGCACCAACAGTGAATTGGCTAGAGTGCTATAGCTTCTCCTGTTCCCTTTGAAAGCTACACCTTTCCCTCTTCTACCTGGGAGTAAAGGACAGAAAAGGGGCTGGAAGAGGGGGCAGCAGTTTGCCAGGGGTCATACAATAGGCTTCAGAGTCAAGACTTGAATGTCTTCTCTATTCCAAGGTCATTTCTGTACCCACTATATCATGTAGGTGCTATATAAATTTCATTTTAATCATTATCATTATTACTGTTAATATTTCTCTTCCTTACTCAGAAAAGCCCATTGTCGCCCATGTGCTATCTGGAAAATTGCATTCACAGTGTTAGGCACAGTAAAGCTGACCTGGGTATTCATATACCTCAACACCAATGCACAAATAAATGGTAAATGTTTTTCAGTCTCATCCTACTATGTGCCATACACTCTGTTTTAAATGGGATACAAAGAAAAAATTGAAGCAATGCCTGCTCTTACATTCAGGGGTGGGGAGTAGCTAATGCAAAGACATAGTCAATGTTGATTTTGTTTGTCCTTCATTCTTGAAGAGCACCATGACATCAGGGAGGTGATGCCCTGGCATGCAAGTGAACTGGATTTAAGTGAAGGAGGGCTGTATAAAGTCACCAGTCTCACTTTCCCTTCAGGAGCTATCTGGGTCCGGTGGCGAAATAAAGATCAGGAGGACTGGAGATGGTCCAGGAGATGAGACATGGAGGATTATGGTAAGGGGTGATAAGAGGGTCAATTTGGCTGGACCATGGACTGTGTAGAGCAGAGAAACTTGTAGTAAGGCTGTAAAGAGAGGAAAGGAGTGGGTGGTGAAGAGATTTAAATAGGAAAGTTCCTTGCCAAGTGAGGTCCTGGAAAGCATCCACTCTAAGAGCATTCCAGCTGTGCTGGACAGGATACATGTGGATGACAGCTGGCAATGGGACATGGAAATAGGTTCTGTCAAGCAGGATGGAAAAGAATCCTGGATCATGTTGCAGATTGGTAGGGGACGGGGAAGGGAGAGGGAAAGAGAGACTCACTAAAATAGTAACTCAAAACATAGATGATTATGAGAAAAAAGAAAGTGTGGCTTACTTGGATCATGGAATTTGTGCAACTCAATAATGTTCAGACCCAAGCTGTACACGTGGAGGATGTTTTCACTATAAAATAGGCAACTCAGAAAGGGCCGTGGTCTCGTACCTTACACTTCATAGACATACTTATGCAGCAGCATATTTGACAATACTGTTGGAGATGAGTCACCGAAACATCCAGTAATAATGATGATGATAGCTTCTAAATAGCACCTACTATATATCAGATACTCTAAGTGCTTTACAATGATTATTTCATGTGATCCTTACAATAATCCTTGGAGATAGTGCTATTATTATAGCCATTCAATGGTTGAGGAAACTGAGGCAAACAGAGCTTAATTAAATTGCCTACCATCACATAACTAATAAGTGTCTGAGGTCAGCTTTGAACTCAGGTATTACTGACTCTAGGTCCAGCACTCTATCTAGCATGCCACCTAGCTGAGAAAGAACCTGAAAGTTGAAAGGGAAATGTCCAGTGGTGTCAAACTCAAATAGAAATGAATCTCTAGTGCTGTATGTTGACTTAGAAAACCACAAATGACCATTATTTATGTTGTATTATATTTTTATTTATTTTGTTAAATATTTCCCGATTACATTTTAGTCTTTTTTAAGCTAAGTTTGACACCTTTGCCTTAACCACCGTGGCCTGAAGAACAAATCTCTTATTTCCTTGTTTTCTAACTCAGGCTTAGCTGAGCAACAGTGCTCGTACATGTTTGGATGACTATGAGTATTTGACCTGAAGGTCAAATAGGAATGTATTTTCTATGAAATATGAAATGGCATTCTTTTCACTGTTTCCACTCAATAATACTCAAGGCAATGAAAATAGAGAAAGAAGTAGATTCTGTGAATGCCAGCTCTTCAAATCTCCCCATGCTCCCCTCATCATCTCAGAATCCCTTGTAGTATGTACCTGGCTGCAAATGAAAAGGCACCCGAACATTCTTCTGGGACTGATGCTTGGGTCTGGCACAGGTCAAGTTTCTCCCTCGTAAAATCCATGTCGGTATGACTGGGGATACCTCTAATTGCATTGCAAGAGATACATTGGGACAGCTAGGTGGTGCAGTGGATAAAGCACCAGTATAGGAGTTGGGAGCACTTGAGTTCAAATCTCACCTCAGATACTTGACACTCACTAGCTATGTGACCTTGGGCAAGTCACTTAACCCCTATTGCCTCATCCTGGGTCATCTCCAGTCATCCTGATGAATATCTGGTCAATGGATTCAGATGGCTCTGGAGGAGAAGTGAGGCTGGTGACCTGCATAGCCCTCCCTCACTCAAAACAAAGTCAAGTGCAAGTCATGTCTTTATTTTTCTGATGGCATGGTCTTCTTTAGCAATGAAGGATGAACACACTAACACTAAGAGGTACATTATAGCAACATTTTAGCTTAAATGGGACTATTGATATCTGCCTTGTGGCAATATTTCAAAACACAAGCCTCCCATTTAATTAATATCCTTGTGTCTTTAATGATACTAATATAAGGCAATAGTGTTGTCAATTTCTTTGCTGGATTTAACATTCTGTAGCCTATTAGCTACTCAGGGATTTACTTTGAGGGTAAATGGGATCATCCTCACCATTTGTCTATCTGCCTACCCACTGGCCCAGACCCAGGTCCCCTTTAGCTCTGTTACAGGGATTGGGAAAGAATCAATTCCAAATGCTGTCTGGAAGTTATCTCCAATGTTGCTGCTAGATATTTCTTTGAAGATATTGATGGAAAGGGGCACACAGTGAAACTATATCTTTATGTACCGACCCATTGTTTGATGAATGAATGAAAAAGCATTTATTAAGCAGCTGCTGTGGGAAGTTTTGGGGATCAAATATGAGCAAACAAGGTGGTCCCTGCCCTCAAGGACCTTATGTTCTAATGGATGAAAAGAATACATTACGGAGATGGGATGTATGTGGAGGAGGTTTATTTGTGCAGGACTGAATGTAGTAGCATGGTTTGGGAAACCTGGGAAGTGACACGATAGCCTGGTACTGGGAAAAGATGAGGTAAAAGTCAGTGATCAGATTAGAACATCGATTTAGCCATATTGAGATGTAATTTCATCTAACCTAATTTTCTCATCTAGGAAAAGATAATTTGGAAGCCCAAAGTTATGAAAACAGAGGAGGTCAGCCAGAGATGACTATTTTTGAAGCATTTCAAGGAGATGCCTGATGGGGAGAATTGTAATCCTATCAAAGATTAGGGAATTGTAAGGCTGCCAGGAAAAAAAAAGCGATATTCTATCCTCTTCCCAAATAAAGCTCCATCTGGTTTGAGGTAACAAGGAAAGACTTGGATTTCAGGGGGGACATTTCTGAATGCTGTTTTGGATAAGAAAATGTGTCCAAATTCCAACAAAAAGTCATTACCTTTGTATGAATGCAATTCCAGTAGGTATTTTTTAAAATAATATTGGAAAAAATAATGTCAGGAGGGTGGATCTGGCTTGTCCAGGTGGGGAAGCTATCTACATAACTTTGGCAACAGTTAATCAGGAACTGGGCCATGACAGGCTGTTATTTGGCTGGAATAAGCACTGGTCTGAGAGCCAAAAGACTTGGGTTCAAATCCTGGTTCTTTTATTAGCTATGCGACCACGGGTAAGGTGTTTAACCCCCTCGCTCCAGTCTCTGTTTCCTTATCTATAAAATAGAACTTACAACTCTTCTGCTATAACAGGGTTGTTATGAGGAAAACACTTTCTTCAAACCTTAAAGTGCCATACAGAGGTGGGCATGGTGGTGCACACCTGTAATCGTTGATTGTGTTAAGGCTGAAGCTGGTGCATTGCTAGAGCTCAGAGGTTCTGAGCTATAACAGCATCAAAGCTAGCCCTCATTAACCGAATTGACCCACTTGGCTCCTTCACACTCAACATTTCCTCCCTTATCTTTATGCCTTTGTATGCAATGGCCCCCAAACTGGAATGCACACTTCTGCCTCTTAGAAGGCCTGACTTCCTTCAAAGCTCAACAGAATGCTGCCTGTTATGTGAGGCCTTTCCTGACCACCCCGTGACCAGATATTAGGGCCTTTCCCCCAAGAAATTACTTTGCGTTGCTTTGTATCTCTTTTGCATTTTCTTATTTGTGTGTACATTATTTAACTTAATAGAAAATAAATTCCTTGAGGAAAGGGAATGTATAATTTTTATCTTTGTACAACTAGTATAGTTTTGGGCACGTAAGACAAACTTAATAAATCCTTGTTGATAGATTTTTTTTGTCCTGATCTATGTTTTCATGTGTATAGGAAATTCCCTTCTGGGGAAATTCTGTCAACCAAGATTGCAACTATTCTGCAGTGGACAGAGTTGACCAGGGCTTTAAAGGGTAATGATTTGCTTAAGTGATTAAGTGAGTTTTTGATTATGGAGAGAAATTGAAAGCAACTCACAGATGGTTAGCTTATCTTCATAGGTTTAATTACATTATTATGAAAATTAAAACTATTTATTATAAAGCCACTGTTTACGTCATAACCGATACTCATTATTTTCTTGGTAGCATGAAATTGAGAAGGAATAGAATGACTTAAGGGATAGAGTGAGAGATCTGGAATCAGACAAACCTTGGTTCAAATTAGGCCTCTGACAACGATGTACCTACCGGTAAATCATTCATCTTTGTGTTTCTGACAGCTCTATAAATTATTGCTGGATTGGGATCTGTCTTCAGTGAGGGGAGTTCCCATCCTGACAAAATCCCAGATCTTAGCCTTTTGAAATGACATTTTCATGGATAGTTAGAACTAGAAATGATCTCTGAAAACGTATTGTTCAGTCCCCTAATTTGACAGATGAGATAACCTTCAACTTTCCATATAAGGGAGTAGTTGCAACTTCAAAAATTTGGACAGGTCAAGTCGATTAACATGTCATTGTAACTAGGAGAAAAGGATATTATTTGAAATTCATACCAATCAACAGGGCTTTATTAGGTTTGCCTTTGTGCCAGGTCCTGTATCTTATGCTGGCAGCAAGAGAAAAGTGAAATTTCCCCACCTTTTAGGAGTTTTATATTCTGATGGAGGGAGACAACAGGGCTACAGGTGCAAAGAAGACTGAGAAGAAACCAGAAGGTGTGAAGTCTGGGTGGACATGAAGGGCGCATCTTGTAGAAGGCACATAAACTGATTCTTAAAACCCAGGATTACAAGAGATAAAGTTGAAGAAAGTTATCCTTCTGAGTAAGGTTGGAGTAGCAAATTCTAGATGGAGCCCAATGAGTGACGAAGAATGGGCCACTGAGTTATAGGGTTTGTGAGAGAGAAGTAATGTGGAAAAAGACTAGGGAAGTAGAAAGGCCAGGATGAAATTTAGGCTGCCTATTGGTAAACACTTATCCAATTCATTCTTGACCCTTGATCCTATCTAGTGCTGAAGGAAATTTTGTAATGAAGCCTTAATGCTTCTCTCCTTATGATGACTCCAGAAATTTAGCATAGGTTATTGAGCTCCTCCACAACTCTCAAAAGGGTAGGAAAGAGTAAACAAAAACCAGTTGGTGCTCGGTCTATTAAAAGGTACAAAAGGTTCCTCATTTCTTCCTCTCACTGCTTTATATTGACTTTTCCTATAATCAAATCCTTTATTTTACAAACTTAGCCTTCGAGACAGAATAATGAATGGATCATTGGCTGAGTTGCAGTCAATAGGCTATTATAATTTTCCCTAATACAGCAATATTGAAGAGATCTGGATTGTTTGAAAGCTTACAGTTTGCTGAATAATAACTATAAAAAATGGATATGCATAATGATGAGGGAACACATCTAAAAAGAGTCTCATAATTAGAGAAGGAAGACACCAAAGGGCTATAAGGAGGAGAAAATTGGCCTCAAGGTTAAGTTATTTGGGAAGCCAGTAAAGACTGTGATTACTTTGAGCTTCCATAAAGGGAAGTGAATTAGAATGAAAAGAACAACAGACGGAAAAGCTAGCCTCTTCTACCTGAAATAATTTCTTTTTAGGGACTTGTATATTAAATAACGTGAAAGGGATATTCCTTAAGAGACATACTAAACTTCTCAGCGTTTTTAAACTAAGATGCCCATCAGCCCTGTTACCTTGTATAATGGCAGTGTCCAGTCATAAACTGGGCCTATAAAGGGGCCTCAGAGGTCATCTAATCAGAAGCTGTGGGCCAAAAGGGGCACACAACTCTCCTGAGTGTGACCTGAGTCCGATTAAAATGTAGCTCCTATCTGATGTTAGTTTATTGATTTATTATTAAAAAGTAAATACATAAACATATGGTGGCCCACAGGAGTCCTACAGACTCTCATGTCTATTTGAGTTTGATAGTACTGATCTAGTACACCTCCTTCATTTCACGGATGAAAAAACTGAGGTCCAAAGTGAAGTGAAATTGTCCAGTGTAACTCAGCTGGTAAGCAGGAACTGGGATTTAAATCTAGGTCCTCTCCTTCTGAACGGAACTCTCTTTCCACTTCACTCTTATGTCTAACATTTCAAGTTTTCCTTTATTTATTCTGTACATCCGTTAGATACCTAGATTTCCTGTAGTTAAAAGATAAGTTTGCCCTCTGGGTCTGAGAAAACCTAAACACATGCTTGCACCTTGAATAATATCACTAATTGTTGAGGGGGAGTCCTTCAGATGAATGAAAATAATTTTATAGTAGGTAAACAGTACAGCAGTGAAGCAGTCCAATTTCCCTTTGTTCTTGGTCCCCACTGTTTCCCATCATACAAGTATAAAATACAACCACTTTACTTTTTCATTCAATGGATTTCATTTTTTAGATACTTTTTGTTCCTGGGCCAACCTGGCATCCTTCCAGAGACCAGCACATTCTGGGGAAGACTCCCCAGCTGCCCAGATGGTGTGTTTTCAGGAAATGCAAATGAATTTTGCAATTAGCTTAGCAAAATATAATTAAGAAGGTAAATCTTTTGCAAAAAAATATCATTCATTATACGGGCATATATATTCTCCCTCCACTAAGCACACCCAGACAAGTTTTGTTCTGCATAAAATCCCATGTCCATTTGCAGCAAATAGGTTTCTCTAGATGGAATGTACAATATCCTTGCCAGGACTGCCAAGAGATTCCAATAAGGGATTTGTCAACCTCTTGCGAGTGACAAGGGTAAGTTTGTGGGTGGTTGGATTGGCAGTCATTTGCCTGCCTTCCTCTTTATTTCCGTCTACCCAATCTAGGCTAGAGTCAAGGGTGAGACAACTAGATGAGAAAACTCAGGGAGATTTAAACAGTGAGTTGAGACTGAAGCAGCTATCTCTGCTTCTCCTTGTCCAAAAGGTCTCAAGTTCTGAACCCAAAACTTGAGAGAACAAACAGAAAACTATAGTCTCCACTTTACATCTTTTGAAATCATCTTTTATCACTCAAATTATACTAGTTTTTCACTGCATTGTTGGCGTGTAAAGAATGGAAAGCAGTGATAAAGATATTCATCGATCTCTTCCTAGACATTTTTGTACCAAACGCTGTGTAATACTTGAATAATTTTGTTCTGCTGGGAAATTGGAATAAAAATCTTACAGATTAATGGAGGAAATGTGTCAGAAGAATAGAATATTTAAATAATATCATTTGATTGAATGATAATTTTGAGATCACAACTTTAAAATGAAAGGCAAATTTATAATTATGGATAAATCATGAGGTGATTGATTATTCACACCATCAAAAGATTTTTAATGTTACACAATTTTTTAATCCGTAGAACTCTTTTGGGTAACAGGCTTTTTTAGACACAATCCAAATAAAATTAATATACACATGACTTTTTGGGATTATGTACTTTTCCTATCTGTCCTCCACATAAGTGGTAAAATCATCTTTCTAGGGCACAGGGCTGATGATGTCACTCCCCTGCTCAAAAATTATCAGTGACTTCCTATGGCCTCTAAGATAAACTCTAAATTATTCTGTCTTTCATTTAAGGTAGGTCACAATTTGCTCCAACTTACCTTTCAAAAGGAGATCAAATGAGTTATTTGTAAAGTGTGTAGCACTTTACACAGTGGCAGCTTAATAAATTCTTCTTCCTTTTTCTTTTCTCCTTCCCTCTTTCCAGCCTCATTTGATACTGTCTCCCTTTATGGGTTTTATACTCCAACCAAAATGTGCCTTTAGTTGTTCCCTAAAATCATTCTATCTTCTTTCTTGGTGCCCTTGTACAAACCATTTCCTGTGGAATGTGCTCCTTTCTCATCTCTACCTCTCAGAATTTCTACCTTCCTTTGAGGTTCACCTCAAATGTTAACTCCTTGATGAAATCATCCTTAACACTAAACCATCCTTAACATTGCCCATTCAAGTTATTTCTCTCTCTCTCTCTCTCTCTCTCTCTCTCTCTCTCTCTCTCTCTGCCTCTGTCTCACCCACCCCTTCCTCCCTCCCTCCCTCCCACCATCTCTCTGTCTCAGTCAGTCTGTCTCTGTCTCTCTCTCCTACTCTCGCTCTCCTTCTCCCTCTCTCTCCACATCATCTTCTATATATATGTTGTATCCTAAGATCTCAGCATAATACCTTGTATGTAATACAATAAGAACTCACTTTATTTCTTTGAGTTCATTTCCTCATCTGTAAAGTAAGGGAGTTATACTAGATGATTCCTAAGGTGACTTATAGCTCTAAAAATATAATACCATGAAGTATATGCAAGGTCATCATTGTAGGAGGAACTCTCATATTGGGAATTTCCTTCACTGAAGCAGATCACAACCTCAGTAGGTAAGACCTAGAATGCTGTTCAACTGCATGAAGGTTAAAAGTGTTTCCCAGCACCCCACGACTCATTGTGAGAGATGGATCTTCCTATCTTTAAACCAAACAGTCTAGTCACGACACTAAGTTCCCTTTAAGATCACCTTGGAAAAAGTAGATGCTTAAAGAATAGCAATTACATTTGAATCTGATGATTTCTATAAAGCAATTTGTTGTGATATACAGAAATTTCATTTTATCAATCACAGTAATCTCTTTCAGTAGGAAAGAGGAGTTGAGGAACTGAGAGCTAAGCCAGAAATGGAATTTATATGACCTTCTGAATTGTGCCTTCTCTATCCCCATTCCTTTTGTCCTCAGCTTCCAATTCAGGCACTTAATTTCATAGCTTTTCCACCTGTGTCTCCTCTTAGGGATAAACCTGCTCTACCTTCTTTTGACAGTTTCATGAGACTGTCAAAGTAAGAGATGGTGATTAGAACTGATCTGACATTTTTTCTCCTATTACACTGGTATCCCTTCTATCACATCTAATGATACAGTCATTTTTTGGGGGGGAGAGAGAGAATAGATATCAGTGGAAGAGACAAGTAGTGACTCACTGAAGCATTAAATGAGAGGTTGTCCGGCCTCTACTTGGACACCTTTGGTGACAAAGGACTTTTTACTTCTCTTGGAAACCTGTTATATCTTTGGCAGATAAAATTGTTAGACAGCTCTTCCTTACACTGAGCTCAACTCTGTTCCACTGTCATTTCTGTTTATTAGGACTAGTTATCCAAGGATATATCCAAGGGTAAATAATCCTTTCAAAAACATATATGTATATTAAACATTTATAGATGCATACATATATTATGTATATACATATTTCATGGATCCATTTTCATCAAAATACATATATGTATACACACATATATACGTTTAAAATAGGATTTCAACTCTAGAGCTGAAAGGCTGTCTAGGTGGATTTCCCCATTTTATAAATGATTTAAACAAGACCCAGGAAAGTTAGGTGACCTTCTCAAGGTCAGAGGTAGAACTTGAACTTAGGTTAGAGGTTGGGAACCTGCAGCCTCAAGGCCTCATGTGGCCGTCTAGGTCCTCAAGTGCAGCCCTTTGAATCCAAACTTCATAGAACAAATTTCATCAACAAAAGGATTTATTTGGTAAAACCTGAACTTAGTCAAAAGGCTGTACCCAAGGACCTAGAAGTCCACATGTGACCTTGAGGCTGTAGATTCCCCATCCCAGATCTAGGTCTTCTGATGATGGAGCAAGGACTTCATCTACTGTGATATATATATATATATATATACACACACATATACATATATATGTGTATATACACACACATATGTATATACAGATGCATATACACACATATATATGTTTGCATATACATTCAGTAAATCAGTAAAAACATGTATGTATTTACACACATACCAACTATATGAATTATAAGGGGATTAGAAATATGCTGGATACTTTTATAGTAAAACAATGTCTTCCCCAACACATAAGGCAAACTTCTCAGGTTTCCCACTCCTAGGACCATGAGAGAAGAGAATGAAATGAGATTGGTTTCCTTATTCTCTCTGGCTTTTCACAAGTTATAAAAAATGAGTGAAAGCTCTCCAACTATAGCAGACTGTTATTTCCCTTTCTTCCTTCTTTTCTACCCCCCTCTCTCAAGTAAATAGTAAACCAGAGTGCAGAAGGTATCATAGTCATAACCTCTAGGAATTCACAAGGTGATTAAGAAGGTCAACAAAGAAAAGAGAAATCCATCTAGCTCAGAAATAGTTTGGCAGGCAGAGAAAAAGACAAGAAGACCGGAATGGTGAAGGGTAATTTTGTAGCTTTCAGAATGGCTACCTTAGACAGTCACTTGGGCTTAGAGGAGTCAGGCAATGTGGTAGAAGCTGTTCAGATCTAAAATAGATTGGCCTGAGAGATGTGAGAATAGATAGTTAATAGAATGAAGAAGAAACTCCCTCAGTTTGATGCTCTGGCTCTCCCATTAGGGCATGCTGTACTTTTGTGAGTGATTGATGACTTTGTGAGTGACAGCGAGAGGGAACAGGGAGTGCAGGAACAGGTAATAATGGAGACGATATTATAGATCATTGTAGTGAATTAAATTATGGGACAATGCAATGGAAATAAACAACAGGAAAAAAACTTGCCTGGCCCTATCACAGTTCTCTAAGCCAAGCAAGTATCAGCAGAAAAAACCCTAGACTTGTCACAAACTGAAGTAGATGTAATGAAGAAATGTTTTTGACCTTGGGAATAGAAGTGAACAACCCAACAAGATCCAGATTCTGGCAAACCAGATGAGGTCTAGTTTGTAGAGATTTTTATGTTCTGTTCCAATTCAATGCCACCCTCCCAACACCAGCCTAATTATCAAGAGGGTAGACTGAGTGAGGAGCAAAGCAATCCAGGTCTCGGAGCCAGGGCCATTTTCCAAGGTTGGAAATGAATGTTAGTGTCCAGTATAGGAAAGATCATTGGAAGGGAAATGTTGATGAAGACCACTCCATTGCAGCAGGGTTTGAAGGCATGAAAAGTCTTTCTTTCAGAGATGGGAGCTTTCCAAGCTTATTTGCCCTCACAGCCTGGGTTTTGAATCAAACAGTGGTTTGCATGGAAGTGGAGGAGAGACTGTATGTATGTGTGTGTCCCAAGATGTGTATTATCAGAGGCACAATCTCACTTTGCAGAAATTATCCTGGGGTAAGTATGATTCCTGAATGACTGTTTCTTCCACTGATGATGAAAAACAATCAAGTTTTCAGGACAGTAAAATCACTAAAAAGTTTTTGGGAGATATACACACACACATACATAAACCCCAACAACAACTACTGGGAAAACTTGCTCTGGATTCTACTAACTCATTGTTGAGGGGAATGTTTCTGGAACATGCTCATTCATTGAGAGATCGTTTTTTAGGATGAAGGTCAATAACGTTGGCTTTCTGAGACCTTCCAAAGATTCCCCCAGGGACAAGGCTCTGACATCTTAGCCTCTTCAACCAAAGGCCAGGTGAAGGGGTCACAGATCAGGTCACACTGGTCTATACACTGCTCTACATGCACAATGCTCCATCTCTCTTATAGTCTTTGCACTGGCTATTTCCAATGTCTGGATTATGCTCCCTCCTCACTTCTGATTATTTTTGGAATCTTTATTTATTTTTTCTCAGATCTGAGCTCAAGCCACCTTCTTCATGAACTCTTTCTTCATTTCCGCACTTGCCTGTTCACTCCTTCTCAAAGTGACCTTGTGATAATGTTGTGTATATTCTGCCCATACCTATGTGTACCCATGCCTCTTTCCTTTTCTAAGGGGTAGGTGACTGCTTCCCTTTTGTTTCCCCAACCCCTATCATGTTGCCTGGAATATATAATAAATGCTTATTGATTGCTTGATGTTTCTCCTTTGTCTAAGTATCGTGTGCATTGTCCCCTCTAGCTCCAACCTTGAGACCTGATTTCGATATACTGGAGTTCAGATCTTGACTTTGCCTCTGTTCCCTGCGCTGCTTCTTCCTGCTTCTGGCTTGATCTCAGACTTTCTCTCTGATGTATGTAATCATGATTTCATGTGAATCATGGAATCATGTGTGTTTGATCCTATCCTCTAAAGCGTGATGTTTTCAGCAATGTTGTCAGACTCCTTCAGTGAGGAGAAAAAAATCACATCAAGATCAACTTCTGCACTGATGGTAAATGATTTAACTTGAAAAGGCTTCAACCAAAGACCAAAATGGAGGGAGAGTTGATGCATGGTTTTTTGTTCATAGATGATCGTGTACTCAATGCAGCCTCTGAAGCTGCGAAGCAGCAAATTATGGATTGATTCCCTGCTGCCTATGCTAGTTTTGACCTGACAATCAACATCAAGAAAACAGAGGTCCTCCCCTAGTCAGCACCATACCATCCATATGGGGAACCATTGGTCACAGTAAATGGAGAAACTTTGAATGTGGTGGATAAGTTTGTTTCCAGTGATGTGTACATAGATAATTGAGTTGATCTGCATCATACCAGGGTTAGCTCAGCACTGGGGAGGATCCAAAGGAAAGTATGAAAGAGAAGAGGCAGCCCATCAAACTGAAGGTCTGCGGAACTGTCATAGTGACTACACTGTAGTATGCCTGTGACACCTGTACAGACTAAAAGTGCCATGCCAGAAAACTGAACTTCTTCCACTTGGATTGTCTTATGCAGATCCTGATGACCACCTGCCAAGATAAGGAATGGGACACTGATTTCCCCCTAGAGCTGAACTACCAAGCATTCAAACTCTATTACAGAGTGCAGCTTTGATATGCTGACTATATAGTTTGAATGCCAATGAATTCTTACCTGAGAGACTATTTTACTGAGAACTAGTGCAAGGCAAGGACTCACATGGTGGTCAGAAGTGGTACAAGGACACTCTCAGAGTATCCCTGAAGAACTCGCATGACCGTGAGACATGGGAAACACCGGCACAGGACTGTCCAACATGGTGTAACCATATCAAAGAAGGATCTGGACTCCATGAACAAAGCAGAATTGTAGAAGCACAAAGAAAGTATGAGCTGTACAAATACACAAACACTTCTCCTCTAAATGTTCCAATGGACTACTTTTGCCCAACATGTGGTAGTGCCTTATTCACAGTCATAGTGGTCTGATCAGCCACAGCCCAACTCATGGAAGCCTGACTCCAACATTGGGATGATTTTGGCCTTCTTTGAACACAAAGGACTCACAATAAGGCTAATTGACTTAATCCTCTTCCTTTATCCACTTGTCTTCTTTTCAGTGCTTGAATCTATAGTAGGTTGACCTTCATGTTTCTCTCCTGATTCTATCTCTGCTTTTGTCTTCTAACTTGGAAAAGATTTAGCTCTCTCTGAAACCCTTCTGTCTGGCCTTCATTGTTGGAACAATGGTGGAATGTGTCATTAAAATCTCCACAGGACATCTGACTCTTGGCTGCCCCCAAGTGATTGCTTTTTGCACCACTCAATGGACACCACAAGTTGAACCCTGAAAGTTGTAACAGCCCTTACTCAGAGGTCAAAGAATTCATGGAATGATAATATCATGGTTAGCAAATTGAAGAAGACCTTAGAGTCATCCAGTCCAACCTCTTCATTTTCCAGGTGAGAGAACTAAAACCCCGAGAGGGGAGTGATTTGCTCAAGGTCATAAAGTAGCAGAGTTTTTAAACCTAAAAGTAATCCTACTCCAAGACATAGAACTCTTTTTACCATATGACATCATCTCTTCTAAAAGCAAAGAATCTAAGAGTTGGAAGGGACCTCAAGGGCCATCTAATCCAACCATACTTGAAGAATTCCCTCTATTAGATATATTTACAAATAAGCATATATATTACACACACTTACACACATGTATATGTATGTGACACGCACACAAACACATATACACATCCATCCACCTAATGAATGGACATTGAGATTTTGTTTGAACACCTTCAGTGAGGAAAACCCACCACTTCTTGAGGCAGCTAATTCAGTACGTACAGAGTTCTAATTATCAGGAAGTTTTTCCTAACACCAAGTCCAAATTTACTTCCAGATAAGTATAACTATTGGAGGCAGCTAGGAAGTTCAGTGGTTAGAGTGCTAGGCTTGGAGTCAGGAAGACCTGAATTCAAATATGGCAACCTGTGTGACCTGGGACTAGTCACTTAACCTCTGTATTCAACAATTCACTGGAGAAGGAAATGGCAAACCACTGTAGTATCCTTGCCAAGAAAACCCCAAGGATACAATGAATGTGTTATGGTCCACAGCATTGAGAAGAGTCAGCCGTGACTGAAAACTGAACATGCACAAACTTACCCATTGCCCTTAGTTCTGATGTCTGGGACCAAGTATAACCAAGCTAGTCTCTCTTCCAAGAGTGAAAGTTTACAATGACAAACAGAAATATCTAGCCCCCTTCCTCCACTCCATTCAAAATATAATTTTATTTTTATAAATTTGATTTTTTTAGATTTTTTTCTGCTTGAACATTTACACATCTTCTTTCTTTTCTCTTCCTTCCCTTCTTTTGCATTTGTAACAAACTTGGCTAAATCCATCTTGTTTATGAAACCCAGCTGATGGTGCTTTTGGATCCTTAGCTATTCTCAGTATCCCTGGGCTATCTGGGTAACTCTATAGGCTCATTTTTCTAAAAGGAAACACATAAAACTTAGACTAAAAGCTCTTTTCACATTATGAAACTATGGTAGTACCGGGAGTTGCCTCCTCCAAAGTAAATAAAGCCTCATTGATTTCTCTGAGGCCACATAATCTATTTTGCAGAATTTTTTTTCCCATTGAGTTCAAATCCCTCCATGGAGCTTCAGATTGATGGTTTACTGGCATATTGGGTACAAGAGCTGTCTGCTTGAAAATATCTGAAACTGTTGGTCAGGCTGATTTCAGCATTCACCTTGTTATCCACCCTACTTGTTTATGCTTTTAAAGAGCCCAGGGTCTGCTCTGCCTTGTCAGGTTTGCTGCAAAATGAAAATGAAAGCTGTCTACTTCCCTAGGGGAGCAGAATGCAGCTAACGGGGTGGAAATAGTGGCCTTATCTGTAAACACTGCCTGCCATGAATTTCTACATAACAACTCAAGTCTATCAATGGCTACACTGAGGCATTCCAAAAATCTGCCTACATCTGGTATGAGTTGCCTGTAAGAAGTGAGGTGTATCTTATATTAATACAGCTATTAAAATTTATAAAATGCTTATATCACAACAGCCCTGTGAGGTAGACAGTATAAGGTGGTACCATCACCATTTTACAAATGAAGAAACTGAGGTTCAGAGAAGTCATAGGAATACAGATTTGAAGAGCTGAGTCTTTAGTAATCATTAAAGCCAAACCCCTAATTTTACAGACAGGAGGAAAGTGAGATATAGAGTTGTGACTTTCCCAAGGTCGCACAGCTAATAGCAGTATTTTTAGCAGGATTCAAACTAGTCTTCTTACTCCAAGGCTACTCCTCTATTCACTCCTCCATGATGCTTCCTGGTTACATAGTCTATCAATCTTAAAAATGGATTTTGAACCTAGGTGCTTTGGTACCAAGTCTAGCATACTTCTCAACACACCATGATGCCTCTTAACAGCTGTTTATCTTTTCATTCTAGCATCCATACTACTTATTGTTATTTTTTGGAAATTATTGTTTTTGGCAATTATTGTTTTTTGCATATGTATCTAGTGTAGGGTCTTGTGTATTGCAGTGCTCACTGGTTTAGTAATTAATACTACTCAAAGCAACAATTAGCTGTTGAGTTGTACCTAGTGGAATGTCCCAGAAAGTTACAAAGAGCTGAATTCAGAGGTGCCATCGGAAGTCTTCCTCAAAGTAGAGCTGTTCAATAGTGGAATGGGCTGCTGAAGAGGTGATAGCTTTCCTTTTCATAGAGGCCTTCAGGAAAAGATAGGACAACCATTTGTCGGGTATTGCTATAGTGGTGTTACCTTCTTGTATAAGTTGGCTGCTGAGGTCCCTTCCAATGACCAAAATTATTTAATTCTGTGATGGATGCATGGGCCTTAACTGTTTAACTTTTTTAAAATGAATGACTTAGAAAAAAGCGTAGATGGAATTCCCATCAAATGGACAGATATCATAAATCTGGGAGCACAGTAGAAAATAGAATTGAGATACAAAAAGTTCTCGATGGGCTAAAACATTGAACTAAAGAAATGGAATATCCTATAGTTAGATTGAAAATAAAAATAGAATAAGAAATACAAGAGGGGAGAAGCATGGTTAGAAAGTAGATTTTCAGAAAAGGACCTGGGGCCTTTCAGGGTTTGCAAGAACTGGGTAAACAGTGCTATACTGCAATCAATAAAGCTAACTGGGAGGGGATGGGTTTCCCTTTATGCATACTCTTCAAGCAGAAACAGGATCATTTGATTCACTAATGGTTTGTATTCAACAGTTGCTGAAATCTCTTCTAACTCTGTAGTTCTGTAGTAAATGCTTATTGAATTGTATGAGAAATAGAAATTAGCTTGTATCAGAGCTCCAAAAACAGAGATTACTTCTGGCAAGGATGATCAAGGAAGTCTTCATGGAGGAGGTAGCATTTGTAATGGACTCTGAAAATAGTGGTTTAGTACACGGGTATCTGGATTCGAGTGCCCAATCTGCTACTTTCTACCTATAAAATCTTGAGCAAGATACTTCATTTATCCTGAGCTCAGTTATCTTATCCACAAAATTAGAGGGTTGAACTATATGATCTCTAAGTTCTCCCAAAGCCTGTAAGATTGAGGATGGGTAACATTTTGACAGGTGTAGTTGTAGTGAGAAAGTAACTTTTTTATCACAAGGAAATATAGAGGGAACATTTTCTTGTTCCTTATAAAAAATCCAGTCAAAAGGCAATGCTATTACAGTTTGTCAAAAATACCATTAGTAGTGATTTATAGGATAGGCTGTATGGCATTGTAAATAGATTGCTTGACGTGGGATCATGAAGACCTGGGTTCAGATTCTGCTTCTCACACTTATTGGTTGTGTGCTCTGGGGAACTGACAGTTTCCTCATCTATTTTATATTATTTTAAAAATATTATATATATTTATTTTATATATTATATATTTTTATTATTATAATTATAACTGTAATATTAAATATATTATAGATATTTTTCTTATCTAACATAAATTATGAGGGTCAAATGGGATAATGTAAATACAACACTTAGCATACTTTAAAATGCTATATTAATGCAGGATGTTGTCATTAGAATGAATGTAAATGAATCTTTGTCTACTCTAGTAAAAGGACTGATAATTGTTTATACTAAGCTTTGTTGGCATTCTCAACAGAGTATTTCAGGCAAGTAGGTTAATTATTCAAATGTTTCAAGAAACATGTATTAAGTATCTGCCTAATAAGTTCAGACTTTGAAGGAACCATAGAACTCATTCAGCCCAGCGTGGGGGGAAATGTGCTAGATTTGTGGTAACACAACAACAAATAAAAAGCAAAAAGCAATGGGTTCAGATCCTGACTCTGCCACTGGTTACCCCTGAAACCTTGGGAAAGCAAAGAGATCATAAAAAAGAGAAAAGGTCCAAATTGTACAAAAATTTTTATAGCAGCTCTCTTTGTGGTGGTCAAGAATTGGAAATTGAGGGTATGCCCATCAATTGGGGAATGGCTGAACAAGTTTTGATATATAAATGTAATAGAATGCTATTGTGCTACAAGAAAAGATGAGCAGGTAGATTTCAGAAAAACCTGGAAAGATTTACATGACCTGATGCTGAGTGGAGTGAGCAGAACCAGGAGAACCCAGTCACAACATTGTGTGATGACCGACTTTGGTAGACTTACCTCTTCTCAGCAATTTCATGATGTATGACAATTCCCAAAGAGTCATGATGAAAAATGCTATTAGCATCCAGAGAAAGAACTCTGGAGTCTGAATGCAGATCAGAGCACTTTTGGGTTATTTTTTCTTTCTCATGTTTTTTCCCTTTTGTTCTGATTCTTCTTTGACAACATGACTAATGTGGAAAATTTTTAATATGGTCGTATATATATATATGTATAGCCTGTATCAGATTGTTTGCCCTCTTGGGGAAGAGGGAGAGGAAGGACGGAGGAAGGGAGAAAAAAATTTTGGAACTCAAAATCTTATAAAAGTGAATGTTGAAAACTAAAAAATATATATGTGTATATATACACACATACACGTACATATACATACACATATATGCACATACATGTATATGTATATGTGTGTGTGTATATACATATATATATATATATGTATGTATGTATATGTAATAGAAACAACCTTGGGAAAGTCCTTTAATCTCCCTGGTCCTCAGTTTTCCCAACAATAAAATGAAGGGCTTGAGCCACGTGACCTCAGGAATCCATTCCATAACTGGATCTATGATTCTATCATATGATAATCAGATGCTGTTTAAGCTTCCTTCTAGCATTAAATAGGGGCATCTAGGATGCACAGTGGATAGAGCGCTCAGCTGAAAGTCAGAAATTGGCCTTAGATACTTCCTAGTTGTATGACCCTGGACAAGTCACTTCACCCTGTTTATCTGTGTTTCCTCATCTGTAAAAGGAAATGGAGAAGGAAATGGCAAACCACTCCAGTATCTTGTCCTTGAAAACCCAAAATGGGGTCATAGAGAGTTGGACAAACTGCAAAAATGACTGAACAGAGATAAAGCATTAAGTCTGTGACCCTGTGTATGACTAGAATTCCTCATTTTGTAGATAAGGAAGCTTACAGGGTAAAGTGACTCACTCATGGCCACACAGGGAGTAAGCAGCCGAGAAATGATTTGAATCCATGTCTTCTGGCATTTTACACTTTTTCCTATCCCATAATATCCTCCACTCTACTAGGTGTCCTTGAGGTAGCACTTTGTGAATCAAATGTGCCAGAAATGCACTGTTTGGAGTGTGTCCTATAGATGATCTATACACACGTATATATTTTACTAAAAATTATCTTAAAAGTTCCCTTTGCTCTCATTCAATTTTCCCTTCATAGGAACTGAATTTATAAGACTGTTGACTTTAATTACAGAAGGAAGCATGAAAATCTTCTATCAAAATTTAATTGGCTGTCATAATAGTATGGCTTAGAGGTTTTCGTATCTTGCCTCTCCCATCCAGAAAGAGTAGACCCTTGAGAGTGTAGTTAATGATGCTGATGGTGTACTGATTGGAGGGTTATTTGTTGTTTTCATTCTCTTTACATGTGGGACCATCTTGATGGTGTTAAAGACATCTGCATTTCTTCAACAAGCACCTAATTCCAATCAGAGACACTGAATATTTATTATGTGCAGCACCTAATGTCCCACTGCCTCCCAAGTCTTATTGGGGTGTCACATGATACTGTAGGAGAAGTGACAGATTGAATTTGGGGCTGATGTCAGATAATCATGGCATGAGACGTCCAGCATTGCTAGCCTATAGGCTGTACCTTGCTTGGAAGGACCAAATGGAGCACCTTTGCTAGAAGTTTGAAAGTCCAGGAGAATCTCAGAAAGTTTACAATCTTTTCATTTAAGAATTGGCCCCGACTCAGATTCCTTGCTGAAATTCTGAATCATAGGATGTCCCTAACAGTCATTCCACATCAAGGCAGTCAAGGTAGGCTGGAGTGCCTGGAATTACCCAAGATGCAGTGGATAGATGGAAAGTGATGTGGTATGGTAGAAAGAGCCCTGAACCTGGAGTCAGGAAGCCTTAATTCAACAAGCATTTATTTACTACCTACTATATGCCAGGCACTTTTCTAGCACTTACCTCTCAGGGTTGTAGGATAAAAAGAAAGATTTGTAAAGTACTTTGCAAACCTTAGAAGCACCATATAAATGCTAGCTATGATGACAAGGGAGATAACGATCACTATAATCATTAAGTACTCATAGTACAGTGATAAAAAAAAAAGTTCCTTCCCTGAAAGGGACAGTGCTTCCTTTCCCTTACTCTCTTAGTTTTCTATGCGCTGGTTTCTGGTCTCATCATTCAATGGACATGCTTCTCTCCAACGTTATTAACAGTCTCAGAATTTCCAAATTAAATGTCTCTTTCCAATCCTCATCACTCTTGACCTCTCTGAAACCTTTGACATCGTTCATCACCCTTTCCTCCTTGACAGTCTCTTTTCTCCAGGTTTTTGTGAACTTTCTCTTTCCTGGTTCTCTTCCTATCTGACCACTTTCCAGTCTCCTTGGATGGATCTTCATTCATCTCCCACCCACTAAACATAGTTGTCCCGCAGGGCTCTGTCCACATCTCATTTCTCTCCTTCCTTTAACCTTTCACTTGGTGATGTCCATGGACTCAATTATCATGGCTACACTGATGATTCTTGAGTGTGTTTATCCAGTCCAAATCCTTTTGATGACTTCCATTCTCCTACTTCCAAGTGCTTATTGAGCAAGCCAAACTGGATGTCCTGGGGACATCTTAAATTCAGCATGTTCAAAATTGAACTCGTTATCTCCCCCCCCTCCAAAAAAAACCCCTCCCTCTCCTAACTTTCCTTTCTCTGTTGAGGGCAACACCATTATTCTAGTTTCTTAGGCTCACAGCCTAGATACCATCCTTAACTCTTCTCACAGTTTACAGCTAAGGCCTATTGTCTTTTACCTTTGTAGCATCTTTTATCTATGTTCCCTTCTTTCTTGTCACCATCCTAGTGCAGGCCCTTATTACCTCACCATCTCCTATCTAACCTACAGGAATATCCTACTGGAGGGTCTTCCTGCAACACTTTTTTCTTCATTCAAGTCCATCTTCCACTAAACTGCCAAGGTGATCTCCCTAAAGCTCAGATTTGACCATGTCACCCTCATACTCAATAAACTGTAATAGTTTCATATCACCTCCAAGATCAAATAGAAACTCTTCTGATTAGCATTCAACATCCTTCACAGCCTTCTTCCCCTACTTTTCCAATCTTTTTATACCTTATGTCCTCTATCCTCACCCTCTCCCCAAATCTGCAATTCAGTGACATTGCTTGTTCCTCAAATAAGTAACTCTCATTTCCCTCCCAGTTGTTGTAGAGTCATTTCAGTCATATCCAACTCTTACCTTTTGGAATTTTCTTGGCAAAGATACTGCAGTGATTTGCCATGTCCTTCTCCAGCTTATTTTATAGATGAAGAGAGACAAACAGGGTTAAGTGTCACGCAGGGTCACACAGATAAGTATCTGAGGTGGGATTTGAACTCGTGAAGTTGACTGTCCTTGACTCCAGGTCTTTCACTTTGTCCACTGCGTCATTTAGCTGCTCCACATAAGATTTCTTGTTGTTCAGACATTTTTCAGTTGGGCCCAACTCTTTGTGACCCCATTTCAGGTTTTTTTGGCAAAGATACTGTAGTGGTTTTCCATTTCCTTTTCCAGCTCACTTTACAGATAAGGAAACTGAGAAGGCATTTAAAAATGTTTATCTACGCCTTGATGAACAAGTAGTGGATGTGTGTATGTGGGCAAATCACTTGTGGTTTCAGCACTCCAGGCCAGAGGTGTTGGCTTGCAACATCTCCAAGCCTCTCAAACCAAGTGAAAATATAATTGTGAAACATTTAAGACAATAAATAGCAGTACAATTGCCTACGGATAATGTTAATAAGCTATTTTCTTAGTCAATATCAGGGATCCTTATGTCCAATTTAGTGATTCTCCTTTCTATTAGAGTTTGCCAGGACTCTCTAGGCCACCCTCTCTAAGGCAACAAGTTGCAGAGAAGTTCTTTCCTATACTGGTAGAAGGACTTTCCCTCACCTGAAAGTTCCCTTACACCAACCTAAAGAGGGACAGTATGGCATAGTGGATAATGTTTTGGATTTACTGAGTCAGGAAGTTCTGGGTTCAAATCAAATCTCAGACATTTGCGGGTCCAGGGATCTTGGGCAAGACACTTTACCTAAATGTGTCGGTTTGCTCATTCGTAAGATTATGGTAACAGTGAGTGTGGTAATTCCCTTTCTGGTTGTACTTCTGACTATCACCCTTCCTTTTAAAGTCCCTTTTGTGTGTTGTCTTACATCATTACAACACAAACGCCTTCAGCACAGAGAATATCTTTTTATTTATTTTTGCTTGTTTGTATCCCTAGTACTTAGCCCAGTGCCTAGTGTATATTACGTGCTTAATAAATGCTTTGCTTTGTCTCATCTCACAGGGTTATTGTGAGGACCGGATAATGTATTGTACATAAAATATTTTGTGAATTACAAAATGCTACATGATTCTCAGTTACTGCATTAATGTTAGGATCATAGTTTAGTTCTGTGAGGGGCCTTAGAGACCATTTAGTGAATTCTGTCATTTTTCAGATGTGACATCTCAGGCTGCTTAGGGAGTGAGGTGATACAGAGAATGGACTGGAGTCATTCAATCTCTGCCTGTCTCAGTTTCCTCATCTGTAAAATGGGGATAATAATAGCATCTATCGCCCAGAGTTTCTGTGAAGATAAATGGAGAGAATATTTATAAAAATACACTGTAAATCTTAAAATGACATCTAGATGCTATTATAAAAATGCTAGCTAGGGAAATAGAATGATTTATCCAAGGTCACAAAAAAAAGATAGGTGTTAGAGGTGAGACTTGAATCCATGTTCTCTGCGTCTAGAGGTAATGTCCCTTTTTACCATCACACACAAAAGCAATTATTTTTACTTAATTAAAAGATAATTTATGAAATAAAACCACCATTTCCACAACATAGTAGAATAAGACAAAGATGATTGCACATGAAACTGCAAATATGTTATGTACAACTTGCTATTCTTTTCAAATATATAATATATTGATTATGTAAATTTCCTTTTTTCCCATATCATGGTTTTATATCACCATTATTTTCTAATATATTTTCTTCTTCCCATCTCTCCTAGAGAGGAAGGCAGTCCAGCAAAGCTAACCAACCCTCACAGCATATGCAGTGGTCCGCAGCTGTAGTCCCCTACCTCTCAGGAGAAGAGAGGACAGTGGTTTTTTCCTGTCTCCTTTTCTGGGGCCACTTTTGATCATAATAACTTCATGGCATTCACTTGCGATTATTTTGCTGTTTTATTTTCTCATCTATATTGTGGTAGACAGTTTTTATATTGTTCCCTGGTTCTGCTTACTTCATTTTGCATTAGTATCCATTAAAAAAAAATAAGCATGTACAACCTAGGAAAATAAGAGAATCTTTAGACGTGAAAGGGCCTTAGAGGCCAACTAGCTTGCCCCTCCCACCCACCTCCCCCAATTTCCAGAATAGCAAGCAGAGAAGTATGCTTGCTGCCTTTTCTAATTCAGGGAAAAATGTATCTGGTAAGGGGCAGCTAGGTGGCACCATAGTGCACAGAGTGGGAGGCCTAGAGACAGAATGCCATTTTCCTGAGTTCAAATCAAGTCACTTAACCCTGTTTACCTCAATTTCCTCATCTTTCACATGATCTGGAGAAGAAAATGGCAAACCACTCCAGTATCTTTACCAAGAAAATGCCAAAAGGGGGCATGGAGAGTCAGACGTGACTGAAATGACTGAACAGCAACAAAAGAGGAAAACATGATTCTGAAGCAATAAAGGGAAAATAGAAGGTACTGACAGGACCCATGGTCTAGGTCTTTTTTGTTTTGAATAGCAAAGGATGCTCCTTGTCCTTTCTTGCCTTGATATCAGAGTCTTTGGCCACTGGATGGTCTTATCCTGAGTATGAATGAGATAAGATAAGTCTCAAAAAGGCCTCCCACGTTGTTGAACTTGGCTAATTTTGGGAAAGTGAAAGCTGGTACATCATGTGAGGCTGGATACTTTTTCTATGCTATGGCATTTTCTATAATAATGCTGCAAAGAAAGACCTGGAGAATTTCTGTTAACAAGTTATCTATTGTCCTTATGAAAGTAGTGGAAATTGTTCTCAAAATGTATTTGGCTTCACCACCATCTAAATGATTGTAGGAGAGTGAGTTAATCAGCTGTCTTTTGTTCCTGGTTTTTCCAAGTGTGGGAGCCCTTGGCAGGCGGGCCAACCTTCTCTGATCTGCAGCTGTGTCATTATTGCTACATGTGATGGATACGTCTGCCTGGAGAGATTTGCGACCTGACACTAATGTTGATGAACGGTTCAGAGATACCGAGTGCCTGATGATTTCAGAAAGGCCTCTTGGACGTGGATCTGAGCGGCTGCTTTCCCAAATCATAGCTCCAGGTCAGAGTGACATTGCTTTAGCAACTTTTTAGTGGATGGGGGAAGTTGGGAGTTTGGGTTAATCTTAGACCTGATGAAAATGTAGGTCATTACGCTATTAATTTCTCCAAGTAAAACTCATTCCAGCATTCACTCCAGGATTAGCTAGTTATAGCCTACTAGGAAGTCTAGCTTGCTTGGGGTTATCATAAACCACTCCTCTCTGTTCTGCCTTATTTTCCTAGGCATTGCTGCATTGTTTTGTCAAATATACAATTTAGTTCCCACAAAATGAAGGAAAAAACAAGACACTTCTTTCTCCATTAAGAATAAAGCAGATTCTTATGAGTTACATTGTATATAAGGACCATAACCCTGTTTCCTATACTGAAAAATTGATGTATTTCGAAGTCAAAATGTATTTGTGAAGGAGACATTGGATGCCCAGGAAAAGTTATGTTTTCCATGGCAAAGGTTATCTTTGTAAGCTTGACCTGCACTGAACATTCTGCACCTTCTCATTTTTGAATAGAATTTATAGCAGTTTCCTAGAGTATTGCCAATATTCTGTCTCCTTCCTCAAAGATTCACTAACCTGCCAAAATTTGTCCAAGACTTTGGATGTTTATCTACGTCTTAGCAGAGAGACAGCTGATAGAGATGAGAGAAGCAGCCCCAGAGGAGAACAATTGCTATTCTGTTGGTGAATGAGATTAAGCTGGACCTTTTCCCAGCTGGGTTTTTTATGGGCCTCGAGGCAATGCTAATTTGTGTGGTTTACAATATGTTATGTTTCTCCACTGATATGTGTATGGATGTCTATGAAATCATAGTCATAAATTGAGAACTGAAGGAAATTATAAATTAAAGATCATCTAATTCATCCTCCCTCATTTGACAGGTGAGGAAACTGAGGCACATAGTGTGGAAGTGACTTGACCTACTTGGTTAAGTAGGAAGTAGCAAGGCTGAGATTTGAATGTGGGTTCTTTCTTTCTTTCAATTGTGTCAATATGGTGCCTCAGCAAATCAATCAGTGCCCATTTGTGGGGGATCTCTGTGTGTTAGCTGTAGTTGTTACTATGCCGGATACAAAGAAGTGCAAGACACAGTCCCTGTCTTTCCTCCCTACTCATCTTCCTGAGTTCAAATCTGGTCTCAGATACTTCCTAGCTATTTGTCCCTGGGCAAGTTACTTAATCCTACTTACCTCAGTTTCCTCATCTGTAAAATGAAATGGAGAACAAAATGGCAAACTGCTCTTGTATCTTGGCCAAGAAAACTCCAAAAGGGACCACAAAGAGTTGAACATGACTGAATAGCAATGACATGTTTAGGGCAACATTTGAAGGATTTTTTTGCGGGGAAACTTTAATTTGTGTTTTTTTTTTTTGATTTATTGACATTTTTCACAAGCACGGTCTATACACTTGGGTATAACTTGTAACTTGAGGGAGTTGCCAGGGGAAACTGAGAAAATAAGAGACCTCTTCCCTGAATAGTGGGCTAGATTTGACCTCAAGACTTCAAATATGGCTCCTTACATACCATTTCTCGTCATATTGGGAATACAAAGACCAAAATGAAATAAACCCTGTTCTCCAGGCCCACCATAATTAGAATGATGATGATAATAATATGTAGCATTTATACAGTACTTTAAAGTTTGCAAAGTGATTTCTAAATATTACCTCATTTTATCCCCCTAATAACCCTGGAAGTTAGGTACTATTATTATCCCTTTTTTACAGAACGGGGAATTGAAGCTGAGAGAGATCAAGTGACTTACTCAGGGTCACAAAGCTGGTAAGTATACGGGTCAGATTTGAACTCGGGGCTTCTGACTCCAAGTCAGAAGTCTAGAAGTCTATTCATTGCACCACCTAGGTACCTCTCAATTTTTCTCCTGAATTTGTATACACTGAATGAGTGAATATAGAAAAAAAAGGAAAGGACCAAGGACAGCGCCTTGAGAGATGCAGTTAGTAGACTTGAAATGGTTAATCATAATTTGGCTAAGGAGACTGAGAAGGAGTGGTCAGACAAGGCGTGGACAACCATTAGAGAGTAGTGTCATACAGACTCAGATTATAGACAGAGGTTAAAAGGTGAGGACAGATAACCACAACATGTGGCGCACGGAGTTCAAGAGTGACCGACAAGTAAACATTTAAATAATGCTCAGGACGGTGCCTTGAACATTTGTTTTTGGTTGATTAGTTGTGTCAGATTCTTCATAACACCATTTGGGGTTTTCTTGGTCAATATACTGAAGTGATTTGCCATCTTCTCCTCTAGCTCATTTTACAGAAGAGGAAATTGAGGCAAACAAGGTTAAATGACCTGCCTAGGGTCACACAACTAGGAAGTATATGAGATCCAATTTGAACTCAGGCCCTCCTGACTCCAGGCACCTTACTACAGCATCACCTAGCAGAATTCCCCTCTTGCCCCCAGAACATAGTAAGTGGTTAATAAATACTTATTTTCTTCTTTCCTTCCATATAATATTTGCAGTATGTGTAATGGAAAGAGTAGTGAATTTAGTTCAAATCCCCATGTCAAAACTTACCACCTGTGTGTTTTTGAGTAAGTTATTTTTACCTCTCTTGTCCTCAGTCAATCAATAAGCATCTATTTACCACCTCTTGTATTCCTCATCTGCAAAAGGAGTGTGTTGGGTTGAACATCTACGGTCTCTTTCTATTTCAAAGCTGTGATAATATGATACTCTGAATAAGAGTATCTTATTAGGATGAAATAGGATATTGGAATGGCTATGGCAGGACCAGTGTTAATGCTTTATAGGAATTTAGAGAAGGGGGATTTTAAGGTGGAGATGCTAGAGGTTGAGATCTTGAAGGAAGTATGAGGAGCAGAAGGGGTTACATGTTGAATAGCTGAGGTGCTATCTGCCTTCATGAAGTAAAGAAGCAACTGTTCTTTTAACTCAAAGGTTAGGGATTGGCTTGATTTAACCAGCATGGGGAATTCTGGGTAAGGAACCTTCCTTGACCAATGAAGGTGGACACTTTCTCTCCCACTTATGGTCTTAGAGAGTTACCTAGAACACTGAGATAGTAAGCAACTTGCTCAGGATCAGTATTTATCAGAGGCAAGACTTGAACTCAGGTCTTCTTGGTTTCTAGGTTAACTCTTTATCCATTATACCACAATACCTTTGAAGCCCTTAGAAATTACCACCCACTCATTTTAGGCAATCTGGTTCTTTTTGTCTGAAATTTTTTTTTTTTTAGTATTTGCCTGAATTCTCTATTTCACTTTGCTCAGGTCTGCGTCTATGTCTCAGAATCAGAACTAAATGGACTGTGGCATCAATTGAAATCAGAATAATGATTGTATGTTAATTAATTGGATCAATCTTGCAGATTCTAAGAAGACCTAGAATTTGATTTTTATTCCTCTAGATAAGTTAAGTGAAGCTCAGAGTTAGATACTGGTTAGTGTGGCTCCCTTTCTCTTTTCCAGACATATGTTGAAAGCACAGTGGAACATGTCCCCTGAGCACGAACTTGCATAAGAAACATCAAAATCCAAAATGGAGGGCTTTCTTATTCCAAAGGGTGTACATTTTCGTCTGGTGGTGGGGTGAAAAGGAAATGTCCTTCTTTAGTTAGTTTGATTAATCCTACTAGAAGGCAGCTTGGTGGCGCCATAGTGCATAGAGTGCTGGGCTTCAAGTTAGGAAGACTCATCTTTTTGAGTTCAAATCTGAACTCAGACTCTTATTAGCTGTGTGACCCTGGGCAAGTCACTTAACTCTATTTGCCTCAGTTTCCTCATCTATACAATGAGCTAGAAAAGGAAATGCCAAACCACTGCAGAATCTTTGCCAACAAATCCCCAAATGGGGGCCATGAAGAGAAAGACATCACTGAAAAATACCTGAACAGCAATGACAGTACCCCTACTGGCTAGTGAAGTCTATCCTTGCACACAGCCCTACAGCCAAACCTGAGACATCACAACTCAGGGTTCTACCCTGAAGACTTTTGATTAGTTGTGCATGCTCTATCAATTCAAGCCTGTTCTCCCTCTCATTGTTAAGTGCCAGTGACCAGCTCTTCACTTCCATTTAACTACTTAACAGGAGTTAGCCTTTACCATGGGATATTTATTTCAAAATAACAGCAAGAGCTAAGTACAGACATTTCTTTCCAACATTTCAAGGACATATACGCTCTCCTACATCACCTCAGTATCTGGAGAGAGCAGGCTTCCTAGCAAGCACTGGCCTCATCAAGTCCATGTACTGTTTCAGCTAATGTTGGCCTGAGTCCACAAGGTCATCTTTGAAGCTTGTTCCTTGCTCCTAGGAGCATCGTTCTGCCCACGGTTTTGGAACTGAGACTCCAGAATGCTGGGATGCTGGAGCACCCTCTGATCTTTCAGACTCACACAAGTAATAGGTTCTATTCTCCTTCACCTAAAAGGGAAAAAAAGTATATCTTTCCTATATCATCACAACTGCCCTGGAAATAGGCTCCCCAGGTTTTCCACAGGGAAATTGCATTGTCTGAGTAAGCGGATGGGGTCTTCATATGAGCCAGATTTTAGGTATATGGAAAAAAAGTTGGGGCATTTTTTTAGCAGTCAATGTGTTCAACTTCTTTGTATGGTCTTAGTTTTTCTTCTCCTCCCAGGAAAATATACTGTAGTTGGGAATTGGTTTGGATAATATTTTTATGCCTTGATCTATTTTGCTGACTTGTGCTTGGGGGAACCACCTGGAGTCAGCGCATAGAGTTAGACCCTACAAAAAGCAAAGATAAACACTTTCAGGGAAGAAAGAAGGATGACAGTATGTGACAAGTTGACAGTTTGCCCACAAAATCTGTCCAAAGGAAATACCATGCAGGAACTTAGTAATGGGTGAGGGCTAACTAATACGAACCAAAATGAAACCCACATACCACCTTTTGAAGTGCCATGTGCAACTGGGCATGTGGTAATGCAAGTGCTTTTGACGATTTGATTAAATACTTAATTAGGTTCTTTTCCTGTTAATAGAAATAGAGCTTTGCTAAATACCAAGACAATACCATAGCATGGGACTAGAAATTGCTGTCTCTACAGCCAAAATGTAATAAAGAGTGGTATTAGATCAATGGAGACTGGCCAACAAGCACAATTCCACTTAATTTTCTTAAAATTTTCTCCCATTTGAAGTATTAATGGTCTGAAATACGCAAATAATTGCTTCTGACTCATTTTACTTATATAATGGAAGTCTGCTACATGTGCAGAATGCCTGAGATGGTGTCTTCCCCGTGTGGAGATGCTGAGGAGACTCAGCAGGTTGGGAGTGTTTCTAGCTTACTCTCTCAAAGTCAGGTAAACTTCTTATCCCTTCAAATTTCTGGAGTGGTCATTGGCTAAATCCCCTTCTGGCTATGTTCCTCTCATTGTAGGGTACTAGTGACTAAGCGCCTCAGTTTCTTTTACCCATTTAACATCAGTTGGTAAGGTTTTTTTTTTTTTTTTTACAGAGAGACACTCAAAGATGTAGCAGTAACAAAAGTATAAATCCCCCCCCCCCATCTCAGCACCTTGAGATCAACTCTCCCCATTTCATCTCAGTCTCTGCAGAGAGGAAGGTCATTATTAGCACATTTTCTACTTAATATCAGTCCCAGAAAATTCATTTTCATATGAAGCATGACTGTTTGATGAGTTTTCATGTCAGTGTCTTTGGATTGAATCTCACTCGTTGATCTTCTGAACACTGATCCACTGAACTGCGGATTGTGGAGGTAGCAAATAATTGACCATTTGGGATGGGTGAGTGTGAGGTGTTGTGAATAGCCCTGCGGTTGTGGACCTCGGTGTTTGGGAGGATAGCAGTGCTCTCAACTGAATGAAGCTTAGAGATGGAGTAGATTGGGGAGGGTAGATGGTGAGTTCTTTTTCCCCATGTGTTGAGTTCTAGATACCCATTTTTTGTTCATTTTTGCCTTTTTAGTTCTATTGATGTATGTTCTTTTTATATTACTTACCTATTACTTCTGCTTCAGAAAGTCTCCTATAACAAAATAAGACAGTTAAGGAAAACAATAATACAGTGACCTCATCTGAAAGTTTATGTCAATTTTCACTTCTGTAGCACCCCCCACTTTTCATTCCATACCCTAAACCTTTCTGTGGTCATGAATATCCTACTTTTTCATCAGTCCTCTGGAAGTATATGTGGTTGTTGGATTGATTGTAGTTCTTACAGCTTTCAAAGTCATTTATTTTTCCAGTATTTTCATATAAATTGTTCACCTCGATTTGCTAATTTCCCTTTTGATTTGGTTATAAAAATCCTTAAAATTGTTCACTTTTATAATATTGATGTTATGACATCCAGTTTGAAATTGCTAATAAATACTTGTTGATGTGCAACTGGAGTTTGAGAGAGAGAGACTATGGCGGCTATATAGTTCAGAAAGTCACCTTCATATAGAGAATTAGCAATGGAACCCATGGTGAGATCTGTGAGGTAAAGGGTAGAGGGAAAAGAGAAAGTTGAGAGTGTCTGATATCATAAGAACCAAGAAGCAGTTATTCTGCTATAATAAAATCCTTTTAGGAATTGATGCTGTTGAAATCTGCATTTTCAGAAAGATGTGACAGGAGTTATAAAAAAATGGAGACAAGAAAAATAGAAGATGTCATGGACAGATTGTGACCTTCTTGGTAAAGGGGATGGCCAAATGGATGAAACTGTAGATGTACCCAATCAATATAAGATCAATAAAAATGATCTGAAGGGTAGACTGCCAAGAAAAAAATGATGTTCTTTGAAAAGAGAAAAGGAGACTAAAAGGCATCTTGATACTTGGATTTTATGTCTCTGAAGGATGATTATATAAGACAACTTTTCTAAGGTGATTTGACTTTAAGCTCTGGCAGATACATTTCATGTAATAGAGATGCTTTCAGTATGGTCCCAACATCTACAGAGACCAGAACTGGAAGAAAAGATTAAAATTATACTAAGGAATCCAAATCAGAAATGAGAATTTCTTAATGGTAAGATTTATTAAACATTGAAAGAGGCACCAGGACAGGAGAGTACAGATCCTTTATACTATAGATGTTTATTCTTTTAAAAAATGTATTTATTTTTAATTTTCAACATTTACTTCCATAAGGTTTTGTGTTCCAAATTTTCTTCCCCTTTCTCCCCACCCCCATCCTAAGATGGCATGCAATATAGATATTTATTCTTGAGAGAGCATGAAGGTGACCTCAGGCTTTGTTGGGCACACAGTGGGGGAGGGTAAGATCAGAAGAGTATATATTAAGAGCTATAAGAGACCTTAGAGATAATTAAGCCCAGTCCCTTCGCTTTTCCATCTAATAAACTGAGGCATAGGAAGGCTGAATGACTTGTCCAAATAGACACAGGCCATAAGTAACAAAGTAGGGATTTGAATTAATATCCTTTCATTCTAAATCCAAATCCTCTTTCTGCTCTAACATAGACATAGTTGAAGCAAAGGAGAAGATAAACAGTATATTCAATTTAATACTGTAGTCTAGAATACTGATACCAATTCAATAGCCTAATATCAAGAGTCTAATATCTAGTCTAAGAAATGTCTATTTACAGGAATGTTTAATCTTAAGGATTCTATAGTATCTGACTAGGTCTTTGGTCTCCTGTTGTAGCCTTCAAAGTTCCAGGGTCCTGTTTCTCCCATGATGCAGCAAGGAAGTAGGACTTTGGTATAATGTCTCCAGAAGGCCACTATTAAAATATACATTTGGCTCCTTAAAGGAGATACATACCATAGCAGGCCGGCTTTATCCTCTCCTCTTGTTAGTAACAAAAAATGGAGAGAAGGCAAAGGGACTACTGCACACTAACTGCCTACTTTTCTATTTTGCTGGAAACAGTTCTAAGTATTCATTACCTAAACATCAAAACTGGATGAGTATTTGACAAAGTCTCTCATCCTATTTTTGTTGGTTATGATGGAGCAGTGCCAGCTCAACAGCAGGATATTTAGATGAATTCGAAAGAGGTTAAATGGGCAGACTGAAAGAAGAGTCATTAGTAGTTTGTTATCGGCTTGGAAGGAGGTCTCTTTTAAAGTGTCCAAGGGAAGTAGGCTTGGCATGCTTATCAAATGGGAAGGTGGCAGAGAGCTGAGAGGGTTAGCTAACATGCCGGATGACCCAGTGATAAAAGGACCCAAAATGTTTTTCACAATTGAGATCACTGAACCAAATCTATCAAGGTGAAAGAAACTTAACAGAGATAAAGGTGTTCTTCCACTTGGGTTCAAAATAACTTCCTTATAGGTAGGAGAAATATGGCTAGAGAGTTAATCCAAAAAGATACTGGGGTTTTAAGTGACTGAAACTCAATTTGAGTCAACAGTGTTATCATGAAAGTCCCAAAAGCTAACGTAACCACAGGCTGCATAGTGTTCAGTATGAAGAAGGAAAATGTCTCACTATGTCTTATTCTGGTCAGGGTACATTTGTAATATTTTATTTAGGAAAGTGTAACTGAAAAGGGCAGTTGAGAGAGAGAATAACAGGGGAGGGGAGAAGTATTTATTAAATAACTAATATGTGCCAGGAATAGTGCCAAGCACTTTATAAATATTATTTAATTTGATTTTCATATCAACACTGAGAGGCAGGTTCTATTATTGTCTCCATTTTACAGCTGAGAAAACTGAGGCAGAGAGAGGTTAAGGTTTTACTGGTTATCCTTCATCAAGGGGTGATGTCTTGTCTTACTTGTGAATTGGATTTAAATGAGGCAAAGCTGCACAAATTAATCAGCCTTACTCTTCTAGAATTGAAGTCCAGTGGCACGACAAAAGTCAAGAAGACTGTTGATGGTCCGCGATGCAGAGGATGACCTTGTTATATTCAATGTGTGACCAAGCTCTAGGTGCTCCACCACACTTACTTCAACTGCTTTCATGGGTGCTGGAATCAATTATTCTCATTTGCCTATTCCACAGGAGAAATCTTCTCATGCTTGGCATCTTATAGCTAGTAAGTGAATGAGGCTAGATTTGAACACAGGTCTTCCTGACTTGAAGTCCAGTGTTCTTGCTGCTGTGCCATCTAGCTTCATTGAGATCATGTGATGAGGATGGCTTAAATGAATCAGGGCTTTCTAGATGGAAGAAAGGAAGACTTAAGAGGACATGTTAGCTGGTTGCAGATATTTGCGGAACTATCATGTGGAAGGATTAGGCATGGGGATCTTTGTGATCATTTGGAGTTTATCTAGCCCAGAGCTTTCATTTTGTAAATGGCATAATTGAGTTTCAGAGTTTGGAATGGTCTGGTCAAGGCTATACAGGTAGTAAGTAGCCCCACTTGGATTTAATCTCACATCTTATGACTCAAGACTCAATCAGGTTTTCTGTTGGGTCAGGATGCTTTCTTGAACTTTATGCTTTAAGGGCAGAACTAGAAAGAATGGGGAGAAGCTGCAGAGGGGAAGATTTAGATTTCATGTAGTTGTGTGACTTTGAGCAAGTCACTGAACCCTGTTTGCCTCAGCTTCCACATCTGCAAAATGAACTGGAGAAGGAAATGGCAAACCACTCATTTTTGCAAAGAAAACTCCAAATGGCATTGTGAAAAGTCAGGCGCAACTGAAAATGGCTGAATAACAAGGAAAAAGTTCCAACTCAAAATGGAATTTGTCAGTGAGCTCATTGGAGGACATCTGTCAGTCAGGACTTTTAAACAAAGATGAGATGACCATTTGTCATGCGGCTTATATTTCTAGAAAGGAGGACTGAACTTCAGGGTTATCGTCCAACTCAGAGATTCTGGGATCCTTTGATCCATCACCTTTGTACCTCTTGTGAGGTAGCTAGGTGATGCAGGGAAAAGAATCAGGTAAGGAGTCAGGAAAGTCTGAGTTCAAATCTGGCCTCAGACACTTACTAGCTAGGTGACCCTGGGCAAGACACTTAACTTCTCTTTGCCTCAGTTTCCCTATCTATAATATGGAGGTAAAAGCACCTACTTCCCAGGGTTGTTGTGAGACTCAAATAAGATTTGTAAAATGCTTAGCACAGTACCTGAAACACAGTAAACACTATATAGATATTAGTTATCCTCATTGGTAGTAGCTATTTTCTACTTATCTGAGATTTTCTTGGTTGTATTTTGATTGAATTGCCTCATACCTTAATGCAGGGGTGGACAGCAGGTTCTCCTCCCTACAATACATCAGCAAAGAGAACAGTTAAAACTAGTGTGGGATAAGAAAGGTAAGTCCCCTGCAAAACTCTTCCAAAAATTAGGCCATGGAGTTTTACTTTTTATTAAAATAGGAACAAGGGAAGGAAAATTAGCTTAGTGGTTTGCCAACTAGAAGTAGGCCAGGAGACATAGTTCTTGCTCAGAAACATGGTTCAGGTAGGGCTGGATTTTATTCACTTGGCAAGTGAGGCTTAATTAAAAGCTGGCCAGAAGACTTGGAACAAAATATAAAGACTCTGACTGGCTTGCTCCATGTATAAAATCAGATTGGTGTGGAGGTATTTTCCCAGGCCTGATCACTTTAAATTCATTTGACCGCTGGATGTTAGCTTCAGTGAAACACATACCTTTCTGAATCTATTTTTAGACTTGTGAGTTGTCCAATGGGAGAAAAATTCCAGTGTAGCTTTTATGCCAGAAAATGTTCACTTCCCTCATAGTTTTAACCCTATGACTTCTCCTGGAGGTGAAAGGAAAGTGCTTGGAGCCACTCATAGTAATTGTCCAATCATGGAACTGGCCAGTCTTCTTTCCAGAATCATGTGGATGTTTCTGGCATCAGTTTTAAATGAGTCAGAGCAGCGATTGCTGCAGAAATATTCACATGTACTTTTTCCACCTGGATAGCAGTGATAGTGGTGGTGGGGGGTTGGGGGGTGGAAGGGAAGGGAGAGTTGACTTGTGCTTTTCTTTTTGGGAGGCATTTGGTAGTAAGCCAGTCCTGAAGCCAACTAGAATTAGGTTCAAGTCTTGCCTCTCATTGACTGTGTAACCATAGCCATTTCACCTCTCAGTGCTCTAGGTGAGTGGTGTCAAATTCAAATTCAAATGGATCCTTGTGGGCTACATATTGATTTGGCAAGTCACAAATTAACATTAACTATGTTACATTGCATTTTTATACATTTTTGCAAAACATTTCTCAATTGCATTTTAATCTAATTGGAGTCCATTGGATTCTAGACGGCTGAGTTTGGCACCTCCACTCTATATAACTCTAAGACTATAAGTTGCAGAGAAAATGTAAACTTGCATTGGTAAAGTGAGTTTCCTTACGTGGGAGGTCTCTGTCATTGAAACCACAAGTCCAGTCCTTATCTTTCTATTATTTTTGGAAGTCCACAAAACATATGGGCTTAGAAGAAAAACTGACATGGGATCTAGATTATATGATTTCTACTTGTATAGATTATCCAACTGGATCATGACACAGAGTCCATTCTATATGGCAAAAAGTCCTTCCCTTCATCTTGATCCCTACTCAGCTTCCTTTAAAGTTCATAACAAGTGGCTTACATAGAGTTCTTTACTGAGTCTATTAGATGTGAATACAAGTAAATAACGTCAATGTCTCTATTCTGAGCCAATATAATACATCACAGACTAGGTATTCGTCCCTTAGAATCCTGCAGGCTCCAGTCTTAGAAGTTCAATTCCTCACAGCTTCTTCCAAGAGGGAACTGTCTAAGGAATCCCTCCCCTTCTCTTCCCCCTACAATAAATCTTCCACAATAGATCATTGTCCAGTCTATTGAGATGTCTAAGGGACTCAGAGCACTTTATGGATCTTTCCTGTAGAAAAGCAAGAGCTTTATTGTTCAAGATTGCCTTTTGTGTAGTTTCATATTCAGTTTTTCTCAACTCTGTTTTCTTGAGTCTATGAGAGCTAGCTCCTATAAACAAGGTGCCATTCCCTCTTCTCCATTCCATCTCAAAGTCCCTGTACTGCCTTGTCTCTTAAATCATTGCCTTTTTGTCTGCTGTCCTTTCAAATTCAATAAATCTTGGGATGTAAACCAGACATATGAAGCAAAAACAGAAAACCAATGTCCTAAACAATGTACCAGAGACTTGTACCTTCTTGTAGTACATTTGGTTGAATTCACACCAAAGTGCAAATGACTGATAAAAGACTGCTGAAAGTTTTGAGGGATGAATAAGAGTACAAAACAAGGAGTTTGAAGACTTCTGAAGCCAAATTTTATTTAATTTGTAATTTTGCTTGGGCTAGCTCCAATTGGACAACTTCGTGTTCATGATTATGTAGTCATTATACGTGGTTGGATATTTTCATTAGGCAATGATTACAAGTATATGTCACTTGGAAAGATTCTCAGTTTATAAGAGAAAAATTTCTTTAAGAATTCTGCTAGGTTACAGAGAAATAAAGAGGTGAACAAGTTTTAAGGAATTATGAATGCCTTAATAATTAATTCATTCATCACTAAGATCCCCTTCTGATGCTTGGTCATAGTCTTGAGGAACACTTGGGTATTTTATGGCCATTTGAGAGGGCCAAATTCTAGCAGATCCCATCAAGTTGAAAGGACTTGTACAATGGATCAGGGATGTCTGCCACCTGAAGATTAACTTAGTTAAATTTAGAAGGGCTTGGAACTTTTAACCTATGAAACTAAAGCTTGAATTTTACACGATCAGCAGTAGAGAGCCATGGAAGATTTTTGAGCAAAAGATCTATATAGATCTATATAGAGTAAGATTATTCTGGCTGTGGTATAATGGATGGACTGGATTGAAAAAGAATGGTAAGAGGTAGGATGGCAATCTATTTTGAGGCTATTTGTAGCACTAGGTGTGTGGGATAATGAGGTATCATGCTAATATGGTGACAGTGACAATAGATAAGAGAGAGATGCATTTCTAGAAGTGGAGTCCACAAGACTTGGAAATAGATTGAATGTGAGAGGGAAAGGGAAGAATCATGGATAATCCCAGTTTTACAAATATGGAAGACTGGGAGAGTGGTGGTACCAATGGCAGAAATAGTAGTCAGAAGGTGGGTTAGGTTTAAGGAGAATGATAAGATGACCCATTTTGGAGATGTTGAACTTGAGGTTTCAGGTGGAGAGTGGAGGCCTTATAGGCAAGAGAAGTAGGTCTGAATCCCTGAAAAGGAGTCATGGCTAGAATAGGTCTGGGAATCAATTTCCACAAAATGGGGATCAAAGCTGTAGGAGTGAAGAAAATGGCCAAGAAAGAACATAAAGAGAAAAGGAAGTTAAAGCGGGATCACGTGGAGAAAGCCCAAGAATAGGATGAGGAATCAAAAGAGACAAAGAAGGGAGTAAAAAGGCAAAAGGAGACCCATAAGAGCATGACATTTTCTGAAGCCAGCAAGATGGGGAGAGAGACAATACAACTGTTGTTGTTGCAACAACTGTTGCAGAGACAGAAAGACATGAAAACTGGGAATGGGCCATCAGGTATGACCACTAGGACAGTAAATGTTGACTTCAGTATGGCAATTTTAGTAGAGAGGTAGGCAGGGGTGGAAGGAGGAGTAGAAACCAAATTGCAATGAGCTACAAAAGAAATAGATGACAACATGCTTGTTTAAAAATAATCAGCCATTTGGATTTATAGTCACCATGAGGACTCTGGGAGGGACTGAATTAAATTCAGTCAGTCATTCAACAATAATTTCTCAACCACCTACTATGTGCAAGACACTAGGGGAGAGAAATACCTAGAATAATTTCACTGATTCCCTGAAAACTCTTAATTTAGATACACATTTCTGATTCTCCTCCAAATAAATGTATCTGGGTTCCAGTTTGATTTTTTAAATTAGTTAAATGATATCCTCACAGGTTATATGTGGCATGTTCTAGCACATAGTGTCTCCTATCCTTGTCCCAGTTATTAACAAAGGTATTTCTCAAAGGATTACGTCTGCGTATCATTGATGTAACATGGATACGTCAAAACAATAACTGCCTGACATGTTTCTCTTTGTACCGGTCTATTATTTATTTCAGGACAAATCAGCTCTTAAACTGGTAGATGGAAAAGCTTATGAGATTCAAGAAAACAAAGAATTCCAAAAACTAAACTTACTGCTTTGAGTTTCAGCCATATCCTGCATGCAAATTACAAGTTTCTTCATCATGACCTTCTGTTGTAATTAGTACCATTTTAAGCCAGTGTCTATACCAGTAAAGTGATGATGGGAAATTGAGGTAATAAGTCACATGAGAGGCAAAAACCCCTGCCAATGATAGCTAATATTTATCTAATACCTTAAATGTTGCAAACTGTTTTACACAGATTATCTCATTGGATCCTCACAGCAGCCCTGTATATTGGTGCTGTTATCCCATTTTAAAGATGAAAGTAAAGATGAAGCTCAAAGAGCCATTGAACAAACAATTATTAAGCTCGTACTATGTGCCATGCATGTGGCTAAGTCCTGGGGATACGAAAAAGGGCAGAAACTACTATTTTCAAAGAGCTCATGTGCTAATGGAGAAAGCAACATGCAACAACTTTGTACACAAAAGAAACATAAAGAGCAAATAGGACATAATCACAGAGGGAAAGCATTAGCACAGGGCTGAAGAGGGAAGATCCATTGCAGAAAGTGGGATTTGAATTGAGTTTTCAAGGAAACCAGAGAATCCCAGAAACAGGAGAGGATAGAAAATGTTCTAGGCAATGGGACAGTTGGTAAAAAAGCCAGAGCCAAGAGATGAACTGTCTTATATGAGGAAAAAGAAGGCAGCCATTGTAATTGAATTATATACTATACAGAGAAAAGCGTAAAAAAGACTGGAAATATAGATTGAGCCAAGTAGAGGGTTTTGTCTTTGATTTTGGAGATAACAGGAATCCACAAGAATTTATTGAATAGGGACGTGAGAGTGTTAGAGCTGTACATTAGGAAGGTAATTTTGACAGTTGTGTAGAGGATAGATTGGGGTAGAGACCTGAGTTATGAAGTCCAACCAGAAGATTATTACAATAGTCCAAATGTGAAAATAAATGGGCCCACATCAAGGTGGTTCTGTGAGTAGAGAGAGAGGGATTTATATGAGAGATGTTGAGGAGGTCAAGTGGCTTGCCAGTAACTGAAGCAAGATTAGAACTCAGGTCTTGACTCCAATGTTCCAAGTACAATGGCAAGACGCTTTCATCATAGATTTTCTGGGATCATAGGAGACTTAGAATTGGAAGGGAATGTAAAGATCATCAAATCCAATATCTTCATTTTTTTGATCTGGGGATATTGAGACCTAAGATTCAATGACTTCTTCAGGATTACCCAGCTAATGTTACTAAGTAAATACATGAAGATCCTTGCAAGCCTTGAAGTTTTACATAAATGCTAATTGTTATTGTCATGGTTTTTAGTTGAAAGTGGAATTCAAACCTAGCATTCCAGACTCCAGTTCTAGCATCCTTTCATTAAACTATACTGTGTCTAAGGATGCTTAAATCACAAAATCATCTCCATAATACAACCTAGAATCCCTGTGCAGTCTAACACACAAGGGGACATCCACATTTGGTTTGAATACTGCTGTTGCCTCCCTCCTGCAGTCACCTTCTTTCTACTCTGAATATATCTTTTCTGTATGTAATTGTCTGCATGTTAGGGACTGTATTTCCATCTATACTATTTCTTTGGTGAGTGGACATCCAGCTTTTGCTTGAAAACTTCTAGTGATAGGGAACTCACCACCCTCTGAGGAAGCCCTATTGAATTTTTGGACAGGTCTGCATATAGGGATATACATTAGGACACTTCTATGTGGAGAGATTAGTTCGAGGAAAGAGTGGCTAAAAGTAGAGTGTTTATCTACGTGTAGTACCAGATATGTGGTAGTGAAGTCTAATGCTAATATAGCGATGGTAACGTTAGAAGGGGACAAATATTGTTCCAGAAATGAAGCCTGCAGGACTTGGTAACAGATTGAGTATGGGAGAAGGAGGAATCAAGGATAATACCAACTTTATAATTGATGGAAGACTGAGAGAGTGGTTCTACTCACAGTTGCTACTAGTAGGAGAAATAGTAAAGTCAGAAGGGTGGGATTTTATTGTATAATGTAGTTATTATTACATTGGTCCTTATTAAATAACAGAAAATATGTCACTCCTCACTAGGAGCTTATCACTTAGTTGTAAATATGAGATGCACTTTCTGAACCATGACTTTTGTGGTTGAGGCCAAGTCAGGATAGGGCAAGGTGGACTATATCTATCGCTGTGTTTTCTGGTATGGCAGTATAAAGTGAGGATGGTAAATCATGCTAACACAACAAACACTGGGGAGACAAGCTGAGAAAAAAATAGGATCTCGATTCTTGTACCGAGGTCTTGTTTTGAGCTGCTGGGCTGGAATTCTGTTTATCCTGAAGCTAGTTTATCACTTACACGCCTTGGTTTATAATGCTCATGGGGCAACTAGGTGGTGCAGTGAGTCAGGAAGACTCATTTTCCTGGGTTTAAGTCTGGCGTCAGACATGTATTAGCTGTGCGACCCTGGGCAAGTCAATTAACCCTGTTTCTCAGTTTACTCATCTATAAAATAAACCGAAAAAAGAAATGGCAAATCAATCCAGTATCTTTGCCAAGGAAAGCCCAAATGGGGTCACAAAGAGTTGGAGATGACCGAAGAAAAACAGTTATAATGCTTATTCCTCCCCTGGGGATATACTCTGGCTGTGGAGTCAGAGGATATAATTTCATATCCAGATTCTGATGCTGATTACCTGTGTGATACTGACATTATACTTAACCTTACTGGGCCTCAGTTTCCTTATCTGCAAAGTGAAGACACTAGACTAGAAAGTCTCTGAGGTTTTTTGAAGCTCCAGTTCTATGAATCTTGTGAAATATTTTCTTTCTCCTGGACTGATATGGCAGCATGGGAAGGTGACCAGGTGTTATACTCAGCCACAGGTTTTTATCACTATAAGGGTCAAATTCCCGACGCTGCCAATACCTTGTCTCTCAAATCAATACGATTTTCTTCTCTTCCATCTCTGATTTTGCTATCGATTCCCCTTGCTTTGACCTATTCTAGTATTCTAAAAAAATCCTTGCTAGACTGGGCTTTGGCTTGAATTCTGCTTTTTATCGAATTCCTGTTGGAATCCCAGTCCTCCTCCCCAGGAGTTGATTTCCCCTTCCCAGCTCTGGTTTTGATCAGGTGGGATCTGAAACACATGCACAGAGAACATACAAAGATCAAAAGGAAAAGTGAATGGGACAGAATAATATAGGCTGTATATAGGCTTCAACTCACCAGAGAGAATTTATTAATGACTCTGCGTTAACCAGGAAAGAAACATGGAATGAAATAGAGCCCTGTCCTTGGCTGGATCTAGTCTTTTCTTTCTCTTTGAAAATTAATTAATTCATTTCTTTAATAAACATTTATGCTCTGCCCCTCCCCCCGACACCTCCTATTGAACAACATTAAAATAAAAATGTAGCCTTATCATAGACATGGAAAGTCCAGCAAAACAGATGCCTACATTGGTCAAGCCTGAAAATATATATCTTTCTACATTTTAAATTCATTATTTCTCTGGTAGAAGGTAAGTTATATGTTTTATCTCCAGTTTTCTGGGTTTGTGGCTTATCATTGTATTGGTCATAGTTCTAAAGTCTTTCAAAGCTTCTTTTCTCTATAATGTCGTATGCTATATCCTTGTTTTGTTCACTTTGCTTGGTAGTAGTTCATAGAAATCTTTCCATTTTTCTCTGAAACTGTCCATTTGGTTATTGCTTACACCACAATAATATTCCATTAAATTAATATATCATAATTTGTTATCTATTTAGCCATTTCCTAATGGGAAGACAGCTCTTTAGTTTCTATTTTTTAGATACTATGAAAAAAATAATCTTTTCCCTTCCTCCTTCCCTCCCTCCCTCTCTCTCTTTCTCCTTTCTCTCTCTATATATGTGTATACATACACACATATGTGTACAGGCACACATACAACATATATATACATACACACACACATCCACATCCATCCATATGTAGGTATGTATGTCTTTTGCTTCTCCTTTTACTTCTTTGGTGTATAGGCCTAGTGGTGGTGGTCCTGGATCTAAAGGCACGCAGTGTTAGCAGTTTTGTGGTCAGAGTACAAAATTGCTTTCCCAAGTATTTGGACCAGTTTGAATCAGTTCCATATGTGAGTATGTATATATACATACACATCATACACATGTATATATATTATATATGTCATATATGTATACATATGAGACTTTTATCAGAGAAACTTACAGCAAAGATTCAGTCCCCCTCATTGACTAGTTTCCCTTCTATTTTTAACTGTGTTCAATTTCTTTATTCAATAGCTTTTTAATTTAATATCATTAAAATTGCCCATTTGATTTTCTGTGATTTCTCCTATCACTGATTTTACCCTAAGCTCTTTCATAACCCATAGATGCAAAAGGTAATTTCTATCTTGCTCCTGTGATACGTTTTTATATCTAGGTCAGCATGCATTTGGAGCTTCTTTTGGCATGTAGTATGAAATGTGGGGCTAAATTTAAGATCTGTCACACTATTTGGATGTAGTCTTTTCAACATTTTCTCTAAGTGCCTCAGATGAAAACATACAATTCTTATCAGATCTGCAGATAACAGATCTCTGTTAGCTGATATTGGACAGAAATTAGATTTAGACGACAGAATACAGGACCTAAACTAAACCAGTGAAATTTAAAAAAGGGATAGGTATTCAGCCCAGCCACTGGATTCCAACATCTATTGCTTAATTAAAGAATGGGAGTGACTTGACTCAGTAACAAATAATGAGAAAAAGGGAGAATTTCAGATTATTATTGCTATTTAGGTTATTATTAGCTAGCATTCACATGGGTTTTAAGTTTTACAAAGCACTTTTACAAATATTTTATAAAGTCTGGCAACAATCCTGGGAAATAGGTGATATCATTATTACAGATGAGAAAACTGAGGCAGGCAGAAGTCAAGTGATTTGCTCAGAATCACACAGCTAGTTAAGTATCTGAGTTCAGATTTGAACTCATGCCTTTCTGACTCCAGATGTAGCTTTCTATCCACTGTGACATGCAGCTTCCTAGTAGAACTTCCTAGTTTGTTAAGTGATCAATTACAGGATGGGGCAGTTAAAAAAGCTAATGAGGGCTTAGGCTTTATTAGCAAAGCTAATCTGATCAGGGGCTGATTTTGGAGTGTAGTACAGTAGCTTTTTTGAGTAATATCCTTGCAGCCAACCCCAATCCTAATGTGAGACTGCCTTCACACAGTGGGTATACATGTAGAGAGAAGTAGAACATTTTTCTGGTGGGTATTTGTTAGGCCAGATCGGGCTTCTTCTCATGCAGAACTGGTCATTTTGGAAGGAGAAAGAGACGGTGCACCTGGTGAAGTCTTATTGGGTTGGCTCCAATGGCTTGCCATTCATGGGTTAGGGTTAGGTGATTTGCTTGTTGTCATGTGTGTATGATAGGAAGCACTCTGCTTCGTGGTGTGTTTTGAGCTGAACCACAGCTTGTGTTCATCCTTCATTGCCGAAGAAGACCATGCCATCAGAGAAATAATGACATGACTTTCACTTGACTTTGTTTTGAGTGAGGGAGGGCTGTGCAGGTCACCAGTCTCACTTCTTCTCCAGAGCCATCTGAATCCAGTGACCAGACATTCATCAGGATGACTGGAGATCACCCAGGATGAGGCAATTGCCCAAGATCACACAGCTGGTGAGTGTCAAGTGTCTGAGGTGAGATTTGAACTCAGGTCCTCTTGACTCCTGCACCGGTGCTCTATCAACTGCACCACCTAGCTGCCCATGAACCACAGCTATGAGCACAGAGAACATTTAACAGAGAGGTGAAAGGCTCAGGGAGCAGAATAAAAATGTGTTTTTGAACACTGTGAATGTCGGAATTTGTCTGGCCTCACTTATCCATATTGGTTTTGTTTTATTCAATGGTGGGAGATAAAAGGAGGACAAAGAAATAGATTTTTTTAACCGAAAAAAAGTAAATTGAATTAAATAAAAAACCCAAACACTGAACCAGGAGCCTGGCAGTCTGGGTTAATTTTCAGCTCTGCTGCTTAATAGCCATGTTTTTGCATTTATATGTATTGCCAGTGTAAGCACCACTAGGCACAGCGTAAGTACCCAATAAATGTTTCTTGACTGACTCTCCCCCATTCCATCCTCCCCCCAAATGCCAATGATAAAAAGATTGCAATGCTAAAAGATGAACATCACAAGGTCAGTGGTAATCTTCATTGTACAATCATCTCGGTGTTTTTGTAGTCTCTAGGTTCATCTGTTTCAGGAGAGGAACCCCAATTGTCTGAGACTGTGACAAAATATACGATTGTAATTTGTGCCGTGCCGACCACATCTGAAATACAACTGAATTCTAGGCATTGAATTATAAGGGGACTGTGACAGGTGTCTTGGAATGTTTGAAGGAGTGGAATGTGAAATTAGAGGAGGATCCTGCAAACTAAGAATAATATGTATAACTTTGAGTTGTCTAAGAATGGATTGTGTCTTGGGAGACCATGCACTCTTTGTCACTGGCAATATCAAATGGAAGTGGGATGCTCACAGATTGGGGAAACAATAGAACAAATCCTTAAATGACATAGGGATGTTGGATTGGAAGTCCTATTGAGTCTCTACTAAAGCTAAGATTTTGTGACTGTCCATCATATCAGAGAGGAGATGATGGCAGCTTGTTTTTGTCCCAGGTTATTAGAATAAATACCTTGTAGGGTCAATGAATCAACAAGCATTTATTAAGAACCTACTATGTGCCAGGGCATTTCTAGAGACAGAAAAAAGTAAAAATTTGTCTTCTAATTGGGATAAAACATGTGTGTGTGTGTGTTTATTCACAAAACAGAAAATAGGTAATCTTATAGGGGAAGGTTATTGTGTCTTCTAAATAGGAAACAGACTGCTCCCAGAATTCAATTAAACAGAACTGCAATTCTGTTGGGCTCCTAGCTTCTTTAGATGATGACTTGGAGGAACCCATGGGCAGTCACAGTCATGAAGATGAACAGAGTCTATTAGGTCTTTCCGGCAACATTCCTATTAGGAATAAGGGTTGTAATTGATAAAAGCTTATAGCCAAAGATGGAATTTGAGAGCTAGAAGGGTCCTGAAAAGTCATCTAGTCTAACTCCCTTATTTTACAGATAAGGAAACCGAGACTCATAGAAGTGAGGTGACTTGTTAAAGTTCACGAGGTAGTAAGAGGCAATCTTTAATTTCATGTGAATAAACACAACAGAAGGAGGTAAAAGTCCCACAGTGGTTCATTTATTTCATATCACTTCTCTGATTCAACTAAACTTCAAAATCCCACAATTACTATCTCATGAAGGAGTAGTTTTTCTCCACCAAATTATCAGAGCAAAAAAGGGCTGTAGTCAGAGCTATTTACTGAGTGATGATTTACAAGCTGTGCTATCAACTCCAAATAATCTTTTTATACTAGTATAAAGTACAGAATAATCATAGAATTAATTATAAGTCATGATTTTTCTTTCAGTGAGCAAAAGCATTCCTGGGTGATTTTAAGTGCAGTCAACTTGAAGAATATAGTAACTGCCTAGGAATTTAGCTACTCTCATAATTCAAAACCTTTTGAATAAATTGCAAATGCTGTTGAAAATCCTATTCTGAGCATGTTTTGATGACTTAAGGGACTGGTAATAAGTTACTTGTCTGTGTCAAGTACAGGGCTGGTATAGCATTATTATTAACTATTTTGATAAATGGTATTATTTGCCATGTTCGCCAATTCTGTTTTTTGAAAGCTTGACACTTGAGCAGTTTCCATCTCTGGATGAAGGACATAACACTTTGAGGCTGGGGGATATACACAAGAGGATAACTCAGGCAATTGCTCGCAGGATGCTGGCCAAAGATAACCCTTGCTTCAATTATAGGAATAATTCAGCTGAAAACTGTCTCCATTAGAGCTATCTAGATAATTGTCTCAGTTTTCTGTTCCACTTTGATTTTGTAGCTAGCAATACATCAACAAGCTCTGATGTCTCCATTGGAGGGTTCCTATACTAACAAAGACTGCAACCTGTCTATAATTTAGTAAATGTCTTGGAAAAAATTCCTGAAGATCAGAGATTTTAAGTGACTTGACCAGTGAGGAAGTATTAGAAGAAGGAAATGAAGGCAGGGATTTCTGCCCTTGTGTTGAGTACTCTGTCCACAGTTCCCCACTGCCTTTCCACATTGGTGACTGGTTCAACAAATCCAAGGAAGCTTTCTGAATAATATTTGATTCTAAATAAAATTCTGACTAAAGTGATTGCAATGTCTGAAAGAAGCTGCTTTGGGATCAGTTGAAACAAACAACTTTCTGATGATTAGGCCCATCCAACAATGAGGAGGAGAGGGAAGACAGTACTCTTATACCTAAAAGCAGATGAGCTCCTCAATGGATCCCTGGCACTGTGCACCTTCCTGACCAGGATTACACATGGATAGCTCCAATTTACCATCTGAAGAAACCAGGAGCCAAACAGAACTTCAAATTTCTGGGATCAGTCTGTTTCCTATTTTGAGACACAGAATGTTCTATAACATGCAAGTAGACAGCTGGGATTATTGTATGAGCATGATAATCATAGGGTATGAAAAAGATTCAGATGAGCTGTTTTTGTCTGCGACATCTGGACTGAGTTTACACTTGAATATGAGACAGAGCTACAGTATACTGTAGAGTATCCTCACCTTCTCTTTTAATTGGTCACATGATAGGCATTTGGGACATTGAATCACCAATGGGGGGGCAGAGTGTTACAGCTATGCTCCCCATTTTCCTTGGTAATGTCATAGCAGTTGCTGATTTCTAATAACTGTGACCTCAGCATTCTTGATCATGGCATGGTTTGCAATGTATATCTTGTGGCTGTTTGGAGAGAGGGCAATAGCATAACCTTCATTCCCAACTAGCTCTGACTATTACAGGAAAAATCCTCACAAGATGGAAGAGGTGGTTTTATGTCATCAATACAGGATCAGGACTTTGTGATTCAGTGGTATGGACCACATTGAAGGAAGTGATTTTCTGTTCCACCGGTAAAGGTTAGAATCTCCCCAAATTTCTTTCTTTCTGGCAGAGCTCACCAAAAGAAGATATTATATCACTTCCAAGGAGATGGAGCTGAGGACCTACCACATTCTTCAATAGGTGACTTAGTTTGGCCAGAAGTAGGATAAATAGGCAGGGCGTCTAAAATCTTACTATATATGGTGTTGCTTACTGACAAAATTTGCTCTGACTTGGAACTGAGCCTAGGAGCAGATTGCTTGCTTTGAATCCATTCTCTTTCCCTTCCAATTTTTCTCTTTCTCTTTCCCTGCAAGGAACTGAAAAGTCCTGTGCTCTGCTCTTAGTCAAGTTCTGTCGAGCACAGGGGCTTAGAACTCGTAGTTTAATATTGTATATAGGAATAATCACGTCATGCATTTCTGGGATTATTGTTAAGTGTTCTTTAACTATCTGATGTTGTGGATATCTGTTCTTCCTATCCTGAGAATTTAGCTATGAGGATTTAGTCTCATAGGGCGCCATACCCTCTCTGGTGGTTTGAGTTGTTTTTTGGTTACCAGAGAGTGAGTGACCTGACATCTCTTAACTCTATCTCTCATTGGCAAAACAAATTTGCAGACCCCTCAGGGATTAAGAAATCAGGCTCTAGAGCAAAACTATAGTTATTTTGTTGGATCAGTTTTCCATGAACCCTAAGACCTGGGCCAAAAGGTCCTAAGAGTTCCAGGATTCAATGGAATTGAAGTACAACAAGGTTGATAGCTGGTATAAGTATGTATGGAGAGTTTTCCTTCCCATTCATAATCTTATTAACAAGTGCTATATGTGCATAGTATTATAAAAATGGCAAACTGCTTTGGACATCAAGATGAATCCCTGACCCTAGGTTAATCTCAGAGGCTCCTTTATAAGGAGATAACATCAAATAGTGGAAAAAGCATGGGACTAATAAGCAAGGGAAGTCTGGGTTTGAATCCTACCTACAAGTCATTTCACCTCTGGGTCCCAGTTTCCTCATGTATGTGTCACATGGAGATAATAACAGGACCAAATTCAAAGACTGTTGTGAAGATCAAATGGAACAATATATGCAAAGTGCTTTAAACACTAATTTGCAGTATTTTAGGAGGGGGAGGGCCTTCTTCCCCTAATAGAACTTCGATGTTTCGGACTCTATTTCCCATGGGGCCTTGGGATTCTGATTGGTGAGCCTCCAGAATTTTGAGCCTGATTTAGAACCCCACCGTGTTCTTCTCCAGCCTTCTTCATGTCCAATGGCTATGAGCACATTTCCTCCGCCATGTGTACATCCTAACCACTATCTCTGCTCTAGCTACACGAATAATAATGAACACTATTTTTTATGTCAATCAATCACTCTATGATTTCCCTCACTCTCACTATGACTTCCCTTACCAAAACACCCCTCCCTGGACAGCACTCTCTTACATGTATTTTCTTTTTTCATTAACGTATAAGCTTTTTGAGGACAGGAACTATCTGTATTTGTCTTTATTCTCAACATCTAGTATACTGCCTGGAAAATATAGCACTTAAAAATAAAATACTTTTTTTATCCATTCATTCTTTCTTTTCTTTATTTCAAGCACTGATACTCCACATAGTCAACCCAGTCTCACCTTTTCAGAGATCTAGCTTTTTGATTGACTTCCTCCTTTTCTTCCTCTTGCTACTATCTACTCTTTTTCTTTTGCATGAATAAGGGAATGATTAAAATGATGTTTTGGGTGTGACTTTGGTACCTCTTTCTCTCTATATCTCCCAGATCCATTGTGGGTATAATAGTCAGTCAATCAGTAAGTATTAATTAAGTAATTACTATGTGTCAGAGACTATGATAAGTGCTGGGAATAAAATTACATACATTGATTCTTTTCTTTTTTAATTATTTGTTTTCATTTTTCAACAATCACTTCCATAAGTCTTAAATTTTCTCCCCTTCACTCTCCCCTCCCTCTCTGAGATGTCTTGTAATCTTTTATGGGTTCTACATATACATTTTTATTAAACACATTTTCACATTAGTCATGTTGCACAGAAGAATTAAAAGGAATGGGAGAAATTAAGAGAAAAACCAAACCAAACCAAAACATAACACAGGAGAAAATAGTCTGCTTCATTCTGTGTTGTGGTTCCATAGTTCTTTCTCTGGATGTGGATGGCATTTTGCCTCAAGAGTCCTTTGGGAATGTTTTAGGTCCTAGCATTGCTGTGAAGGACTAAGTCTACCAGAAACATTCCTCACACACTGTGGTTGTTACTGTGTACCGAGTTCTCCTGGATCTGCTCATTTCTCTCAGCATCAGTTCATATAAGTCTTTCCAGGTTTTTCTCAAGTCTGACTAAAGAGCTTACATTCTAATTGGGAAAAATGACAGATAGAAACTGAAATGGGACAGGGGGAAGTACCTAGTGTGTAAGTATAAATGAGGAGTCTGGATTACAGCCTGCTAAGAATGGATTGTAAATTATGTGTGGGTAGAGACTTTTATTTGTCTTGTCTTCCAATCCAATCAACGTTAATTAAATGCCTACTATATGCAAACCACCATGCCAAATTCCAGGGATTAAAAAAAGACAAAACAAAACAAAAATAGACCCTGCCTTCAAGGAGCTTACATTCTAGGGTCATGGAGTATCACAGTAATGGTAAACATGGAAACAGATATGTGTATATACATACATTATTTCCATAGGCACAGAAAAACGAAAGCAGGATTCTATATGAATGTATGAATCTCCATTTCACAATACTTGCTTTGAAAAGAAAAATTATATAATTTATATATATATTACTTTTGAAATGGTTCTGCTTGTTTGATTCTGTCTGAACTTCTTTCTTTTCAGTGCATTAAAAATGTTATTAAAATTGCTCCAATGGCCCTTTTTTTGGCATCACTATTGCTAGCTCTTCTTTTTGCTTCATTCTCCTCCCAAGCGGGGGAAAGTCAAGTGAAAGGAAGGCAAAACTTTGTAAGAAATAAGCAAACTCAAGCAAAATGATTTTACACAGTAACCAGTTCCAAACAAATGTATTTCTCTTCACCTTGTATCTATCCCCTCTCTGTCAGGAGATGTGTAACTCTGCTTCATTATGGATATTCTGGAGACATAGGTTTTCTTTGTATGGTTTTTCTTTCCAGTGCTGCTGTCCTTATATAAATTGTTCTGCTGGTTCTATTTACTTCACTCTGTACCAGTTCTTTCTACCCAGGGCACTCTGGAATAATCTCATATGCCATTGTTTATGGAACATCAAGAGTATTCCATCTAGTTCATGTATTGAAATTTGTTCAGACATTCCCTAATTTTACTTGATAATTTGAGGTGTGAGAGTGTGCTAATGAAAGAGGCTAGGAATTCCAACAGATATAGAATCACTTATGCAAAGGTAAGGAGATAGAAGCAGGGAAATGTTGAGCACATAGGCCAATTTGACTGGCATAATATTGATGAAGGCAACTAATAAAATTGGAAAGAGAACTGGAGCCTGGCTGTGAAAGAGTTTAAATGTTAAGCAGAGAAATTTGTATTTTATTTTATAGGCAATAAGGAGACACAAAATATTCTTGAGGGTTGTGTATTGAGGACTGAGTGTCAGATTTGTACCATAAGAAGATTACTTTTTCAGTTGCATGGAGGAGAGATTGGTAGGTATTTAATAAATGAAAAATTAATTAATCCATCAATCTACTAATCAATAAACATTCATTTGGTACATATTATATGCAGGTACTGTGCATGCAAAATCAAAATATATTTTAAATTTCTACATGCCTAGATTCATAATTGTCAGTTTTTTCTTACCTCCTTCAATAATTGTTATTCATTTAAAAAAGAACAAAACATTATCAGAAGAAAAAAAATTATTCATTTCTGTGAAATTACTTCTTTTTGGAGCCTTGAAAAGAAGCCAGTGCTAATTTTGGTACAAACACCTATACATCCCCCAAATCGAGGAAGAACAATCGCTTTGTCTCAAACAATGGGAACAGTTATTCCTCATTAACTATTACAATAGAAATGGCATATGTCTAATCCTTATCTTTATAGCATATGGGGAAAAAAGATTATACGCATCTTTCCAACTTAAGACAATTTATTCTTCCTCAGAAATGAAATTGTGACTTTCAATATCACACTTAGGCATCTTTTATTGTTGTTTGCTGGTTTTCTACAGTGTAAATTTGTGGTTGTGGGTTTTGTTCCTATAGAAACTTTTATTATTCTCATTACATGAAAAGTTTCCATTCAAAAGATTTATTCTTATTCCAGCATTCAAGGAAATGTATGTATTTCCTCTTATTCTAAGATCATAACTGGAGGACTTTTAGTTGATGCCATACAAGACTGTTGAGGAAACAAGAACTGTTTAGCCAGGAGAATACAAAACTCAGAAGATCTGAGAGCTATCTATGTATCTGAAGTGCTCTCTTGTAAGAAAGGGCTTAGTTAATTTTTGTGGGTTTCCTGTATATTATTTCACTTCAATCTCACAACAGCTTTGTGCTATTATTAGATATCTTATGTACCAATGAAGACTGAGACTTGAAGACTTGTCCAGAGCTACACAGCAATTAAGTATCAGAGGTAAGAGTTGAAATTCAGTCCTTCTGACTCTCTCTGTCTCTGTCTCTCTGTCTCTGTCTCTCTCTGTCTCTGTCTCTGTCTCTCTCTCTGTCTCTCTCTGTCTCTGTGTCTCTCTCTCTCTGTCTCTGTCTCTGTCTCTCTCTCTCTCTCTCTCTCTCTCTCTCTCTCTCTCTCTCTCTCTCTCTCTCTCTCTCTCTCTCTCTCTCTCCTCTCTCTCGACAATTGGGGTTAAGTGCCTTGCATAGCTAGCAAGTATCTGAAGCTGAAGCTGGGTTTGAACTTAGTTCCTTCCGATTTCTGGAGCAGTGTTCACTGTACCACCTAGCTGCCCCATGATTTATATTTGATGTCAGGGGTAAAAACCCTAGCAAAGAGATTTATCCCAGAGTGGAATGGGTTATCTCAGAAGATAGTAAGTTCCCTAACATGTCTTAAAAAAGGTGAACTCCTTGGGTTTGTTCCTGAAGGGATTTTTTTCTAGATGGCCACTGTAGATTTTTTTAACTCAGGCAATCTGTGATTCTGTGAAAATGGCATTTACTTACCTCTCTAGGTATCATTTATGTCAACTTTAAAATGAGAGTGTTTCATCAAAACTCTAATATCTAAGAATGGTGTGTGAGAGTGTTTCTCTTTATCTTTTCCTCTTAATCACTCAAATGATTAAAACAACTACAACCCAAAGAAATTCCCAACGTGTCCCTGGCCAAGTTCTTTAACCTCTGTCTCAGTTTCCTCAGCTGTTAAATGGTGACATACTAATAACATCTATCTCAGAGGATTGTTGTGGGGACCAAATGAAATAATGTCTGTAAAGCATTTAGCACGATGCCCAGCACACAGTAGGTGCTATATAAATACTTGTTCCCTTTCCACTTTTTCCTGTTCTCAATCATCAAATAAACCTTCAGAGCTATAACTGGGACTTCTTATCCCCACCCAGGTTAACAGCAAAATGGGCAGCTAGGTGATGGGGTGACTCTCAGAGCAGTGGGTTTGGAATCACAAAGATTCCTTTTCCTGAGTTCAAATCTGGCCTCAGACTATTACTAGCTGTGTGACCCTGGGCAAGTCATTTAACCTTATTTGCCTCATTTTCTCATCTGTAAAATGAGCTGGGGAAGGAAATGGCAAACCATTCCAGAATCTGCCAAAAAAATCCCATATGGGATCATGAAGAGTCAGATACAGCCGAAAAATGATGCAAGAACAGCAGTCAGGATATAATTGTATAAGAAGAAGAGGACATCCATCCTTGAGAGACTCCACTGAAGGATTTTTTTTGGGGGGAGGGAGCAGAACATAGGAGGAGAAAACCACAATGGCACAATGTTGGGGGCAGCAGTGCAAAGAGTACTTGTGAGATACGGAGGGATATGGGGCAAAGATGGATCATGAAGTTAGGTACAAGCACAGTGGTCACCACAGGGAGGAAATGACTTGCCCCACATTCTAGAATTTGGCACCTGGGTGCAGCTGCAAAGGTTCTCTCTCTGCCTAACATACGTTTACATTATACCAACAATGTAGATGCCAGAAAACAGGAAAGCAATTCAGCTGGCATTCTCTTTCTTTCTTGGTTCATTTCTATCCTTGGCATATCATTCACATGGACCATGGGTTTGTCAGGATTTAATATGCAAATAAGATAAATGGCAAATAGCATGCTCTGTACATACCTTGACTAAAATAAATGGCAAGGATTTTGCTTCAAGGTGAAACCCAATATCACTCAGACTTGCTGGATGGCTTGGCATCTACTTGCCATAGTTAACTGTGTTACTAATACTGAGCTGTCCAGGTGCAGCTGCTGTTTTCCGGATTATAATGATCCCTATTAATTCCTCTTGGCAAATCTAGCCCTTGGGCATCAGCATTTTGAGAAGCCATGATCCTTGATGAGGTGTGAGTTTCAGAGGACTTTTTCCCCTCCTCTATTCCATCTCCATTTTAAAGCTTGCCCTCATCTCCACCAATGTCTGTTTCAGTGTTGAGATTTCAAATGCTTTGTGGAAGGTAAATGGAGGTATTTACAATCACCTTTCATTTTCTGGGGCTCCTTTTAACAGTATGGGAAGCTGCCCCAGCGGAAGGTGATTATGTAATCAATAGTCCACGAGTGGATCTCAGTGCTGCAATTAACATCTTATTGTGGAAATGAAGTGAACAGAAAAGGAAGGCAATTTGCTGAACTCTTTTGCAGAGCTAGACAATCAACATGGAGACAATGAGGGGGATTTATTCCGCCTTTGAATGAGGAGAAAGTGAATCAAAACACTAGGATCTCCTCCATTCCATTACCAGTCAATGCATCAGTCAGATGGAATCCAAGTAGATGATTGGGATCGATAAGGCATTTAATTAAGAGTTTATTGTTTTTTGTGAGTGACTTTCAGAAAGAAGTGGAATCCCCTCAGAACTGTTTGGATGTTAGTTTTAGAACACATATCTTGTGTTTTACATTTAGAATTTAGTTCAGTATATGAAATAGCTTTGCATAGCTGAAAACGTACCACCTGTCCTCATTATTTAGTGAACCTCCAGGTGAATTACAAGTAAGTAGTCCTCTATTTAACCTCTCTTTAGATCTAAAAGTATGTTGCAAACATATGCAAAGAAAATAGGATGGAAGTTTCTAGAACACATCAGTACTCATATGATGCTTTGATACTCTATACAGATGAGCTCTGGACCCACAAAGATACGTTCTTTTGGTTTAATTCTTATTCATGTTTTTGCCCTAGTGTTTGAGAAAGTTAATTCTACAAACTCTGTTCTCTTCTTAAACAAACCACTTTAGGAAAGGTCCATTATCATTCAAAACCGAGAAGTATTTTAAAAACGTTTCCCAGTTTTCCTACTCTTTTGCTAGCACAAAGTACTGGCATGGGCAAGAGAATAAATAATTCCTTGACTCCATGTTATGGTGCTTGAAATAATTGGGTCACTTCCCAATGGGCATAGTATGCACCTAGGAGTAACTTTATGCATCCATCAATATGAGACAACTCGGCAGCAGCTTTACCTGTCTTTTTTGAATCCAAGTGAAGCAAAAGGAAAATTTGGGGACAAGTGGGAAAAGTCCAAATTGATTAATGAAGAATATACTGTCTATACTTGATGCTGGGTGGGCATATTCAGAGTGTCCCTGAAGTATTCTGAATGCAACTGATTGTTCAGAATGCCTTGTGCTATTGACATCAGCACTGCTCTCCAGGGATAAGGACTAGGAGTAAGTTTAACTACAGCAATTTGGATAGCCAGTTGCATGCCCATCTAAATTGTCTGATATCACATCTTAATTATGATTTGCACCTTGGAGATAATATGGTCTACAATAAAGCACATTAGAATTGTATTCAAAGGATCTATGAATTAGAGGGGAATCGGCAGTAACTCTAGAATCAGGAGAGTCCAACCTCTACTTTTAACATTTATTGTGTGGCCATGGGCAAGGAACCTCTTCCCTCTAGACCTCAGTTTCCTTTTCTGTGAAAAGAGGAGGTTGAATTGCAGGACTTCTAAGTCCTAAGTAATTCTATGGCCAATGACCATGAATAAGTGATTAATCTCTCTGCGTCTTTTCCCTCATCTATAAAATAAGCTTGACTAAATAAAAATCATAATAACTAACATAGTACTTCAATGTTTACTAGACACTGTATGTTACTTATTTGGTTCTTATAATTATCCTTTGAGGTAGGTGTTGTCATTCTCATTTGGCAGCCAATGACGTGATATACAAAGCACTTTTCATGAATTGTAGTTCTCTCTTGATCTTCACTGTATCAACACATACTGTGTGTGTATGTGTGTATGTGTGTATGTGTGTGTGTGTTGTGACAATACCCAAGTCAACATCAGTACTCATGAATATACCTTCCCATATCACAATAATGCTATAAAGGGAGACTACCTAAGACAAATATCATGTACCCTAGTCATACATGGCAGACTCTCCAGCTCTGTCCCATGCCTACTTCCCTTCTGATTTGCCAGACGTTTTTTCTACCTCTAAGCTATTATATACTCTACACAAAAGCAAAAAAAAAAATTTGTAATGGACATGCACTGGAACTCACGAAGCCCTGTGTTCAAATCCCACTTTAGAAATAATGGTACCTACCTCACCAAACTTGAAGAAAAGATTTACTGAGAAGAACAGGTACATTCTGCCTCAGACTCTGGGGTATACTTTCCCACAAATATAGCATCAATATCAGTAGTAAGCATAAAACTAGAGTACGTCAGTAGTGAGAGACTCGTATAGGAAAGATATATGCCTAAGACAACTCATTTTTTTCCCTATTCATTAGGGCTTCAAAGGATTTTCTCTTTTTATGAGTTCTCACTCTGCTATCTTCTTGGAGCAACATTATTTCACTTAGTACTTATGCTGAAGGCCAAATGAGATAATTATAAAGCACTCAACACAGTGCCTAAGCCATAGTAGCTGCCATATAAATGTTACTGCTGCTGCTGCTACTACTACTTGTGTGACTCCAAGCCAGTCAGCTTACTGTGCCTCAGTTTCCTTACTTGCAAAAATGAAGTATATGGATTCAGTGATCTCTAAAGTTCCTAAACCCATGATCCTATGCTCTTTGTCTGCCCCACATACTCATATGCTACCATGCTGATGCTTCTGAATTTCCCTTCAGAAATCCCAACACATTTGAATGCTTCCTGCATCAGCTGCTTCCATAGCGGGTGGTGAGGGCTGTTCATGGCCTGTTCATGGAAGCACCTGCATGCCCATCAGTTTCCAAGCCCTGCAGAGTTTCAATCTCCTGACACTTATTTGTCCTTTGATAGTTCACTACTCTTTAAATAGCGCAGGTGCTGGTTTTTCTTTTTTTTCTGTTTATTTTTTACTTTGGATGGCTTTCTAGTTTTAAGCTGTAATACTTTCCAACCTGCAATGTTATCTCAAAAGCTTTTCTTGCCTTTCCAACTTGCCTTTAAAGGGCATTCTGCTATTTCCATTAACATTTTCCCATTCCATTGCATTTATATTTGGTGACCTTAACAAAAATCTCAGGACAAAGAAGAAAATGAGGAAAAGTGTTACTAGGACCAGGGATTGGTCATATTATGTTGGCTCCAAAAGAAATAAATGCAAGTTACAAAGATGCAAATTTAGGTTTAATTTAAGGAAATTTAAGAAAAAATATTGTGATAATTTTCCATTGTCCCAGAGTAGAATGGGCTGCTTTCAGGAAAGGGATTGGATGCTCTTTCTTTGAAGGAAGGCTGTATGTGTCAGTCAATTAGCATTTATTATGTGTTAACTATTTGCCAGGTACTGCGCTAAATTCTGAGAATACAAGAGAGTCCCTGCCCTGAGGGAGCTTACATTCTAGAGGGAGAAGATCAAATATAAAAGAAAGCTGAAAAGGGTTGGGGAGACAAAAAGACTTGTTGGTGATGCTGTACAAGATTCTTATGTAGGTATGATGTGGCCAAGAAATCAAGGGTTCTTAGCTGTCCTGTGTGTTCTGGACACGTGACAGTCTGAAACCACTGGACTACTCAGAATAACTTTTTAAATGCACAAAATAAAATGTAATGATCATATTGACATAGTTACTTGCATTTTTTTTTTGAAAGGTCACAGTCTCCAGATTAGAAATTCCTGCTTCATGGTTATTAAGATCCCTTCTGAGATTCCATGAATCTGACTATATCCTTGAGGATGCTGGGCATAACTTTCATTCTTGTTTTGTTATGTAGACTTATGAAATCTTGACGTCGGAGGAGCTGACAGAAGCCATCCAGTCTAACACCCAGTTTTGTATATCAGTGCTTCAGACATCCACGAGGTCAGTGTGGGTACTCCTTCAACAAATTGTTCCCCTCTGAACTTAGTAGATCTTCTCTGAAATTTACTATAGTCCAAAATTTGCTTTCTCTGAAACTTGCTTGTGGCAAGTTTCTCATTAAGCTTTCATTAACCTTTTCTCTATTTTATGATGCAAGACTGGTTAATATTTTCCAAGTTAAATAAAAAAGAAAAATCTTTCTCTTCCTCCAAACAGAGAGACTGCTCTCCCCCAGATTACCTTCTCACCAATTGTCAAAGTAACACGTGTATCCTAGGTGACTCTTATTCTTAGGGTTGTATTCTTGCTGGAATAACTTGCCTACTAAAACTCCCATTTGCTGCTTTTCTGCCAAACTGCTGATATCTCTTTGACTACTTTGCACTGTCATTTGATACACTCTCATTTTTTGATTACTCTGCTGAATTGAGGCTGCTGAGTAGCTTGCTTCCTACTGGGAGATGGTCTTTGTTGGATAGCCCATTGCTTCAGAGCTAAATCAGTTCTTTTGTGAGTCATGCAGACTTTTACATAGACATTATACCAAGAGTCCAGTCAGCTCCAATCTGTCTGTCTCTTTGTCTCATTGATTTTGTTTCTCTGTCAGTTTCCTTACTACTTCCACTAATCACCTGAGTACAGGGACTGGGAAACTGATTGAGTTTTTTTTTCTTTTCTGACAATCCTACAGGCATCCTCAAATCTGTATTCTTCCAATTATACTAGTATTTAAGAAGCAATTAAATGATTATAAGCAGGGATATACAACTTTACCTGGGAAATGTTCATAATATTTCATTTTGTATATAATTGTGCTATGATGAAAAATGTCAAATTTATACATTTGGACTAAACTCTAGACTGGGACCAAAGAAGGATAATTGGGTTCAGAAATAATTGGTCTTGATCAATCATCAAGTATTCATCACTTAATTTGCTTGGCATTTGAAAATTTTCTACTTAAATTCCCATTGACAAATATTTATTTTACTGCTTGTCATAATATAACTATAGTATTAAGTGCACTCAGGATCAACTGTATGGCAAGTGATGGAGACTTTCTGTTGCTATGGGCTAGTGGTAGCTAACTTTTGTGTCTGTACGTAGATTTGCATTATGCCTATTCTTGCAACTATATATTCTCTTTCCAAAGGATAAATATGTACTTTCTCATTAATCTCTTGGTATTCCAACATGTGACCCATCCGTACTTTTTTGTCATTTAGCACCCTTCTCACTACTTCCTCGAATCACACTCACAGTGGCAAGTTGGGACTACCAGGTGACATTTGCCATTAGGTTTTTAGGGCACTAAATATGACTGTACTCCAAAACTATAGTTTGAAAGCCCCCACCTATGTGCTTACCTTTCATAATCTGCCAGTGAACACAACTAGCTTGAAGAAAAGATGTTTACTAAGAAGAATAGGTACAAATCATTCTCCCCCAAAATCTGGGGCATACTTTCCCACAAATATAGCATCAGTAGGAATAGTAAGCATAAAATTAGAGTATGTCAGTAGTGAGACACCCATATAGGAAAGATATATGGCTAAGACAATCCATTTTTTTCTATTCATTTGGGCTTCAAAGTACTTTCTCTTTTTATGAGTTTTCACACTGTCTTCTTGGAGCAGCATTATTTCACTGGGATCCCTGGATCTACTCCTTCCTGTAACATAGCTCTCAAATTCTAAGTTTGTTGCAGTTTTTTCTTGGTTCTTGAAAAGGATCATGACATTGGGAAGATGATGAACTTCCAAGTGAATTTGATTTAAGTAAGAAAGCACTGTTCAGGGTTAACAGCCTCACTTTCTCCTCTAGAACTGTCTGGCTCCAGTGGCAGGATATAGATCAGGGCAACTGGAAATGATCCGCTACTTTTAAGTTTAATTCTCTCTTGAATCCACACTTGGCTTTCTTCTTTTCTACCTGGGGCCATGTTCCTTGATGCTGTTTCTGCCGTGGTTCACTTCATCCCTTCTCCTGGAAATAAGTGGTATCTTCTTCCATGCAAGGTGCTCCACCAAAAGATTCTATGTCTGATGGTGGTGAGAGGAGAAGGTAATCCTTATCTCTTTCCCAATCCTACCACCTTAACTCCCCTAGAGCTGGTTGTTTTAGCTTTTTGAAAGTGTCCATCTATGTGGCCAGCCTGTTACTAGCCAAGGGGCCACTGTTTTAATTCTAACAGGAAATCATCTTCACACTCCATAAAAGTATAACAGGATATAGTTTTTCTTCTTTGTTTTATATACTAATACCTCATTGCCTCTGCTTTCTTCTCCTTACTTTCCAGGATTACTTCATTTGGAATGAATGAAGAATGGGGAATGAAATCAATTGGTCAAAGACCAACTTGCCTTCCCCTCATACCAGAAACCTTCATTAACCTAGAGAAGAGAGGATTTAAGGATGGCTTGACAGATGGCTTTGAATATTTGAAGAGCTGTCATTTAGGAGAGAGAATGGGAACAGTGGGTGAAAAATGCAAAGAGGGAGGTTGAGACTTGTTTTTCACACTTGAGCCTGAAGACCTTCTCAGCACTTGAGATTCAATGATTCTACATAAAAAACCTTGAAAAATTGAGTTGTAAATGACCTCAATGGTCATCTAGTTTGACACATATGGAAAGATAAGCTAGCTAAAGAATTTCTTAAGTGCTTGCTATATATGTCACTGTGTTGAGTATTGGGGACACAAATACAGACAAGCAAAACCATCCTTACCCTTGAGGAGCTTACATGTAAAAGGAGGAACACACCATAAAGGAGAGATGAAAAGGCTGGATAAAGGAAGGTGACCTACATGGGGTAAACTCATTGGTGAGAAGTACAGAGTGTTGAGCCATGAAAGAAATGAAACATGGCCAAGACCCCTTTTGAAACTGTAGTCCAGGCATAGCAGCAGTTACCCATCAGGAAAGTAGGACCTCTGGGCAGACATTTTTCCAGAGGGCAAAAAGAATAGGAAATCAATGTCTGATCTGTGAAAACACAGCTATTTTAGATGTGGGTTTTATTTAGAGAGATATTTGATAAGGTACAGTCAGGTTCTTATATGGCTATTGATCCTATCACTTAAATCCTATAGTAGAGAAGTCAAGATACTGTAGTCTGAGAAATTCAAAGCAGTCTCAAATCTCAGTGTGAAACACTGCAAATGGATGTTAAATAAGGAGATTAGAGCTTGCAGAGTTTGGGGAAAAACACATTGACACTGCACCTGTCCAGTTTTAAAATGCCACTTTCAAGCTGAAGTCTTAGCTGAAAAGTGATCCAATTTTCTTCACTGTGAGTCAGCTGTTTAAAAAAAGAAGCTATATTGCATCTAGAAATGTGCTTGTTTTCCAAAGCTTCCTGACATATGATTGAGGTTAATGTTGACTCTAGATATTTGAATGTACTGATAGCCTTCCCATTTGAGTAAGCAAAATACAGTTGAAATTTGCCCAGGTCTTGAATTTTTCCTGGGTCCACATTTTCATGGCCAAACTCCTAGAAAGGTCCATCAGCATTTGTCCTTACCTCCTCACCTTCCACTCAGTTTTCCAACCAGTACCCCACCCCCATCCACTTGACTAAACTTGCCTTCTCCATAGTTACCGATGGTCTTTTAATTGATATATCCAATGATATTTACTTACTTCTCAATCTATTTCAGCACTCTGCATTTTGGAAAACTGTTGTGTACCCGCTTCTCTGTCAGTCAATAAACATTTATTAAACACCTATTATGTGTCAGGTACTGTGTGTTAGACACTGGAGATCTGAAGAAAAATGAATCAGTCTTAGCTTTTAAGATGTTTGCATTCTTTTTGGAGGAGACAGACATATAAAAAGTATATAAAATATATACAAAATATGCACAAATTCTTTATGGGTTGGAGAGGTACTAACAGATTGGTGTAGAAGATAGTGTTTGAAGTAAACTTTAAAAGAAGCTAGAGATTTCAAGAGAGAGAGGGGAGGAGAGAAGAAGATTGTTGGTATAATGGCATGGGGATGTGAGAAACATCACCGAGACCAATTTAGCTGGAGTATGGAGTGAGTGACGGGGAATATTGAATAATGTTGGAAAGATAGGTTGGAGCCAGGTTGTGAATGACTTTACAGGACAAACAGAAGGGACTACACTTAGTTCTGTGGGCAATAGGGAGTCACTGGAGTTTCTTGAGCAGGGGAGTGACATGATTTTGGGAAATTCACTTTGTCAGTTTTATAAACTATGAGTTGACAGGGAGAGATGTATCTCATTTGTTGCTTCCTTGATTACTCTTATGGTTTCCCTTAAACCTTCTGATTTTTCCTTCTCTATCTTTTTCTTAAATTGATTTTATTTATTTTCAGTGTTCTACAATCACTACCATATAACCTAGATTTTTTCCCCTCCCTCCCTGAGATGGCATACAATTTTATATAGGTTCTACACATACATTCCTATTAAATACATTTTCACTATAGTCATGCTGTGTAAAAGAATGAAAATGAATGGGAGAAATCATATAACAAACCAAAACTTAATACACACAAAAAATGATCTACTACATTCTGTGATTGAATTCCATAGTTCTTTCTCTGGATGTGGAAGCCATTTTGCCTTAAAAGACTATTGGGAATTTTTTTAAGTCCTTGCATTGCAGTGAAGTTCCAAGTCTGCCAGAAAAAACTCTCACACACTGTGGTTGATGCTGTGTACAATGTTCTCCTGGTTGTGCTTCTTTCACTCAGCATTAGATCATATAAGTCTTTCCAGGACTCTCTGAAGTTTTCTCATTCATCATTTCTTCTAGCACAATAATATTCCATTAATTTCATGTACCATAATTTGTTCAGCCATTCCCCAGTTGATGGGCACCCCCTTGATTTCCAGTTTTTGGCCACCACAAAGAGTGCTGCTACAAATATATTTGTTCATGTGGGACCCTTTCCCACTTTTATGATCTCTTGGGGATACAGTCCTAGAATCAATATTGCTGGGTCAAAGGCTGTGCATATTTTTGTAGCCCTTTGGGTATAGTTCCAAATTGCTCTCCAGAATGGTTGGATCAAATCACAACTCCACTGACAATGAATTAGTGTTCCAACTCTCCCACATCCTCTCCAGCATTTATCATCTTCCTGTTCTGTCATGTTTGCCAATCTCATAGGTGTGATGTGGTACCTCAGAGTTGTTTTGATTTACATCTCTCTAATTGATAGTGATTTAGAGCATTTTTTCATATGACTATAGATATCTTTAATTTCTTTCTCTAAGAACTGCCTGTTCATATCTTTTGACCATTTATCAATTGGGGAATGACTTGTTCTCTATCTTTTTTTGCTGAATTATCACCCTCTTTCTCATGAAATATGAATGTTCCTCAGGGCTCTGTTCTGAATCCTTTTCTATTTTTCCACCTACATCAGCTTCCATGGGTTTAATTATCATCACTTTGTAGATAACTCTGAAATATACATATTCAAATTTATACATTCTCTCCCGATCTGGAATCCTAAACATCTAACTGACTACACGTCATTATACTCAATAACTCTCAGTGACTCTCTCTCTCTCTCTCTCTCTCTCTCTCTCTCTCTCTCTCTCTCTCTCTCCCTTTCTTCCTCCGTTCCTCCTTCCCTCCTTCCCTCTCTCCTTCTCTTGTCTCTGGGGTCAGTGACAAACTTTTTGTTTGGCATTTAAAACCTCCTACGTTCTGATTCCTATCTATCTTTTCAGACTGAATGAACTTCGCTTCTCCTTATTTCCTCTTCCATCCACACTGACTGATTACTATTCAGTATATGCACAGTTCCATCTTTCAGTCTTGACCAGAGGCTTGACATACTGGGAAGAGCCTACAGATTCTAATCTTCAGTTGTGTTGTGTGACATGGTATTAATGCACAAGATTTAGAACTTTAAAGGACCATAGAGATGATCTTGGCTAATCTTTTCTATTTATACTTTACAAATTCTACTGTGTTAGGATACATGCTCTTATTTTTTTATTGAGCTCCTGCTCTACGTTTCTCCCCTTCCCCCTGCAAGGTGTTTTTCCGAGAAATTCTTATCTAGTCATACTTCCAATATCCTGTACTTGTGAAACTATTTTTTTGAAATTCAGATATAAGGCCATTGTATTTCATATTATTTGATTTATCCTGTAGGGGTCTTTATAGATCTCTATCAGTGAGTATCTCAGCTATCTCTCCTAGCTTTACATTATCAGCAGTCTTGACAATTATACAGTTTATGTCTTTATCCTTTAATTGATGTAAAGGTTGTAAATCTCCCAACAAAACTTACCAAGATTAGTAAGAAGAATGGCATTGCTTTCAGTGAGACATCAATGATATGTCTTTTGTAATTGCCTCAATGTCTTGTATATAATAGGGATAAAAAAATGTTTGTTGGATTATGTAGAATCATGAGTCACTGATGATGTGACAGTGTGGACATCTCCACTCTGCCATTTACTAGCTATGTAATTTTCAGCACATCTCTTCACCTCTGACAGCTTTAGTTTTCTCTTCTGTAAAACGGGCATGCTAAAACATATATCATGGACCTCACAGAATTGTTTGATTTAAACACTCCATCAACCTGAAAGCACCACACAAATGAAACTTATTATTTTTAACCACCATTTTAGATAATCCTTAGAAGTACAAAATCTAACTTAATGCTTCTTTGGTTCTTTTTTGGGGAGAGGTTTAGCATGGAAAATAATACAGTAACTGGCCAAGTTTTGTCAGAACACATCTTATAAAATAATGGACATGTATGGGGTCAGTTGTGGAAGATTTTGAAGAATGATCATATCTTGTGTACCTAAGCCCTGACTGAGCAGGGACAGAGAAGTTTACCTTGTTCAGTAGTTGACAGATTTCATTTCCTTCCTTTTCATTGCTATTGATTGACTGAGTTGGGCTGACATTTTGGATGGGGATTCTATGATTCCCAGTACCTTGCCAAGACCTGATTGTCAGCAAGTGAGATGAACTAATCTGAAATCTCCTTGGAAGAAAGCAAAGGAAAAAGAACTCTCTACAAAGCATCTGTAATGGTAAGGGTAAAAAGGAAAGTGACTAGTAGAAAGAAATAGGTCTTAGGTTTGGAAGTGGAGGATAGGTGGTGCAAATATATTTAAATATATTCACTTGCACTTTTGCATATACATATATACATATGTGTATATATATATATATGTATGTATATGTGTCTGTGTGTGTTTATGTGCATGTGTATGTTCTTAGGGCCAAGAACAACCTTAGATATCACCTAGACCAGGGAGTTCTAACCTTTTTTTGTGTAATGATTCCTTTGGAAGTTTGGTGAACCCTGTAAACTCCTTATTAGAAGAATATTTTTAAGTGCACAGAATGAAATACTCAGATTACAAAGAAAATTATAGAAATACAGTTGTAAAATATTTTAAAGATTCAGAACTAGGAAACAAAGTGCAATCTAATTTGTTCTGCTGAGGAAAGGGGTCCAGAGAAGTCATAAAATCATACAATAATTGATTATAACTGGAAGCATCCTTGTTGAAGGTCATAAGCAATTAATGGCAGAGTAAGAAGTTGCCAACTGGAGACCCTTTCCAGACATGCAGAAGAGAACCCTCCTCCCCACAACTTGTCTTTCCTATTTGGAAATATAAGAATAAATCCACAAGGTGATTCCACTCCCCCTTAGGAAAGACATCTTTGATTAGGTTTTACAACTGGTAGATGGAGAGAGTAATTCTTCCCTCACTACCCAGAGCATGGCAGCCCCAGTGGCTGGTGGGATGGAGAATTATTAGGGTTCTGCCTTTTAAGGCTTCTTAGCACAGCATGCAGTCACACAGAGCAGTGGTATAGCCCATAATTTGGTGCTTGGTAGGTTCAAGGGACCTGTGAGCTCATTAATATGGACATTTCTTCCATCAGCACAGATTATGACTCACCCATGCTTTCTCATTCTTGTGCAAGTCTTATTTGCATTGTTTCACATTTTCTCCACCAAGGGGCCACCTAACATTCTATATGCCTAATGTCAAGATCTCTTGACATTACATAGGAGCCATTGGAGTGCTAGGGTCATCTGTTGTTTATCCCTTACTTTCAGAACATGGCTGGCTTACCTTCTTTGGCGGCCATACATTTCCTTCATGATATCTCATACACTCTTACTGCCCATGGTTTATCACTAGGCTGCAATTTCCTTGTATCCGTTGTGAATATCTCCATTGTATCCTTGTTCACTTGAGATAAAAGGGAGGATGTGAGAGATGGGGGGTGGTGCTAAGATTCTTTTAAAATTGTTAAATTTTTATGAATAAAATTTTATTTTCTCTCTCTATCTCCCCTACCCTTTTGAAAAAGGAAAAAAAAAAAACTTGTCCCAAATATGTATAGTCAAACAAAATAAATTCCGGCATTAGCCAAATCCAAAAAATTCTCATCTCCATTTGGATACCAAGATTCTCAATTATACAAGCTCACTGAAAGAATATTTGTGTTAAAAATATCGGTTGTGATGGCATTAACAACCTGGCCCCTTCCAACCTCTCCAGCCTTGTACCACATTATTTCCCCTATGTGCTCCAAGGTTCAGTCATGTTGTTCTACTAGTTGCTCCTTACCCATAAGCTTTTGTGGCTGTCCTTTGTGCCTAAGATTCTCTTTCATTGTATCCCACCTCTTGGAATCCATAATTTCCTTCAAGAATCACCTCATGTCACCTTCTGCAGGAGATCTTGCCTACTTTTCTCTTCTATCCTTCTCTTCCATGGTACCCTTCCCATCCTAGGTTGCCTAATGTCTGCTCTTTATGTATATTTTATGTGATTGTATACATACATGTTCCATCCTATGTTATAATGTGAAGTCTTAGGAAAAGGACTTTTCCTTGGTTTTTTGGATCCCCAAGGATTAGTTCAATGCCTGGTACATAGAAAACACTTAATAAATACTTGATGATTGAATAATCTCCAGGGAACAGAGTTAAAAGTAAGGCACAGTTTTCCCAGAACAATCCAGGATTCTCTTTTCTTTCATCTCTTTAATTTGGGGTCTATTTAATTGACTGTCTGCAGTGACTTTCCCAGACAAATATAAAAATGTGTCAGCTTAAAGAATTAGCCACATGTCATAATCTGAGCTCTAGGTATTATTTCATCTATTTGACCTGTCTTGTTGGGATTAGTAGATAGATCTCTTTTGAGTGACCATGACTTTCATTGGAGAGGCAGACCCTTGCTTTGGAGCTTGATGCCACCATCACAATGTCATCCAGAAACAGAAGCATCCAAAAGATGTTACTATAGGTGACTCTTCAATTCAGACCTTGAATGTGACATCCTTTACTATGGTGGCAAGCATTGAAGGTGAACAGGGTTAAATGTGATATTATATTTATCAAAAAATTAGATGACCTTAAGGTAGCCATAAGATAATTTTTATAGGAGGAGAGTCATTGAGGCAATGCTTTACTGAGTCAAAGGTTTTCTTGAAATCAGTAACAAATAAACACTACAGGGTGACAGAATACTTTGTATGAGGACATCAGAGGTCAAAGGGGTGTAATAGCAATTTAAATGAAAGATTCTTCTCATTCATTAATAGGCCCAAGTGACCTGCTTAAATCACCCAGAAACCAAAGTTATATGTGGTGGGAGGATCTTGCTAAATGGTGGAACAGGAAAGGTGAGCAGACCTTGGAGGGAAGTGAATTAGGGAAGTTGGGGCAGAGGAGAGATGACCTAGGCAAGCATGCATGCATGGGAAGGCTCAAACTCATGAGTGTTTGCTTCTGAGAAGGCCCTGGCAGGCGGGGGAGGGAAGCGGGGGCTTGGGAATGGCTTTGTCCTCTTAGCGATCATGTTTATTGACTTCTTGGCTACCATGACAAATTTAACTTTCTGGTTCTGGGATTTGACTCTCTCATGTCTAAATAAATGTTTTTCTTCTGCCTTTTACATGGAGAGTCTTAAAAAGTCTCATTAATCCCCAGGAGAGTAAGGATGCCTCCACTGCCCATCTGTTAAAGGAAAAAGAAATAGGCTGTCCCTCTCTTAGTCATTGCTGATAAGATACTTCCCAAGAGTCCCTCTTAATTGGCTGATCCTTCATCTGGAAGGTGGTCATCTACCCAAGAACCATTGTGGTTTCAGAAAGGGATCAGGAATGGTCAAGATGGTTTTTGCTGTCCTACAACTCCAGAAGAAAGTCTAGTGTCCGAACAGGTCTGTATAATTTCTTCATTGACTGGACCATTGACTGGATAGACTTTGTGACTGAGAACTACGTTGGTATATTTAGTCACCACCAGGGCTGTGAATTTTTCCTTGGTGATACAAGGGGATGAACAAACCATAGTGACAAGTCAGAGAATCATGGATTCTTGGGGTTGGAAGGGACTTCAGAGGTCATCTAGACTGACTTGTACCTGAGCAAGAATCCATTTGCTCCTGGAAGATATCCAGTGGGAAATTTCATGGCAATATATGCAAACCTATTAATAATACCACCTAGCATTTCTATAGTACTTTAAGCTTTCCAAAACACTTTACAAATGTTATCTCATCTGATCCTCACAACAAATAGGTCCTCAATCCTTAATGAGTCACATGTGGAATGAGGAAATTAAGGTAGAAAGATGTGGTTCAATGGGCAGAGAACTGGGTCTGGAGTCAGGAACATGTGAATTAAAATCTAGACTTGGATTCCTATTAACTATGTAAAATTGAGAGAGAGAGAGAGAGAGAGAGAGAGAGAGAGAGAGAGAGAGAGAGAGAGAGAGAGAGAGAGAGAGAAGAATTATTTAGCTCAATTGGAGACATGTCAAAAGCAAGGATTGCACTGCCTGTGTGTTTCTCCCTTCACCTCCCTTTCACAGTACCTAGGACAGCACCCTGCCCTGGGAATAAGTTGTATGTTGACATTAATATGAGACTAAAAGAGAGAAAACCTGAAAGGGATTTAATGTACTCCAAAATAAATGAAAGAATATTAGAATAAGATATTTAGAACTGGAAGGAACTCTAGAGACTACTAATCCAGCTGCCTTATTTTACATATGAGGAAACTGAGGTCAAGACAGGTTAAATGACCTATATAATGTCACACAAGTCACAATCTCCATTCTCAAACTCTACTGTCTACATATTTGGGATATTACTTTTTAAACTTCAAGAATATAAAGCCTACATACCCTGGGATCCATTCACATATGGCTTTCCTGCAAGAATATAGGTATCTCCTGCTGCCTTAATTTTCTATTTTTTATTCTATATTCATCCCCTTCTCCTTAGTTCCATAAGTATATACAACAAGGAGAGCTAGCATTTCTCTGTGACTTTAAGGTTTTTCAAAACCCTTTGTAAGTGTTATCCTAAATGCACTGCATAACTGCATGGGTGTTCAGAGAGCCTACTTCTAGAAGTGTGTGATGATGCAGAATAGAGAAGTCTAAAACTCTTTCTTCAGAGAATATACAGGTTTTTCCTGAACTGTTTCTAGTTTGTTTATTGCATAGAAAAGAAAATAACTCTTAATCGGTTGTTATGACAAAATTGAGTGTGCATTCAAAAGGCATTAATAAACCAAAGGGTTCCTTCTTTCCTGCCCTGCCCTGGTTGAATGAGGAGGCAAAGATTGCTGTGAACATCTGGGTTGGATTGGAGCCTGTTTTTCCCACCACAGTCAACATGAAGTCATGACCCTATGATCCTGATGTTGCTTTCTTCCTTTTTCTCTCTATCCTTTCTGCCTTTAGTTGAAGGAGTATTAGAGATGAGCTATGGTCCATCTTTTGGATCTGGATATTTTTTTCCTTGTCTTCCCATGTCTGGAACTCTCTTCCTCCTCTGCTCCACCTACTGACTTCACTAGCTTCCTTTCATTCCCAATTAAGATCCCATATTTTACTTGAAGACTTCCCCAACCCCTTTTAATTTTAGTGCCTTCCTTCCCTTACCTATCTCCTATTTATCTTGTCCCTGTTTGTCTTTTATTTTTGAAAAGGATCAATGACACATGATGTGGTGTCAGGGTACAGAGTGTTTGGCTGTGACTGATCAGTTCAACATGAATCAGAAAGCTCTACCATAAGTCAGGCACAAGTAATCCATTAGAGCATTTGGGATGGAGATGGCTCTACATTTGCACAGCTCATCTTTCCTTTGTGCTACTGTGATTTTGTTTTGCTCATGGAGTACAGTATCTTCTTTGATGCGGGCTTGGCATGCTGGATAGTCATGTGCCAGCATCTTTCGTGTCTCATGATTGAAACTAAAGACCTTTAGCAATTCCTTGAAAGTGTCTTTTTACTGCTTCTTCAGACCACTGTGTGAGTGCATGCCTTGTACAAGTTCTCTGTAAAGTAGTCTTTTAGGTAAATGTATGTTTGACATTCGGGATATGTGGCCAGCACATCAGAGTTGCACTCTCTGCTGTAGTTTGAACGCCTGACAGTTCAGTTCAAGAAAAGACCTCAGTCTCTGGTACTGTATCATGCTAGGTAATCTTCAGAAGCTTCCCAAGACAGTTCAAATGGAAGCAGTTCAGTTTTTTTGGCATGGTGCTTATAGTCTTCCAGGTTTCATAGGCATACGACAGTGAAGTCAGCACAATGGCTCTGTAAATTCAAGAGCAGTGTCCCCAAGGCAAGATGAGTGTCTGGAGACTCAGCATCAACAGCTGAAAGTGTTTCTCTGTGAGAGAACACTGCTATCTTGGAGGGTAAGCTGAGTCAGCATGCAGTTAGCAACAGTGGAGCAGAAAAGGAGTGGACAGTGTTCAGAGACTTGATGAACAGCACTGAATTTGCTCATCTGGGCCACAACACTTGCAAACATCAAGATTAGTTTGGAAAAATTATAAGGAAATTCAGAAACTGCTAAAAGGGAAACAAGAACTTCACTGGGTTTATCAGGAGGACAGCTCATCCATCTCCAAGAAGGCAGTGTTTGACTCCGTTAAAAGTAAAGTGCAAACAAAGCTTAGAGAAATTCAAGATTCTTGGCTCAATAAGAAGGCTTATATGATTCAATTTTACACCACCCATAGCAATCCAAAGCACCTCTACAATGCCCTGAGGACTACTTATAGAGCAAAGACCTCTGGTGCATCTCAATTACTTAGCCCTGATGGAGCCACATTGATCAGAGATAAGGACATGATCCTAGAGAGATGGTCTGAACACTTCCATGGTGTTCTCAACAGAGTGTCATCAATCAACTCTGAAGCCACTGACCATATACCCCAGGTTGTAGGCAGTCCCTCTTTCGCGGAGTCTCCAACTGGAGAAGTGGTTTTTGATGTTATCAGGCTCCTCTTGAGTGGCAAAGCACCTGGCCCTGATTCCAAACCAACAGAGAGCTACAAGGTTGGGGGTCCACTACTCACACAGAAGCTGACTGAAATCTTCTAGACTATATAGCAAGAAGAAATTATTCCCCAGGAGATTCAGGATGCCTCCATTGCCCATCTGTAATAAGGGAAAGGAAATAGGCTGTCCTGTGATACTCACAGGGAGATCTCTCTCTTAGTCATTGCTGGTAAGATACTTCCCAAGAGTCCTTCTTAATTGGCTGATCCTTCATCTGGAAGATGGTCATCTACCCAAGAACCAGTGTGGTTTCAGAAAGGGATGAGGAATGATCAAGATGGTTTTTGCTGCCCTACAACTCCAGAAGAAACTCCAGGGTCCAAACATTCTTCACTGACTGGACCAAGGCTTTTGATACTGTCAGTCATGAGTGAAATTTGGTTGCTCAGAGAAGTTCATCAGTATTATGCCAGTTTTTTGTGATGACATGCTTGCATGAATTCTGGATAAAGGACACTGTTCTCATACTTTCCCAGTCACTAATGGAGTGAAACAAGGCTGTGTGCTTGCTCCCATGCAAAATATCAAAGCATTATATTTTCTCCGATGTTGTTATACATCTTCAACGTGGATGAAAACCTCAACAAGGCCAGATAACACATTGAGGGTAAGCCATTTAAGTTGAAAAGGCTGTAAGCCAAGACCAAAGTGGAACGAGGGTTGGTGTGCTTTTGTTTGCAAGATGTTAGCACTCAGTGCAACCTCTGAGGCTTAACACAGTATGTTTCAAGTCTGTGCAGCTTGTATTAATTTTGGCCTAACAATCAACACTAAGAAAACAGGTTCTCCACCAGCCAGCACCACACCATCCATATGTGGAACCATCGGTTACAACAAATGAAGTCATTTTAAATGATGTGGACAAGTTCACTTATCTTTGCAGTATACTTTCCAGGGATGTCCACAAAGATGTTTAGGTTGATGCCCACATTGTCAGGGGAAGCGGTATTAAGCTGCCTACCAAACTGAAGGTCTACAGAATCATCTTGCTGACCTCACCGTTGTATTTTCCCTGCATACAGCTTCCTTTGTATATATGTGTTGGCATGTTATGCTCCACCCCTTTCTTCCCCCATGTTAAACAGTAAACTCCTTTAGGGTACAGACTTGTTTTTCCTATTATTTTTTTTGTATCCTCAGGGCTTAGCACAGTGCCTGACACACAGTAGGTGCTTAATAAATGTTGATTGATCGATTTCATGCACTTTTATAGGTTTGGCACCAAGGCTTCAAGTTCTTGCTAGATTTTGTAATTACCAACAAAGCCCCACAGAAAGGTCAGGTTCTGGCCCTGCAGTCAGATAGAATACTAGGTTTGACAAGACATCTATCAGTTTTGCCAATATATTTGGAAGTTAACTTTGAGCCCCCTTTCCCAAGGGATCAATATGGTATAGGAAAAGTGTGCCTGTGTTTTTTGAGAGGGCAGGTTGGGGGTGGGGAAGTATGTATTTGTATTTCTGTTCTTATTATATATTCTCAGCAAATATCCCCTTTGTAAAACCTAATTCATGTTAGTTAGCTAAATGATTGTTGTCATTGTTAAATAGTGTATGGTTCTTTGTGACTCCATGTGTCATAGCACAGCAATACTGTTCATGGGGTTTTCTTGGCAAAGATACTTAAGTGTTTTGCCATTGCCTTTTTCAATGGACTAAGGCAAACAGAGGCTATGTGACTTGCCCGGGGTCACACAGCTAGTAAGTGCCTGTGATTGGATTTGGACTCTGGTCTTTCTGGACTCCAGGCCCAGCATTCTATTCACTAACTAAGCCATCTAGCTACCTCTAGATGAATGATACTGAAGTGTTAATCACTGAGTTAATAAAAGGTATAAAGTAGACATTAACTATAACTGACGATTGGTACTGGGGGTGGGAGAACACATTGGAATGGGATCTTGAGTTGATTTTACAGAAAGTTCTACTAACCTCTCCAGGGTGCCCCAATGCTCTGCCCTCTGGGGAGGACCTGACTTATCATTGCAAGTGTTAGCATAGGGACCTCCAGAATTTATAGAGGCTACCCTGGGCCAGTCTGACATTTGGGAGACTAATCAGAAGATGTTTGAACAAACAGGTAATAGTGAATTCACCAGAAATTTCATTAGCAACAAACAATAAAGGCAAGAGATCCCATTAGCCTTTAAAAAATAAACTCAAAATCCCTCTTCGTTTTCTAACCTTAGAGAGGATACTCAGCAGAGACAACTCATATCCTCAGACTCCATTAATGGAGCAACCTCCCACTGGGTAATCATCCTGATTGAACTGTATGTCCCTGCATGTCTGCAATGTGGACTCATCCATGTACTTTTGGTCCAGACTGAAGACTTCATCTGCTGAGGAGGGTTTTATTCTATATTAAAAGAAATAAAGTTGAGATAATAATGAGAGTTTACTCAACATTTTGATTTTTATCTCATTTTGCATTATTTATTTTTTTTAATGGCATGCTTGATTATCAGTAGAAGAATGTTTAACATTTTGGGAGAATTAGTTTGCATAGAGAAATGAGGTGATTCAATTTCTCAAGATTTTTTCTTATAATAGACCTAATATATAGGATGTATATATATGTTTCTACATATTTTCTCTATATATACATATATGTATACATATATATGTATACACACATATGTTTCTACAGAGAGGATAGAGAGGCAAAGAAATGAAAATCTACTGTATTCTCTCCTGCCATGTAGTAATGAATAAAAGGTCATTTGACTGGAAAAAATTGAGATAATATGAAGGGAATCCACTGAGAGTTTAGTGCTAGGGGATTGTGAAGAAGTAAGAGAACTAATACAATTCCAGTGCTCAAAAATGACCCATACAATGCTTTGTAAACATGACTAAACTTGCCAAAGAATTAATTTTCCAACTGGACACACTCAAGGGTCAGTCATATATTAATTCACCCTCATCCCTCTGTGGCACAACCATGCTGATTTTATAATAAAAACTCATTAAAATATTCCCATTGCTAGCTCTTCAAACCTTTCAGACCAATTCTCACCTGCTACTGCCTTCTCCAAAGTGCTCATTTATTCCTTCCTTGATTGCACACTTTGTTTTATCAAGGCTTAATTTTCTTCACTTTGGATTCTTAAAATAGCACATCATTGAAGGTACTCTATGGATTGACTCAGTAACTTTTATATCTACTTCAGATTCACAATGCTGGCTGGGAATCCAATCAAGTCTTGAAAGCTTTTAAAAGGAAAATTTTTTTATTCCTTATTGGAAAAAAAATATCAGATCTTATTTTTATAAGAAAATGAATCTGATCTGATATTTCCTTAAATATTAAAATGCTTAAACCTTATAAGATGCCAAGGAAGAAATTCTTTCTGTTCCCTTCCCTTCCTGTTACCCTCATATATCTGCTTGCTTCCATCTCTGTTTGTCTTTCACTCCATCTGTCTGCCTTGGCCTCTGTTTCCCTATCTGTCTGTTTGTCTATCTCCCTCCCTCCCTCTACTTGCCTGTTTTGCTGTCTATCCTCTCACCCACCAACTCCCTGTCTTTCTCAACTTTATTCCTCTCACCATCTGTCTGTCTTGATCTCTGTCTGTCTCTTAAGCTAGCTATAGGAAATCATGTTTTTCATTATAATCAAAGTCTTATGATAGAGGTTTGCTGAAAAATAATGTAATTAATTTTAACTTTTTTTATTAAAACTTGATCACCTTTAAATAAACACATTGATGATTTTTTAACAAATGTGGGACAATTTAGGAATCTTAAAACATGTTTGCCCACAGAGCTTGATTATATCCAAAGAAACATGTTCTAATCTTAAACTTGATGTCTAGCCCAAAGATACTTGTCTTTAAGTTTTTATCAGTAAACCTACCGAAGTCCTACAAAGGGGCTTCCTGCAGCTTTAATTTGTATTCATTTCTTACCATTATTTTTCTGTCAACCCAATGAGCAGAACTCTTGAATGAATTCACCTCATTGGTTCTCTGGGTAACAGGATAAGAAATCACACATCAGAAAAGTCATTCTAAAATAAAATGGCCTGCTTAGTTTTACATCACTATGCTGGCTCTGTCATTTAGAAGTGGCTTGGAAAGTATCCCATTCCTATTTTTAGTGAAAAGGCTGTTAACCAGACACATCACGGTAGATGGTAGATGAAGAAGCCCTATCATCTCTCTCCCAAATCACTTAATATGTTATCTGGTCAATGGATTGATGTACATCACACTGAATTAACCACATCAAGTATAAGAATAATCTTTAACTTCCACTCTAGTAGGATCACCATGCATTAGGTTCAAGGAATTGTCTTATTATTACATCTTCAAAATGGGACTTATTTCTACTTTTATAGCTTTTCTGCTGATCCAAATATAGTGGAGAGATACTACTTGCAATAAATCAGACTTCATTAGGTAGGGATCTGACGTCAGTTGCAGGGAGGGGGATCAAAGTTCTTCATCCATGGTCTTCACCAGACTGCTAGAGTGACCCAGCAAAAAGGCTAAGAATCCCTGATATAGATTTTCTGGCATTTGGAGCAAGCATAATTGGAGTGGGGGAGATATCTGGGGGGGGGGTGTCTTGAATTTGGTGAGGAGAAGGCTTCAGTCTTCCAGACACTAGGTTCTGTGCATAGACACCAGCCTATGGGGAAAGGCAAGGATTTCAGATGCCGTAAGGACACTGCTAGAGTTACTTGCTGCTCAGGGAGGGAAAAGGGCAGGGCTGGGTCACACAGACACTCCACTGTAGATGTAACCACAGTATTTAGGGAAGATTCCCCTTTTACTAAAATAGTATTCTTGCTTGGGAGGAAGTATATCATAGTTGGAGGAGCATTAGCTCAAGGAGACAGGACATGAGTTCAAATTCCTCCTCTGAGACTTAAGTCATTTAACCTCTGTGGAAACCCATTTCTCATCCTGTAAAATGTGGTTCTGTGAAACGTGTTTGAACTAAAGTTACCTTAGAGATATAAATTGATGATCTTATTTTAATTAAATAGGAAGCTTCCTCTTTTAATTAGTGATTCTTGACAATTAGGTGGTAAGCTCAGCTGTGTTTATCTGCTGAAGGGAAGGGGAAGGAAACACAAATTTACTAAGTACATGTGGCAAGTTCTGTACTAAATGCTTTACAGATATTTCATTTGATCCCAACAACATGTAGGTGTTATTTTCATTTTACAGTTGAGGAAACTGAGACAGGCAGAGTTTAAGTGATTTACCCAGGATCGCACAACCACTGTGTCTAATGCTAGATTTGAACTGAGGTCTTTGTGACTTAGTGCCCTACCCACTATGCCACCCAGATATCTCATAAGTTTTATGAAGGACAAGTTACTTTATTGCCTTTTCAATTTCAGTATCCTCAGACAAAGCATCAATTGTCTGAACTTAGTTTTGGCTCTGTCCTTGTGCTGGGGTATGATTCACCTCAACTGAACCCAGCTTATGGGATCATAGATTTAGAGCTGGAAAGTACCTCAAGTAATCATCCTGTCCAACCATCTCACTTTTACAGTTGGGGAAGCCAAGGCTCTGAGAGGTAATATATCTTGTTCAGTGACTCCAAGTGGAACGATAGATTTATGCATGTTTAGAAATTTAAAACAAAACCACCTTCTTGGCAAAATTTGGCCCATGAGTATTGAAGATATGAATAACTCTCTTGGGATTGCTCTGGAGGGAGCCAGCGTTGGCCTTCCATTTTCAAGCCCTTTTGGTTATTGCTAACATGAACACTTGCTTGAGAATTCAGCCTTCATGAAACTACTGGATGCTGATCTTAAATATAATCTCTTATTCCTCTCTATGCTGTGATACCACAGAGCTCAATGTTGTTTAGAGAAATCATTTTGGAAAATAATATGATATTGATTTCTTTGCTTGATGTATAGGAGAAAGAAAAATATGATGAAAGAATCTGCTCTTAAGGTTGATTGCAATTTCCATTTTTCAATGGGGGTAAATGGTGGTGATGGATGTGTCCACTGAAGGGGATAGGAAGGGAATAAGCTTTTATATAGTACCTACTACGTGCCAGTAAAAGGATTTTTTTTACTACTATTATTTCATTTGATCATCACAATAATGCCTCAAGATAGATGCTATTATTTTCCTCTTTTTCTAGTTGGGTGATTGAGGTAAGCATAGGTGAAATTACTTTCTCAGGATCACAGAGCTAGTAACCATCTGAGACTGGATTTGAACTCAGGTCTTCCTGACTCTAGGCTCAGCAACATATCCACCATGCCATCAGCTGTCTGTGGAACATGTAGAAGGAGATAACCCTCCCATCTCGCCAGACAGACCGTTTCCTTAGGAGATTATGGAACACCTGGGTTTCATTTGGAAGTTCAGCTGAGAGATAGTTGAAGGCAGATAGAATGGGAAAAATGGAATTGCCTCCAGGGTTCTGTCTTGTCTCATCAACACTGGCATTTCAAAGAATGCAGAAATCTTCAATCAGTAGATGACTTCATTGTGAAATCTATTGCTTGAGGAATATAGATATAAAAATGATGTCCCTTCCCTTCCTCTGTAATAGGAGACTGCATTACTTAAGATATTTCATCCTCCCCCTTTCTCTCCTCACACACACATACACATACTATATTAAATTTTCATTACCTGAGTGAAAGAATGAGCCTGTCTTTAGCACAAATGAGAATTTTAGATTATAAATGTCAATGTTTATTGCTGGGCATAATGCATGTGAGGCTTTTGCAAGGTTGTTAAGTGTCTTACGAGATGCATTTTGCAAATCAATTTTGCTTACTTCCTAGTTGAAATCCAAAGCAAAACTACATGGGGAGAAAATAAAAGGAAAACAAACTCACGTCTTTTATAGCTTCTTTTATGGTGGGGTGCATTACAGAAAAACAGACTGCATCTGTTCTATATTGGTGCATATTGGTGGATGGCACATGTAAATTACAAAATAATTCTATAGAGTAGGATGTTAACTTACTGTCTCAGTCAGCCTAGCACAATGAAGAAAGGGAGTGTCCTTCCCATCGATCCCCTGAGACCTATATTTCGTGCAGTTTTTAGCTGGAGGAATGCAGTCTATTTTATGCCTTGGGTGTCAGATTCTCTTGAAGGAGCCCTTGAAAGGCTTGAATCAGTGTTAGAATGATGTGACAGCAACCCTTTGGCTCCTGCAATCACCTTCCCTACTTCTCAGCAGTTTGTTGAAATTCTTACCTGCTTCTTACACTGTTCAATGTTTGGAGTGATGATACAAAGGTAAAGCAATGACATCGTCTCTGTCCTCATGGAGCTTAGAGCTAGCAGGGCATATGGCACAGGCCTACTGCATTGGGACACTCCTGGATTTCAGTGGAATAAGCCTGAAAGATGAAAGTTCTAGTCTCAGCCTTGACACTGACTGCTTATATGATTTTTTATAAACTTCTTAAATTCTTCATACCTCAATTTCCTTATTTGCACAAGAGGATAATCTCTGTCCTAGCTGATTCATAGGACTATTCTTGACAAGTCCAAATGACCTAGCTGTTATGGAAGCACTCTGAAAGCATACAGGGATAGGGATGGAATAGAGAAAAGTTTGTGGGGAGTATGCTTTTATTAAGTGCTTACTACGTGTCAGGCAATGCGGTAAACATTTTACAAGTATTATTTTATTTGAATCTCTCAGCAACTCAGATGGGTGGATATTATTAGTATCTTCATTTTATAAGTGCAAAAACACAGAAAGATAGAGTTAAATGACTTGCCCAGGGTCACATAACTAGGAAGCATCTGAGGCTGGATTTAAACTCAAGTCCTTCCAACTTTAGGCCCAACTCTCTATCCACCACGCTACCTAACTGTCCTTAGGTTATTTCATTGGTAGGCAGGGGTGGGGAACTTGAGGCCATATGGCCCTCTAGGTCTTCAAGTGTGGCCCTTTGAGTTACACTTGAGGATCAAGAGGGGTGCATGTGGCCTCAAGGCTGCAGGTGCCCTACCCCTGGACTATAGGGAGCTCTCAGAGAGGAAACTCCAAATATCAATTCAGGTGGACATCTCTAATTTGTACTTCTAGAAAGCTGCATAGAGTATGGAGAGGGAAAGTGTGTGCTCATGGTCATATAGCCAGTATGGGTCAAAGGGAGGACTGAACCCAAATTTTCCTAGGACCAGGGGCAGCTTCCTCTCCATGCTGCTTTGTTGCCTTAGTGCTGATAAACTTTAAGCAGTATACAAACATGTTGTTGTTCAGTCATTTCAGCTGTCTGTGTCTGACTCTATATGATCCCATTTGGGGTTTTCTTGGCAAAGATACTGGAGGGTTTTGCCATTTCCTTCTCCAGATCATTTTATAGAAGAGAAATCTGAGGCAAAGAGGGTTAAGTGACTTGCCTAGAATCACACAACTAGTAATTACGTGAGGTTGGATTTGAACTTAGATCTTTTTGATTCCAAGGATCTCTATCTACTGTGTCTTATCTCACACCTAACAGATGCTTAATAAATGCTTGGCAGATTGACTTGAGTAATATTGGCAATTATATAATTTACATAATTAAAAATTATTATCCAACGTATCTGTGTACAAGCCATATCCTCCTCAATAGATGATAAACTCTTTGAGGGTAGGAACTATATCACTTCTTGTCTTTGTATCTAGTACTCTAGTCTTTAAATGTGTTTGTTGAATTGAATTAAGGATTTAAATAAGCAAAGCTTTGAGTATAACTATTAAGTTCATTTTACAGACGAGGAACTGGGGCGAACACCGTTAAGTGAGTTGCCCACAGTCACATAGATAGTAAATGGCTCAGGCTGGATTTGAATTCAAGGAGATATCTTCCTGATTCCAAGACCAATGTTCTATCCATTGCACCATCTAGCTGCCCAAAGCACTTATTAACTGCTTACTTTTAATAACATTCACCAACCATGCAAGAAATGTAGTAGAAAGACTACAAGCCACTATCATGAAATAATAACTTTCTGAGGTGAATTCAACTGGATATAAAGGTATCATATCTTAAGAATAGAGCCTTATCATGATGGTGCTTTGATATTTGCAAAGTAACTTGGAGTATATTTCCAGAGAATTAAACAGCCTCAAAGAACTTATGACTTGCTGAAGATCATGAGGCTAGCAAATGATGGCTCTGAGATTAGAATTCAGGTTTTCTCACTCTTAATGGCCTGTTCTTTCCTCTCCTACATGCTACCTTCTTGATCATAGGATTATTTAGAGCTGGAGGGGACCTCAGAAGTCAACAGTTCACTTCTTTATTTTACAGATAGGGAAACTGAGGACCAGGAAGATTAAATGACTTCAACAAAGTAGCAAGCATCAGGCTATAATTTGAACCTAGGTCTTCTGACTTCAGTTTATGTTCTCTTTCCATTGTACCATGATGCCTCACTTGTATTAACCATTGAGAAAATGTAAAGAAGAACTTTTACAGTGGAGGAAAAAATGGGTGTGGGTATGGTAGGCAAGGTTTGAATTTCACTTACATTGGAATTAATACAAATAGGGAAGAATGCATACATACAGAGTCGGGTATGGAAATCTATCTTACCTAACAGGAAAATAGGAGGGGGAAGAGATAAGAGAAAAGGGATGGATGATGAGAGGGAGGGCAGATTAAAGTAGGCAGTGGTCAGAAGAAAAATAGACTTTGTAGGTCAGGATGAGAAAGATAAACAGAAGAAAACAGGATGGAGGGAGATACACAGTTAGTAATCATAACTGTGAATGTGAATGGGATGAGAAAATGGAAGTGGATTGCAGAATGGATTGGAAACTGGAATCCAACAATATGTTGTTTACAAGAGATATATTTGAAACAGATGCATTAAAATAAAGGTCTTGAGCAGAATCTAATATGCTTCAGCTGTAGCAAAACAAAAAAAAAAGCAGAGGCAGCAATCATGATCTCAGACAAAGCAAAAGCAAAACTAGACCTAATTAGAAGGGAAACTACATTTTGATAAAAGGTACCATAGACAATGAAGTAACGTTACATTTTTTTACTACAAGTTTCTCTGATTAAGGTTTCCTTCCTAAAATTGTAGAGAACTGGGTAAAATTGATAAAAATAAGAGCATTTCCCAACTGATAAATTGTCAAAGAATATGAATAGGCAGTTTTCAGGAGAAGAAATCAAAGCTATCTATAATCCTATAAAATGCTCTAAATCACCTTTGACTGGAGAAATGCCAATTAAAACAGCTCTGAAGTGCATTTCACGACTATCAAAAATGACAAATGCTAGAATGGGTGAGGGAAAATAGGTACTTTAAATTGTTGGCAGAGTTGTGAACTGATTCAACCACTCTAGAGAGCAATTTGGATTCTCTTGCTAGAGCTATAAAACTTCAACCCAGCAATACCCCTACTAGGTCCATTCCTTTGGTTTTGTTTCATAATTTCTTGATTTTTCATAAAGTCATTAGTTTCCATTTGCTCCATTTTAATCTTTAAGGAATTATTTTCTTCAGTGACCTTTTGGATCTCCTTTTCCATTTGGCCAGTTATTCTGTGTAGAGCATTCTTCTCCTCATTGGCTTTTTGGATCTCTTTTGCCAGTTGGGTTAGCTTATTTTTTTAAAGTGTTATTTTCTTCAGCATATTTTTGGGTCTCCTTTAGCAAGGAGTTGACTTGTTTTTCATGATTTTCTTGCATCACTCTCATTTCTCTCCCCAATTTTTGCTCTACTTCTCTTACTTGATTTTCAAAATCCATTTTGAGCTCTTCCATGGCCTGAGACCAATTCATATTTTTCTTGGAGGCTTTGGATGAAGGAGCTTTGACTTTGTTTTTCTCTGTTTGCATGCTTTGGTCTTCTTTGTCACCAAAGTAAGATTCTATAGTCTGATTCTTGTTTTGCTTTTTGCTCATTTCCTCAGCCATTTACTTGACTTCTGAGCTCTTTATCAAGATAGTTCTCAGCTTCCAGTGGGGGTAGAGGGTGTACTGTCAGCTGCTTGATTCCCCCAAACCTATGGGCCTGCAGCTCCAGAAACAGTGGGTGCAACTGCCCCTGCTGCTGCTGTGGCTGCATGACTTCACATGTGTAATTGATACCATCTTGCTCATCTTCTCAGTGGATTAGGGAGGAGAGGGAGAGAGATTTTGAAACTCAAAATTACAAAAAAAGAATTAATATAAATAAACAATATTTTTTAAAAGGAAAGAGAATTAGACTTTGAATCAGGACATTAATTCATCAGGTCTCTAACTTGCTGCTTCAGTCAATCATTTAATAAACACTTATTAAGCACCTACTATGTGCCAGGCACTTTACTAAGTGCTAGGGATAGGAAAAGAGGCAAAAGACAATTTCTGCTTTCAAGGAGCTTACAATCCAATGAATGAGCCAACAAACAAATATGTGCAAACAAGCTATATACAGAATAAATAGGAAATCATTAAGAGAAAGAAGAAACTAGAATTTAGAGGAGTTGGGGAAGGCTTCCTATAGAAGATAGGATTTTAGTTGGCCTTAAGGGAAGCCAGGAAGGTCAGTAGACAGAAATGATGAGAGAATTGTTTGATTTTGGACAAATTACTTCATCTCTGCGGCTCTTGTTCCCCCTTCAGGAAAATAAGGAGGTTGAATTAAATTAGATGGTCTCCCCAGGCAGTGTTATGGGTTGGAAGGAGAATTAATTTTGTAGTCAAAGGACCTGAGTTCAAATTCTATTTCTGATATTTGCTGTGTGAATATGAGCAAGTCTTGAAACTTCTTTGGGTCTCAGTTTCCTCATCTGTAAAACAAAAGGGTTAGACTAGATGACCTCTGTTGTCCCTTCCAGCCTTAAAGTTTTGACAACTTTCTCCCTTCCCCCAAGACCTCTCTTAGAATTTGGGCTGTCACTTATTACTTGTATGACCTCAGTCTAGTTTTAGCCTCTCTGAGCCTCATTTTCCTCATCTGTAAAACAGAGATGGACAAGTTTCCTTCAAGCTGTGTATCTAGGATCTCTTTCTGGAATTATGATCCTACAACTCTGACATTATTGTTCTTATTCCTATTTTGTCTGACTTTTAGAGACCATGACTTATGGTTGATGTCAGTAGGTTCTAGGCTAGGTCAAAGGAGAGAGATTGGAATTTATCATGATTGTCTTGCATTACGATTATGTTAGGATCTCTAGTAGGGATATAGGCCTTTGTAAGATGCTGAATGCTGTTACATTGGTAGGTAGACCCTGTAAGAAATCACACTACTCCCTGTATTTTCAGAACCAGGCATAATACTGAGTGACCTTGTTTGGGATTTGTTATCCTAAAACCAGTAGAACTTCAGTTTCTAAAAACTGAGGAAGAGGAGGTGGGTAGAAAAAACAGGACCCTCAGAAGTGGTCTGTTTCAATCGACTTCCTTGAAATAAAGGTTTTCTTCACTGACATGAATGACTCAGAAGTAAGTTTAGATCTGGAAAGTCCTTTGGAGATCATTCAATATAACCCCTTCACTTTATAAATATATTTTCACGTTATACTTGATGTAAATTAATTTGAACATCCAAATACAAAATGTATCTCATGGGAACACTCTATGCATCGGAAAAGGGTCCATTAACTTCTAACTTTAGAAGCATCCAGTTTATGTTATAAACATTTGAGTATTTCAGGAGTGTATCAACTGGACTCTTTCCATTTAACATTTGCCCTCAAGGTGGAAGTCTACACATTGTTTTTCTTAATCTTAATATGCATATGGCTAACAGCTGCTACTCTTTATTGGCATGCATGGTTCTGGATAGGCCCTTGGATGTGCGTGTGTGTGTGTGTGTGTGTGTGTGTGTGTGCGCCCATACTCTTGTGCATGTGTGTATATCCCAAATTGTTTCTAGGTATTCATAATCACAGCAGATGTTCAGAATTATGCTTTGGACTCTGCCTTTGGACAGCTCCAGATGCTCATGGTTTGCATATCATTATCCCTTTTGGTCTCAAATTAGAGTCTCAGGGTGAAAAGTTAGATTCTTGATGAATCATTACTTGGGACTTTTAGAACCCCCAGAAATTTTAAAGGATTTAAAAAAAAATCTTTGAATCTTGAACTTTAAAGTTGAAATAGACCTTACAGATCATTTTATCCCTCTGACTCTACCTCTTTCTTTTTCAGATGGTAAAACCTAGGCCCGGAAAGATAACTTGTTCAAGGTGACACAGTCAAATATTGACAAAGTCAAGATTAGAATCTAGATCTCTGGAATTTATAGCCCACTGTACCATGTTAAGCTTCTGATTCTATATTGTAAGAACTTAGTAATGATGTATAGAGGGACAGTTAGGTGGTACAGTGGACATAGCAGCAGTCCTGGAGTCAGGAGGACCTGAGTTCAAATAAGGCCTCAAACACTTACTAGTTATATGACCCTGGGTAAGTCATTTAACCCTGATTGCCTCAAAAAAAAAAAAGATATACAGAATGTTGTAATGAAAAAACCTTTGGAGTCACCGTACCTGGATTCAAATCCCAGCTCTGTCACTTAATATTGTGTGACATAGGACAAGTCACCTTTCTGGAATCACTAATTCAGAGGATTTTAGAGGTGGAAGGAAACTCAGGGGTCATGTAAGGGAAATCACAAGAAAAAGAGTAATTGCTGCAGAATAACTAATAAATGGTCATCTGGCCTCTGCTTGGAGTCCTCCAATAAGGGCAGACCCTCTACTTCACAATTTTTAAAGTGAGTTCATTGGACTCAGTGACATCTAAATTCTCCTTCAATGCTTAAATCTGAAGTAACTAAAGTGTTTGACAATCACTTTTAGTTTTGAAGGATCTCTAATCAGAACTCATCTTTTTTTAAATTTTTTTTTTTTTAACAATAGATAGATAGCAAGTGGATAGAGTGCTGGTCTTAGAGTCAGAAAGAACTGAGTTCAAATCCTGTATTAGATACTTACTAGCTGTGTGACCCTGGGTGAATCATTTAACTATATTCAGACTCAGTTTCCTCTTCTCTAAAATGGAAATGATAAAAGCACCTATTTATGGGGGTGTTGGGAGGATTGAATGAAATAAGAAATACAAATTGTTTTATAAACCGTAAAGTAAAAATGCTAGATAATGATTATTATTATTTAAAAATATCGTTTATTGGCCCCCATATTAAGCCTTTATGCTAAATGACAATTCTTAGCCAGATGCAAATTTTACTTAGATTATGAAATGCCAGGTATTCTACACAAACAGTAAGGGAATCTCTCAAGTCTGGATGTGCTGTCTTGCTATCCTAGAAATATCGCCTACAACACACAATAACCTGCATTTGAATGAATCAAAGTATTCATTGTAGATTTAGAGCTAGAAGGGTTTTCAAAGGTCATATGGTTCAGCCTTCTTATTTTATAGGCAAGGAAACTGAGCCCCAGAGTTGGTATAGTAGAAAAAGCAATACATTTAGAACAAGAAAATAGACAACATTGTTGCTGGTTAGAGAAATAAATTTAAAAAATAATGAAATTAAGCAAATAATTTCTGTAACCCTTCATAAGGCCTACATTCTAGTCTCAATTCTGTTACTTGCTTGTGAGATTTGACCTTGGGCAAGTTGTTTGACAGCTCTAAGTCTCAGTTTCCTCATCTATAAAATGAAGGAGTAGACTAAGTGACTTAAAATGTCACTTTTAGTACAAACTGCTATAATCTTAGATGAAGTCACTGGCTCGAGGTCTCTGAGACAGTTCTGCCAGGATTCAAAACTGGCTTTTTTTATCCAAAATCCACCACAGGCTCTCATCTGCAATAGTTCAGACAACTCCATTATGATAGTCAGTCAGTATAATTCCATGAGTACCCATTCTAATTAAACATGACTCAGCGAATGTCATCTTTTCTTTTTCCCTTCCCCGATCCAAATTCAAGGTCAAGCATCAAGGGAACATTGCAGAAGTGAAAACGCAAGCTTACAGAGGCCTTATCAGGTTGTGAAAAGCTCCACAAAGTTGACTTTGGATATTGGTTTGAATGGCATGCATTGTTTTTGGAATTTAATCGGAACTGAGGTCATTTTCAGATTTCCAAAGAGCTCACAAGAAAGTTTTCCTCCAGTTGATGAATTGTACCTCTCACCATGGACAGAGTCCACCCAGAACAGGTTATCATCTACTTTCTTCAGACAGTCTTTCTCATAGTCTCTTAGTTGATACTTTCTCCAGTGGTAACTGCCAAGGCCTGGGGGCTTGTTGAGGGCAGGGTTTCATGTTTTTGGTTGAAAATAGGCAGAATTCCCCTTGTCTCATTAATCCTCTGGACACTTGCAGGGAGTGGGGATTGGGTCAACATTATTATCTTCATTTTGCAAATGGAGAAGCTGGTTGGAGGTGATATCCACGCTAAACCTGCCTGAAAGAAGCCATGACAGAAGTTGGGAATGAAATTTGGGATTCTGGATCCCAGGCACCTGATCTAAACCACATTCCTTGTGGGTGTGTGTCATGTTTGTTTGAATGTCAGATGGTTGAGAGACATTTCAGGCACAGCTGGATTTTGTCCTGTTAAAGACATGTTTGGGTTGACTTGAGACTATTTTTTTTGTTCTTTCAAAATAAAAGCAGTTTGTATTATATCAATTCAAAACAACATACATTTATTGAGTGCTTGCTTCAAGTAAAGTATGACACTAAGTAAGATCTGATTATTGAGGAATAAATAATTCCACATTCCATACCTTTAACCCTGCCTTATGTGTGCCTGGAGGGAGATTTGTACACTAGTAACTCTGATACAAGTGATAAGAATGTGAAAAGAATGACAGCATGATTTAATTATAGCTATTTATACAGCACTCCTAAGTGGTAGGCACCATGCTAAGTTCTTTACAATGACTCATTTGATCCTTACAATAACTCTGGGAAGTAGGTGCTATTATTATCACCATTTTACAGATGAGGAAACTGAGGGAAACAGGTTAAGCAACTTTCCCACACAGCTAGTAAGTGTTTGAGGCTGGATTTGAATTCAGGTCCTCTTGAGTCCAGACCCAGCACTCTATCCACTGTACCACCTAGCTGCCTATACAATGGAAAGAACATTGGATTGGGATTCATATGTCTGAGTTTGAATCTCAGGGGCTTGGGGAAAATTGCTTAAATTCTCTTGAACTCAGTTTCCTCAAATATAAAATGAGATACACTAGATGACCTCTAGTATCCCTTTCAATGCTCAGTCGATAGCATTATGTTAAGTAAGAAGAAGAGATCCAGGCAAAATGTGTCATGAAATTTGAATTTACTTTCAAATGGCAGTGGTAGGGAAAAAAGATTTAGGGAGTGATCAAAGAAAGTTTTCTAGAGGAGGTAGCTTGATGTGCTTGGAAATTAAACATAAGATGGGAAATGAATAGTCCAATCTTATCAAGTAGACAGCCAAAGCCTAAACATGAGTATGAAAAAAGAACAAGTAAGGGTAGTCAAGTATGGCTGGACTATAGGGTGAGTAGTTACAAGCACAACTTGAAACCAGACCATAGAAAGTTTTGACTACCAGAATGAGGAGCTTTAATCAGTGGGCAATGAAGACATCATTAAATCTTTCTGAGTAGAAGAACAATGCAATCAGAGAAGGGCAAGATTACCTAGGTAACAGTATGAAGAATAGATTGGAGAGAGGGAGAGATGGCAGCCTTCTACTTTCAGGCAATATTTCCTACCTGGAAGGGTTAGTTGTGGTTCGTGCTTTCGCCTATCTGGTATCAACTCTTGGTCAAACCCATTTGATTGGCCAACCCAACCCAAATATTTGTTTGTCAGGATATTATTCAAGTACAAAAGTGATCTCACTGTATTCTCTGATATATGCCTTTCTGCGCCATATTGTAGAAGACATTGAACTAGTCAGAACTATTGAACACTTAGAAAAGAATCACATCTTTCTTTTAGTTGTCCCTGGCATAGCCTATTACCATCTAGGAAATCTGGTATCAGATATAGAGCATCACCCCATACGCATTCCATTCATTTCTATTGGAGACATATTTATTATGATAAGATAGTAATTCTGATAACCTAAGACCAAGGAATCCCACATCCAAGACTAGCTGACATCATATTCCACTCCATTAGCTACGTCTAGACTTCATTAGACTCCTTAACCTTTCCCAGTAGGATTTGTTTGACTGCCCATCGAGGAAGAAAGAAAATAGAACCTCTAGGCTGTCTGTTAACATATTGTGCCTGAAAATTCTCTTTATTTCTACCATATTACTTTAAAGGGCAGTTAAAGAGTGAGTTCTATTTCTTTTTCACTAGTAAACAACTCCCTTTGAGTTGTGTCTAGCCGAAGTCAATTGGGAGCAGCTTCCTAAGAAAAAAGGAGCTGCAGAGATCTGCCTTTTCCTGTCCCAAGCCTTATGAAAGTGAATGTACCTCCCCAGGTGAAAATTTTCATGCGTATTTCCCTGGGTCAGGTGTTGTGTTATTGATGATAAGGATGATATCTTGTATTTATACATAGCTTTAGTTACTAGGCACTTTACTTGCATTATCTAATTTGATTCTGACTAGAGCTTTGGAAGTAGAGAGCAGTTCTGAGTCATGTTTCTAGAGGTCCATCATTTGGATTCTTGCCCTTGCCTAGCTTTCTGTAATGGCTAATTGCTGCTGTCCTCAAAGTGGGAATTCTGAGGCTTGGCCAGGATGAGATGTTTCCAGATGTGTTGAGAATGACTGTTAGCTGAGCTGCATCAGGTCTTCATCAGTGTGTGTCTTCCTGTCACAGGCTGCAATTGAGTTTTTAGAACAGACTAAATTCAAGCCATTTCCACTAAAGGCAGCAAATAATGGATATTAAATACTTAATTAAACAGGGAACATTCCAGGTTGGAAGAGATTCAACCAAAATATTCTGAGAGAGTGAGCATTTTCTTTGAATCCCAGGGTGTTGTGGGGAAGGGGGAGTGGGAGGAGATTTGGGAAACATGATTAAGTGGTCCTTCTGTAGTGAATGATATGAGTCCCGCCGATTAAACAAAATGTCTTCCAACTAGCTTGTCTACAAAAGTCTCTCTGTCTCTCTCTGTCTCTGTCTCTGTCTCTCTCTCTCTCTCTCTCTCTCTCTCTCTCTCTCTCTCTCTCTCTCTCTCTCTCTTTCTAGCTGTGTGATACCAGGTAAATCACTTGACCTTTGTTTGCCTCATTTTCCTCATCTGTAAAATGGGGATAATAGTAGCCACCTCCCAGGGTTATGTTGAGGATTACATTAGATCATCTTTGTAAGGTGCTTAGCACAGTGCCTGGAAATTGTAATGCTGCATAAATGCTAGCTATCATTATTATTATTACTTCCAAAGTTGATATAGTTGCCTTCATTACTCAATAACCTCAAGTATCAAATTTTGCTAACCAGTTCCAATGTTATACCTTTCCACTAGTCATACCTTTCCCCTAGATTATACCTGGGTCCAAAGCTATTAATATCTTTTGTAAATCAGACTTGTCTTGGATCAATAGTTGTTAACCCAGCATTAAAAAATGTGGCTCAGTTCTGTGTCTTGAGAAAAGTGGGACTGAGTTCCAACTCTGTCACCAATTAGCTAAGTTATGTGGACTAGTCCCCTTCACCTCCTTTGCATTCATTCTCTTCAGTTGTGAGATGGAGACTTGAGTGATATAATCTATAAATTCCTTTTGAGCTGAAAGACTTGATGACAATTATGACAAAAGGAAGATGAAAGATGAGTCCAACTGGAATAAACTTTTTAATAAATACTAGATCTGACTAGTGTTAGTGATGTCTGAAGGATGGGGAAGTGGATTTTTTTAGATGGGGAATCTTCCTAGGTAGGATGCTATTGCACATGCCTTGTGTGCATGAAGACAATTCTCTGCATCAAGTTTCAAAGTCTCTTTATATCAGTTGTCTGAAATTTGATTGTAGATTTCCATGCCAGGTGCCAAAGGCTTACTAAAACTTTAATGTGGCAAAAGTAATAGTGCTAGTACATTACATGAAGGGTCTGGGATTTCATTAATATGGGGTACTTCAGGAGCACAAACCAAAACCTATCTATGACTTAGTGGTTAAATCCTAGAGAAATTCCTGAACACGAAAAAATTAAATAACTTGTCTAGCATCACACATTGTAGGTCATTTAAACATTATGAAACACAAAACAAACCTCTTTAAGGTAGGTGAACTGAGGATGGCATTAAGTATTGTTACAGGCAACAGAAATAATCCTGAATTTGAAAGCGGGGCAAAACTGGGTTTAGAGACTACCTCACACATTTAATAGCTATGCCACTATTTCTCTCAGAATCTCATTTTCTTTTTTCTTTTAATTTTTTAAATTTTTCCTCCAATTACATATAAAAATACATTTTAACATTAAAAATTTTTGAGTTCCAAATTCTGTTCCTTCTTCCACCCATTGAGAAGGGAAGCAATTTGATATAGGTTATACATATGTAACCATATAAAACATATTTCCATGTCAGTCACGTGAAAAAAACACAGACAAAAAAAGAAAAGTAAAGAAAGTAAAGAAAAAGTGTGCTTTGATCTGCATTCAGACTTCATCAGTTCTTTCTCTGGAGTTGGACAACACCTTTCATCATAAGTCCTTCAGAACTGTCTTGGATCATTATATTTCTGAGAATAGAAGTTATTCACAGTTGATCATCATAAAATGTTGCTATTACTGTATACAATACTACCTGGTTCTGATCATTACATTTTGCATCCATTCAAATAAATCTTTTCAGGTTTTTCTAGAGTACCCTATTTGGCATTTCTCATAGCACAATATCATTCCATCACAATCATATGCCATGAGTTTTTAGCCATTTCCTAATTGATGGGCATTACTTCAATATCCAATTCTTTGCTACCACAAAAAGAGCTGCTATAAATAGTTTTGTATATATAGGTCCTTTTCCTTTTTCTTTGTTTTCTTTAGGATACAGACCTAGTAGTGGTTTTCCTTGGTCAAAGGGTATGCACAGTTTCATAGCCATTTGGGCATAGTTCAAAATTATTTTCCAGAATGGTTGGACCAGTTCAAAACTCTACCAACAATGCATCCATATTCCCCCCAACACTGATCATTTTCTTTTTCTTTGATGTTAGCCCATCTGATACATATGAAGTGGTAGCTCAGAGTTCTTTTATTTTGCATATCTCTAATTAATAAGGATTTATAACATTCTTTTCATACGACTATAGATAGCTGCAATTCCTTTTTTTGAAAACTGCTGATTCATGTACTTTGACCATTTATCAATTGGCTAATGACTTGTGTTTTTAAACCTTTGACTCAGTGGTGAGAAATGAGAAATATTTATCAGAAACTTGCTTTAAAAATCTCTCCCCCACCATTTTCCTGCTTTCCTTCTAATTTTGGCTATACTGGTTTTGTTTATGCAAATCCTTTTTAATTTTATGTAATCAAAATTATCTATTTTACTTTCTGTGATCCTCCTATCTCTTGTTTGGTCATAAATTCTTCCCTTATCCATAGATATAAGAGGTAAAATTTTCTATACTCTCCTAATTTGTTTGTGATATCACCCTTTATGTCTAAATCATGTTGATCTAAATCTTGTTTCTGCCAAACTGCTATCCAGTTTTCCAAGCAATTTTTGTCAAATTGTAAGATCTTGTCCCAAGACCTGTGTCTTTGGGTTTATCCAAGAGTAGATTACTATTGTAATTTACTACTGTGTATTGTATACCTAATATATTCCACTGATCAACCACTCTGTTTCTTGACCTACATGAGATTATTTTCAAGATACCATTAATCTTAAAGATGGGGAAACTAGTCTCCAAAGAGATTAATTGCCTTACCTATGGTTACACACATATCAGAGAAGGAATTAAAACCCAAGTCTTTATGACTTTCAATTCAACAGTATCAAAGATGTTATTCTGCCTCTTTTATGTGTGTGAGTCAAATGAGATAACATACGTAAAACACATTGTAAAACTTAAGATATCTCTTAGGTAAACACAAGCTATTGTTTCTATTTTATAGAGGACATAAACTGAGATACAAAGAGTGACTTTATCTAAGTTAATGAATAGGTAGAGATAAAACAAGAAATACCTTTGTCATTCATTTCTCTTTCCACCATAACATGCAATATTTATCTGAAGCAAAGATTCATAAGTGTTTTCCAGGTTATTTTTCCACCAGTATAAAATCCCCTTACTATTTATTACATCATGCCAGAAAATACATTTGAAATCAGTTTTCATCCATCTGTCTCATATTTCCCATTTTCTTCCAAAGAAAATTTTAGTTAAGGCTTCTTTTAACCAAATTACTTGAGATCTCTGCATATTTCACAGTAACTTTCAAGACATTACATGATTTTCTCCAGCTCTTGTTCATTATTCCAGAGGAACAAACCACCCCAAATAACAGATGACAATAATATCTCAAATGTAAACCTTTCTTAAATCACAAGGGACTCTGCAACTTGAAGAGTAATAGGACCCTGCTGGGGGCCAGTAAGAATTGTTTTTCTGTAACTGATATTTTGTAACTGACATTAGCAAATCATGAATCAAATGGGGAAATACCTTTTATTTTGGGATCAGAAAGCAAGGGTTGCTTTTTTGTGTGACACTTAAAATGTCTCTGAAGGAAACTCCAGAAGAGGAACACTTAATTGGAGTAAATATACTGCCTCTTCCTCCAACTGCTTCAAAGAATTTGACACCCATTTGGAATAGGGAGGCAGTGTGTATGGTCCCAACTACACACTATGCAAACTTGCAAAAGATCTGCATTCTAGTCCTGGATTAACCACTAACAGACTGAGTGCTTCTGAGCAAGCCTCAGGACTTCCAAGAACCTGAATGGGGTGCCATAGTGAGGACACTGGGCAGATGGTCATATGAAGTTACTGGGTGCCCAAGAGAAAGGGGGTACATTTCAAATGGTTTCTCCAAGGTAAGATTTTCATAGCAGCATATGCCTTAAAGACTGAAGGGACCTTGGAGATAATTTAGTCTACTTCCATCATTGTACATGTGATGAAATTGGTCCAGAAAAGGGAAGTGATTTGCCCATAGTCCCATATGATAGTAAATGGTAGAGCTAGAATTTGATCCGAGGTCTTCTGAGTTCATGACAAGTGCTTTAATCGTCCCTATTTCCATTCTTGTCAGCAAAGTATAGTGGAAAGAAGACTGGATTTAGAGTTGGAGGATCAGGATTTAAATCTTGGCTCTGTGACCTGTGTGGCCTTGGGCATGTCCCTTGACCACTTTGAGCCTCTGTTACCGCATATGTGAAAATCAAGAGATTGGACTAGATGACTTAGAAAGTTACAGCTATAAATCTCTGGTCCTATGATTCACTCTTCAGTCCATCCTCCTCTTGGTAACAAAATCATCTTCCTTAAAACAGGCCAAGAGCCTAAGTAGTAGAGCAGAGAGAGCCCTGAATGCCGTTTCTGACACAAGCTGTCAGGTGACCATGGCCAAGATTCTTCACTTCCCTTTAGTTTCTGCAACTACAAAATGTCTATCTCCCAGTGCCATTATGAGGATCTGATGAAAATACATTTAGATAATTTCAACTATTTTATAAATGCCAGCTAAAGGGCATTGGTTTGACTTTGTCTTTCCCTTACTTAAAAAAAAATCCTCAGTTCCTCTCTATTGCTTCTTTGACCTGGCCTTTAAGACTGGCTCCTTTCCAATCTGATTTCCTACTACTTTCTTTCAAAGTTCTAACTCACATGGCATCCGAATCCTTCTCATATTTTAAAGCTCATCCCACTGGTAATCTTTCCTTTGAAGTCCTCACTCATCCCTATAGTTGTGAGTCTCTTCTCTTTAATTACCTATTTACTTTTTTCTGTGGACTAATTGTATATCTTACTAGACAACAACCTCCATGGCATCTGGCAGTTTGATTTTTGCCTTTGTATGTCACCTGCCTAGCAAGGTGCCTGACACATAGTAGGCACTTAAGAAATTGAATTTCATGATGACTCTTTCACTCAATTTTTTAAACTATGATTTTAAAATAAGAAGACTGATTTCATTGTGTGATACTTTAAATGCTACTCCATGATCCACAATAACAAATAGTCTTGGCATTAGAACTATGATATTTTCAAAGCTCTGTGTCCTGACAAATGGTCTAGGTATCAATGACTTCTTGAACAGGCCAGCTTCTTTATAATAGCTAGCATTTATATAGCACTTTGGGCACATCGGTGGTGCAGTAGAGTGCTGAGTCAGGAAGACTCATCTTTCTGAGTTCAAATCTGGCCTCAGACACTTATTAGCTGTGTGATCCTGGGCAAGTCATTTAACTATATTTACCTCAGTTTCCTCATCTGTAAAATGAGCTTGAAAAGAAAATAGTGAGCTACTCTAGTATCTTTGTCAAGAAAACCCCAAATGGAGTCCAGAGTTGGACATGACTGAAGGGACTGAGCAATGATAACACATAGCCCTTTAAGGCTAGCAAAGTACTTTACATGGTTACCTCATTGGATCCTCACAACAATCTTATGAGGTAGGTCAAATTGACTTTCCCATTAAGACTTGCTCAAGGTCACACACAACTAGTGAATAAGTCAGGATTTGAACTCAAGTCTTCCTGAATCCAAGTCCAACACCATCTACCAGGCCACTTGGCTACCTCTACCAAGGACAATGGTGCATCTAAAGTCTAAACTCTTTCTGGCTATAATAAATACCTGTGGGCCAAAGACTTTCCCCATCCTCAGAAATCAGGCCAGAGTCTTAGGTCTAAATCTTAGTACCAGAGTCACTTTGGGATACCTATTCACTATTGCTCCCCTCTTGGTGACTCTGCAAGATCTCTTAGAATTCTGGGCCTAGACCATCGAGACCCCCTTGATTCAAGACATGGGAAAGTGAGGGGTTTGGGTCACCTCCCAGTCCCTCCCTGAAGCAACCTCATCATTAGTGAAAAGAAAGCAGTCTAGTTGCTTGACTCCCCAACTATTTCCCTGAAAATGTCAATAAGTACAAAGCTTTCCCCTTCAAAACCTTTATAAGGTGTTTGCTGAATGCCGTTATCTCTACTTGGTCCATTCTTTTATCTCCTGCCACACTCCTAGCTATAATCATGGTTGTCCTCTAGATGCCTAGTTATGTGTTGTAGAATAAGGTATTGGCAGCCTCTCCCCAGCTCCCAAGTCAAAAAATAATAAAGTCCTTATAGAATTCTCTGTATTAAAACCTGCTTTAAATTGTTCCCCAAGACCTTAGCTAATCCTTCCATGCACTGGGGACATGGAAGGAAGATGGGACTTAGAGGCATAGAGCAGTTCACAAAGGTAGTCATGCAGTTATCATGAAGAGCTATGGAAATCCTTTCATAATTTTAATTAGCTTTGCATTTCTGGAATGCTTAGGGATTGTTCAAAATCCACAGATGCTTCTGAAAGAGTTACGGTTGACTGCACAGGCTGGGGGAATGTTTCCTGAGCTGAATGCAGCTGAAAGCTGGGCTAGTGATGTAACTAGGAAAGATCACAGTGGCTGTACTTAGCAGGCCTTAGCATTCGCTAAAAACATTGTCTTTCTCAACTGTCCCCTTCACTTACCCCATCCCCTTTCCAGCTCTGCTCTGTCTCCTCTACCTTTCCTCTCCTCTTCTCTTTTCCCACAACTCATCTCCACTCCTTCTCTTAACTCTCTCCCTCTTTTTACTTTTTCAGTTCTGCTCTGTTATCTTTCCCTCTCCTCTTTCACCTTTTCTCTACCTCCCTTTCTTTTTCCTCCATCTCTTTCCTCCTTTCCTCTCTCTTTTTCTCACTTCCCCTCTTCCCCCTTTTCCCTCTCCATACTCATTGCCTTTCTTCTTTTCCTCCCATCTCTTCTCCATTTCTCTCTCTACTTCTTTTCTTTGTCCCTCCATTTCCTTTCCTTCTAACACCCGGTACATCTATCCAGTACTTGCTCCTGGCCAAGGGGCCACAAAGATGAATCATCTGTGAAAATATGGCCTCCCCCATAACTACTCAATTACATCCTTAAATGAATATTCCACACTTCTGGAAAATAAAGCTAAATAATGCTCTAGTCCCCTCAAACTAGAGAAAATTAAAAGTAACCAGCATAGAAACTCTCCTGTTGTATTGAGTGTGCAGGCGTGTGGGACCTCCTGGGCCTCTTTCTACCCTCCCAGAACTTTTGGCAGCACTGGTCCTCCCCAGTCGGGTGATCAGCCCAGGTTGGATGTTTTCCTCCTTTTCTTTTTGCTGTGGAGGGACCATTGTCCCCTCCTTCCTGATCTTTCCTTTCCATTCCATGTGGCGTGCATCTGCTCCCTAGCCTGCCAGGAGAATCACCATATGGAGACCCAGACATCTCTTCTTCACTAATGCCAGATGAGAACTTGATGCTCATTCAAATGGCACGAAGAAACATTTGTCTCCTTTTCTCCCCCTGCCTTCTCTTGGCTTCAATACCCTAGGCTTTTGAAAAACACAGGAGTTAGTGTCCTGAGCAAACTGCTATCTGCATCATGAGGACACATGGAGATCCCTTAGAAGCACTGAACAGGACAAGAGAGAAAAAGGGTAGAAAGCCCAGAGGGTTTATGCCAAATTTACCCTGGCACTCTTAGCTCTTTCCCCTGCCCTCCCAGGCCATATCCTTCCAAATGTTTATTTGCTCTTTCCCCCTTCTCCCTCTGCCCCCATTTTTGTCCATGGGAGTTTTCAGTGCCTAACATATTGGTGACTTTTTGTACGTGGAAAAGCTGTTCCCTCACAGCTGGGCCATCATTAGCCTGTTCTCCTGCATCTCGTCTCTTTGTGACAGTAGCCCAAAATAGCCTCGTGGCCTCTCAGTGAATGCCCTTCACATTTGTCTGCCTCTCCTCACTGCTGAAGCTATCCAGGCATGCCTTCATTTCCTTTCAGATCAGATGTAGGCACTTGGGGATGGGAAGGGTGATTCATTTCCCAATGATCTGAGTGTGATATACATATATAAATATTCATAGTAAAACAAAAATTCAGGCAAATTGCAGAAACTGTCTTAGTCCCACCATAAAGTAGGCTGGGGGGCCTTTGATCATCTGCAGAGCTCCTGGGGGGAATGGTGCTAAGGGGGAGTCTTGAACAGCAATGAGGCCTCACTGGAGGAAAGACTGGTCATTTTGATCCTTTGGCATCTTTGTATACTTTGCATGGATTGTTAGTGTGACGTCTGAAGGCTATGGCAAAGCTTCTTTTACCTACTTCTCTGCTGTTTTGGTACCATTTATGTGAAGCAGTTTAGTGTTGGAATTTGAGTCCATATATCCCCTGCAATCTTGGGCATTCTTTTTCATTTGAAGCTTTAATTTCTTTACTTTTTTAAAAAAAATTCTGACAAGGGTATGTCCCACCCAAAATAGGATTTTAAAACTGGTTTAAGAAAAGTTAAAGTGAAAGCACCTTATTTCTCTTCAGGACTTGATGTCAGCTTTGATACTGATGTTTGCTTTTTTTTCCTGAACCTGCAATTTCGTTGGTGTACAGAGGCAGCTAAGTGGCACAGAATACAAGACTTGGAGCCAGAAAGACCTGAGTTCAAATCCAGCCTCAGACATTTAGTACTTCTGTGGCCCTGGGAAAGTCATTTAACCTCTGCTCCATCCTTCTGAGTCCCCCCTCCCTTCCATGTCCCCAGAGCATGGAAGGATTAGCTGAGGTCTTGGGTAGCAATTTAAAACAGGTTTTAATACAGAGAACTCTATGAGGACTTTATTATTTATTTACTTGGGAGCTGGGGAGAGACTGCCAATGCCTTATTCTATATCACATAACTAGATATCTAGAGGACAACCTTGATTATAGCTGGGAGTGTGGCAGGAGGTAAAAGAATGAACCAAGTAGAGCATATGTGTGTCTCTCTCTTGAGGTGTGTGTGTGTGCGCATACAAGTATACACAAATTTAGTGTTTTGTTGAAGTGCCATATAACTGCTATGATTATCATTGTGATTATTGTGTTATAGTTGTGATCAACTGTAACTTCCTTGAGAGTAGGGATTATTTCATTCTTTGCATTTGTCTCCCTGCTGCCCTGCACGTTAAAAGTGTTTAACAAGTGTGTGTCTACTGGTTAATTACTTAGAGTTTCTACGTGTATAGACCCACACCTGATCCATGGCTTATAGCCTTAGGGAATTTCAAGATTGTGACTTGCCTAAGGTCATTTGGCATACGTCAAAGGTGGACCACCAAGTCAATCCCAAATTTGGTGTCTATCCATTATACCCCACTGCTTTGCTTATGAAAGAAAATGTGACTGGAACTTGATTGGGCCCCTCCACATCTTTCTAACATATTCGTGACATGAATGTGTATATCCCACTCACAGATTTAATGTAAACTAACTGATTAGGAGTTAAACATCTTTAGGTCCAATGCTCCAAAGTCTTGAGAACAGAGGAACAGCCTTCTCTAGGTCCCTTAACCATTCTACATGACTTTGATATCCCTGGAACCAAGCCCTGACTGCTGGTTTAGCTTGTCTTCTCCATGCTCTTCCTGCTCCATTGAACAGCTCAGCTTCAATCAGAGGCATTCAGTCTGCTAGAAAATTCTGATATCTGAGCATGAGGCTAATTTTGTGATTGCTATGTGTGATCTTTGCAAATTGATAAAAGAAGACCTGATGATATTTACTGTCTTAACCTAGGCAGTATTATACTGACTTTGTTGTCTTTGGGACAAAATGATTCCAGCACATTCTATATCTCAATTGGAAACTTGAAGATTCTTCTCACAATAAGACCTATTTATTGCCCAATTAAACTCAACTGCTCATCTATATTCATGGAGGAATACTTTTCTTTTAATTTTCAACAAAACAAATTAATTTCTGAAAAATTTTTCAAGCTTTAATACAAAAATCACATTTCTCTTTGATGCTACTGGAAAATTTTGCCTCAAATTCAACTGTGCACAGCACTGTCACCCTGTACACTTTTAACTATGGCTCAACTGGTTATTTTTATTTGCTGAAACAAGATCCTTTTATATTTAATAGTAGGAGAGGTAAGCTTTTAATGGATTAGGAGCTGGGGCAAAGGGGAGACAACAAGGTACTTCTTTGCCAGCCCCTCCATTGTTCATACATCTAACAGGTGCTGAAGTGAGTATTAAACTGACTGCTTGGTTATATATAGTCTGTATGGCATGGGTGGCTCTATATTGCTAACATCAGATAACCTTTATGAAGCAAAGTGGGAAAATACACACAACGCCAAGGAAACAGGAAATATTCTACGATTACAGACCATTGCTCAACCTCTCTTCCCTTTCCCCCCTCTTGTCCTGATCCTCGAGGGTAAATCACAATGGAATGCTGACCCCTGTGGCTGTTCATTACAGTAGACATAAGCATGAAATTACCAAGTCACAGAAAATCAGATTTGGTTGGGATCTTAGGGTACATATAATTTATTCTGTCCATGAACAATAATCCCGTATCTGCCACGTGGTCACCAAGGGTTTGCCCTGTGCCCACTTCAGACCATACCCCCCCACCCCCCGAAGCAGCTTATTTCACTTTGGAACACTTTTTCTTTTGTTTTAACTCACATTACTTCTCTGCAATATTTGCCCTTTGCTTATAGACGACTGGAGGTACTCTAGGATTTATTTTGTTTTGCTAGGATTTATTTTGTTTTTATTTTGTTGGATCCAGACCTACCACACAACTTCCTGAACAGCTCCATGTCATGCCACCTCATTCTTTCTCCAACTGCCTTCTAACTCTAGCTCTGAGAACAGTAGTTAAATGAATTCTCTTGTTCTTGGAAAGTGTTTTCAATCGATTGTGCTATGATAACAGTTACCATTTCTTCTGACTTCCATGACCAATATGCTTTCTTTTTGGCTGCTAGTGCCCTATATGTATGTGTGTTCATTCTTCTTTGCCAAAGAAGACCAAGCCATCGGAGAAATAATGACATGACTTGCATTTGACATTGTTTTGAGTGAGGGAGGGCTGTGCAGGTCACCAGCCTCACTTCTCCTCCAGAGCCACCTGAATCAAGTGACTAGATATTCATCAGGATGATTGGAGATGACCCAGGATCAGGCAATTGGGGTTAAGTGACTTGCCTAAGGTCACATAGCTAGTGAGTGTCAAGGGTCTGAGGTGAGATTTGAATATAGATATATAGTCTTCCCCTATTCCAATATTAGCTTCTTGAGGGCTGAGGTTATTTTTTTTTCTTTGATTCCCTAGAGCTTAGTATATAGTGTCTGTCAAAAGGCATGGATTGTTGATCTGACTTCTTAGATGTGTATTTTCTGAGATTAGCAGTGTCTGATATGGAGTAAGTGAACAATAAATTATCTTTATTCATTCATATGTATATCATTAATTCATTTATTCAAAAGGGCAAGATTTGGATAACTTCTACCCATGAGTCTAGCCTAATTCTGATAGATCACAGAGAGTAGAAGAAAAGGAGATGAAGAGAAAACATAGGTGGTAACCTTACTTGTAATTTCCTCATTGTTTGCATCTTTTGGAGTACGTCCCATCTACACAATGAGGTATTGAATATTAGCTGTGTGGTACTGGGCTAGTCACTTATCCTCCTAGTACTTTGGATAAGAAGAATAGCCAACAGATGCCTTGTTTGAAGGTGGAAAGTAGTTCCTAGGAAATTCCTTGGACCAATAAAATTATAGCACTAGTCAAACATTGATTCAGGAGTGAGGGAATACAATTTAATCATTTCCTTTAGAAGTAAAACAAAACTGTAACTTGAGAGAAAAACAATTTCACACACACACACAAAATCCATTAGGTACATGTCACAGTCAGCTCTGAAGCCTTTGCCATTCTTCTATCTTAAACCTATTCAATTTGAATGAAAGGGAACCATTGTCTATATCTTTAAAACTACATCGTGCTCACCAAGTGGTACGAATTTCACTAACACAAAGATGGCTGGTCTGGGCAGGCAGGGTGGGAGAAACCCTTATAAAAGAGGCACATTCAGTCCTCAACAGATAACTCTTCTGAGCTTCTATCTCAAGAGGGTAAATTAAGGAAGTTTAGGGATAGTTGTTATCAAGAAAAGTAGGGAGGCTGGGAGGAAATCAATTTTCTCAGCGAAAATGGCAAAGCAAACTCTGGTTTCCATTGTGAATATTGTTTCCTTATCTCAGTTTCTTCCTGGCTCCTTTGATTAAGAGAAAGTCATTTTAAATGTTGAAGAGCCTTATAAACCTAATTCTACAAGTTACATAAAATTGCAGTTAAGGTGACACAAGGTGCTGACAAGAATGGCTAATTATGTCAGATTGCAGCTTTTAGAATGCCAAGTATGACCTCATTTTGGATTCAGTTCTATTCAGATTCTGGCTAGGAACACAGTAGAGATACCTCTTCTCCCTTTAAGTGAGAAGCCAATTTGGGATAACTAGGGAAGAGAGGAAATATAGAGTGCCACTCAAGTGTCTGAATGGCTAATGCCTGACTGAACCTATTTAGCCAGAGTCCTACATAGGAATTTTGGCACCAGGGGTAATTGCAGCTTAGACCAACCAGCATGAGGTGTACTGGTCATAATTCAATGTCAATAAAATCATTTTGGTTTGATTTCATTGGTGTAAGAAACTCCTGGTGAAGAAACTTCCTCTCCCCATAAGGATCAGCACCTACTTTCCCACTTAAGAGTCTGAGACAGGGGAGGGATTAAGCATTTATATTGCACTTACTATGTGCCAGGCACTGTGTGGAGTGCTTTAAAGTTATTATCTCATTTAATCATCACAAAAATCTTGGGAGGTAAGTCCTATTATTATCCCCATTTTATAGTTGAGGAAACTGAATGGGATAATGATTAAGTGACTTGCCCAGGGTGTATATCTCAGAAGTGTCTTAGTCTGGATTTGAACTCAGTTCTTCCTGTCTCTAGGTCCAGTGCCTATCCATTGTATCTCCTAGTTGCCTGTAACCATAAGCACCCCATCATACACAGGGGGACTGCCATCACAGCTTCTTTGATCTACTTCTCTAAAAGGAAAGATGACTGTGGAGGGGTTAGCAATCACTTTACTTAAGCACAAGTATCAGAGAAAATCAAAACCAACATTTCAGAGAAATCAGATATCAGTAGACAGCACTTCCAAAATTCCTGACCACTAACACAGATACATCTTTACCAGAGAAGGAAGCACCAACATCTGGGTTTTCAAAGCCCAGTGCTGCTTAGTGACTTCCCAGAGTCTCTCATCTGGTATTCAAACTTTCTTCCAAAACAAAATCAAGTGCAAGTCATGTCATCATTTCTCTGATGTCATGGTTTTCTTTGAAAACAAAGGATATATACAACCTGTGAGTAGACTGTGCTGCCTGAGTGGGGACCCAGTTAGCTGGGTAACTCAGCTCATCCTCTCCTTTCTGTCTCCCTCTTCTCTTCCTTCTCCTCTCCAAAGAAAGATAAATTTGGATGATAAGAGGTTGCCCAGTTAACTTGGAGTTTACTGGCTAGACATCTTCCTTCCTTCCTCCCTCCTGCCCTCCCTTCCTTCCTTCCTTCCTTCCTTCCTTCCTTCCTTCCTTCCTTCCTTCCTTCCTTCCCCACAACCTTCAACCTAGTGCACTGTGAAGCCCATAGATTGGACAACAATAGGTCACTGCCCCAGCTCCACTTAATGGCTGTTCTCTGAACCCTCCTGGCTTATAGAGATTATCAATAGTAACTGTTTCTCTTTCCCTTCCAGATTGAGTTAGTTATCTTTCTTTCACTCATTAAAGGAGCCATTCCCTGACTACTTCTTAAAGAGGCCTGTTCACTGAATGGGCATTACCTCCCTCTAAGTGAGTCCTTGCAAAAGCTTCAACCTAAAAAGACCAAGGTCTTCCATTGCATGCTGGACTGTCTCCAGTCATCCTGATGAATATCTGGTCACTGGATCCAGATGGCTCAGGAGAAGAAAGTGAGACTGGCAATGATCTTGCACAGTCCCCTCTCACTCAAAACAAAGTCAAGTGCAAGTCATATCATCATTTCTCTTATGTCAAACACAACAAACAACATCTGGTACACAAACCTTCTTCCAAAAACTAAGCCTCAAAGTAAAACCTCACCCTCAGTACACTTTACAGAGTCAGAGGGCATGATCCTCTTACCCAGTGCCTCAATTGGAAAAAACAAGACACTTGGGATCGTCCTACAAAAAAGCTCCCCTAAAGCTTCCCTCAATGGGCAGTCCCATCAGTGTGTGAGGAAGATCTTTTTTAATCACATTATTCAGTCAGAATCACTTTTAGTAAAACAAAAACAGCAAAAGGTTCTACTTTGCTTGGTCTTACACAGTCCCAGTTATTTGGGGGCACCGAGAATTAAAGGGACTGGCCCAGGTTCATATATCTGTTAAGTGTTCAAAATGTGACTTGAATTCAGGTCTTCCAGATTCTAAGTTAGGGGTTCTTCACATGAGATTTGTGAAATTAAAAAAAAATTGATTTCATATAGTTTCTTTTATAATCTTTTGTATCTTATTTTGACAAGGTATTAAGAGATTTTACTGGACTTTCACAAGGGACCATGATAGAAATTGTTCAGAACCTCAAATTGAAGGACAGTGCATCAACAACCACACTAAGCTTTGCCTGGTGAAAATGACACATGAAAATAAAGAAGTGATTGAGACCAATTCCGTCAATGAGAGGAGAATTTAATTATATTGGTTGAAGAGTTCTGATCTCAGAGTTGGACATCTGTGGTTGTTTCTATCTTTAAAGGTACAAAGTGTGAAACAATAAACCCCACATGGTTAGGGGATCCATGCTTTTCTTAGTGTACTAGAAAAACTGGGAGGTTTCCTCAAACACAAGTCCAATAAACTACTTATGCCTTAGTTTCCTCACCTATACAATGAGACAGTTTGTCTTGGTCTCTTTGATCTCATCTAGCCCTGAATCTCTTCCCTTATGATTTCTCTGTTTAGTTTCCTAATTTTTAAAATGGTGATAATACCTTGTCCTCCTGATCTCACTAAGTCTTTGGGCAGGTGCAGGCCCTCATCCTCACAAGCCTGGACCTTTGCAATAACCTTTTGTTAGGTCTGTCTGCTTCATGTCTCTCAACTTTATTCCATCCTTTATTCAGTCACCAAAGTAATATTCCTTAAGCCCAGGTCCAACCATATCTCCTGTTTTCAATAAACTCTAGGGACTCTCAATCACTTGTAGGATCAAATACAAAATGCTCTACTTGTCATTAAACATCCTCTATAACCTTGCCTACTCCTACCTTTTCAGTCTTCTTACATCTTACTCCTTGCCACATACACTTTGATGCAGTGACACTGACTTCCTGGCTATTCCACAGACAAGACACTTCATCTCTTGGCTCTGGGTATTTTCTCTAGATGTCTCCCATTCTGGAATGCTCTCCTTTCACATCTCTGTGTACCTTAGCTTCCTTTGAATCCTATTTAAAATCCCACCTTCTACCCAGAGCCTTTTCTGGCCCCTCTTAATTCTAATGTCCCTCTCTTAGTTACTTCCTATCTATCCTGCACATAGATTGTTTGAACATATTTGTTTGTTGGTTTTCCCAATAGACTGTGAGGTCCTGGAGGGCAGAGACTGGCTTTTGAATCCTCAGTAATTAGCACAGTGCTTGGCACATAGTAAGCACTTAACAAGTGTTTTTTGATCGATCGACTGATCACTGGGACATTGCATTGGTGAGATGCTGTGACCCCTCAATTCTTCTATGTATTCCATAGCTTGTGGGTACATAGTTGGACCAACTGCTAGCCTTCAGTTCTTCCTGGGAAATTAATCTCAGACAGTGTCTACAGATAAGGCCAACATTTCTATCCTGTTAGTTGCATTCTGTTCCCTTAGGGTAATAGCCAACCTTCATTTCACAGCAAGCCTGACTAGGCAGGGCAGACTCCAGGCTACTTAAAAAGATAAACAATTAGGTTGGATAACTCAGTCTCACTGAGGGAAAAGTGTCACTGCTAGTGGGAAAGAAATAAGGACAAGATTTGGGAGCAGGGGTACACAGGGCAAAACCAGATAAAAATGCAGGGAAGAGGCTGAATTAGGCTGAATATTTCACAGCTGCTAGAAATCTGAAGCTCATTTTCTTTCTTCTTTAGCTGGAATGGGAACTCAGCCTCCCCTCAACTCCTTCTACTCTACTGCAGGGGCAGCTAGGTGGTGCAGTGGATAGAGAACCAGTGAAGGAGTCAGGAGAACCTGAGTTCAAATCTCACCTCAGATACTTGAAGCTCACTAGCTGTGTGACCTTGGAAAAGTTACTTAACCTCAATTGCCTCATCCGGGGTCATCTCCAATCATTCTGATGAATATCTGGTCACTGGATTGAGATGGCTCTGGAGGAGAAGTGAGGCTGGTAACCTGCACAGCCCTCCCTCACTCAAAACAAAGTCAAGTGCAAGTCATGTCATTATTTCTCTGATGGCATGGTCTTCAGCAAGGAAGGATGAACACACACACTGTGCTGATGAAGTATGTATTAAACTATTTTTTTTTGCCTTCTAATTTTCCTGCCATGGGGCAAAGTCCTGGTGATCCTGCTCTAGTTGGATATGATCATGGCTACTGATTCCCATCCTACTTTGGGTTGATCTCTGTTCAACAGTAATGCTGAGCATGTCTTTGACATATAAGAGACCTCTTAACCTAAGAGTTTCAACACAACCTAAGATGAGCACATGTATACATACATGCCATGAATTGTATTTATCAGGGGAAAAGAAAAAAAAAATCACACTTGTATCATGCCTTAATAAGAAAACGAAAGCCATCAGCTACCATATGAACTTTTAGTCCCCTAATTCTCTGGTGCAGCTGATTTAAAGTTGTGAAAACATTGCGAAAAGGGCTTAGTTTAATATTAGCTTCCCCCAGAATTCAAACAGGAGCCGCAGCCCTGGCATTTGAAGACATTTTGCTGGTTCTCTACAATCCACTGAGAGGTGGATTGCTGCTCTTTTCTTTCAATCTTGTCCCACCTTGTTCTTTTATTAGAACGAGTCAAGCAAAGGGATTTGACAGGGGAATTCAACCAGCTACTCAGAGCTGCTGTAAGAGGAGGGAAAGGAGACCAGACAATGTGTTTATTCTTCTGGGCAGCAAACACTCATTCCAAGGTCCTTCTGGAGCAAGAAGCAGCAGGTTTATTCACCTCCCCCTTTGAGCCTTTCCCACAAGATGGTCGAAATCACCTTCCAGCTATAAAGGCACAAGTCACTTCTGATTGTTTTGCATGCTTCTAAGAAGCTTTTCAAAGTTATTTTTCTGTTCTTGCCACATGTCCAGGGGTATTTTATCTATTTGTATTTTGGACAAAATTACAGGCCACTTCAATGAACAGAAGAAACTCTATGTTATCCATCCTCCAAAGAAGACCTACTCATCTTCTAGTTCCCTATTACTTTTGAGGATGCCACACAGTCCCAGTTGCTTAGGTTTGCAACATAGGTGTTGTCCTCTGCCTCTCACACTCTCACCCCATGTATCCATTCAGTTGCAAAATTTTGTCATTTCTACCTTTGTGACATCTCATAGTCTCCTTCTCTCCACTCATACAGATAGAACTCCAGTCCACACCCTTATTAGCTCTTACCTGGACTGTTGCAGTGGTCTGCTAATTTCTTTGTCTTTGTCAAATCTCTCCCCTTTCTAATCCTCCAAAGAGATTTTCCCAAGGCATTGGTCCAACCAAGTCAAATCTATGCTCAGTAAACTTCTGTGGCACCTGATTACCTCCACGATCCAATGCAAAACCTTTGTTTGTCACTTAAAGCCTTTTACCCCTTGGTCCTTTCTGATCTTTTTTGTGATTTTGTGTTTTTCCCTTCTCTACACACTTGATAATTCATCCAGACAACTTTGCCACCTGTTCCTCAAACAGGACACTCTGCCGGCCATCTCTGGCCTTTTGTACTGGCTGAATGCCATGCTTTGTATGCTGTCTGCTTACCTCTTCCACTTAGAATCTTTGGCTTTCTTTTGGACTCAGCTCAAACACTACCTTAGACATACAACCTTTCCCAGTCTCATCAGCTGCTAGTGTCTTCCCCTCCACAAATACCTTCCATCTAATCTATCTTGTATCTGCCTATTTCCTTATATGTTTTGTCTCTCATTAGAATGTGACACTCCTGCGGGCAGAGATTGTTTTTGTCTTTTACCTTTCTTTTTATCCCTCGTATTTAGCATAGTGCCTGGCCTTTAGTATTTAATGAGTGCTCCTTGTTGACTGAGGTTGTTCTCAACATCTTCATGGAGCTTTATATGTTCTTCATTGGCAGATCCCCAAACCAGAGTGTATTTGCTTCCTGAGTCACTTTCATGTGCTTTCAGATTTGTTTTTGGATTTAATATTTCTACCATATCCTATTCCTATTCCTACCCATTATATTTCCATCTGTGTTGAGCAGACAGACTTGTTTGGTGACAATAAAGGTGTAATGAGCAATTTGGGTTAATGATTTTCTACAGCTGCTCAGAACAGTTGGTGTGAGCATACTACTGAAGTCTATCCTCCCCCAAAGCCAAGTTAGCCTCAAAATGCAGACTGTAGCTTTGCAGGTTTGAAAAATAAAGAAAAAAACAAGTAAACAATTCCTCTAGTTTTCAGATGTCTTGCATTTGGATCCAGGCTCCATCACTTGCTGACTCTGTGACCTTGGGCAAGTGACTTCAGTTTCTCTGGGACTCAGTTTTCCCTTAGGTAAAATTCCCCTTATGATCCTAGGAAAAATGTCTTGCCCAGCATCACACAAGAAGTTCATACTAAACCCAAGATTATAAGCAAGTCAATCAGTCAACTAGCCTTTATGAAGTGCCTACCATGTACTGTTTAATCAACTGTGGATACAAAGAAAAGTGAAAAACCAGTTTCTGGTCTCAAGGATCTCACAATGCTTTAGTGAACAACACTAGCAGACAGAATAGAGTTCTAGATCTGGAGTCAGGATGATCTGAGTTCAAATTTTACCCATGACACTAGATGTACGACTCTGAGCAAGTCACTTAACCTTTGCCTCAGTTTCACCAACTGTAATATGGGGATAATGAAATAATAGCACCTTCTCCCAGGACTGGTGTGAGGCTCAAATAGGATAATATTTGCAAAGTACCTGGCACATAGGAGACACTAAATGGTTGTTTTCTCCTTTCTACTGTTAGGCATCTAAAATCCTTCACAGTCTGGATCTTGCCTCTCTTTCCAGGCTCATTATATTTTACACCTCCTCATGCATGCCACTCAAATTAGCCTGCTTAAAAAATGCCACCTCTCTACCTCAAAGGTTTGTGGTGAAGATCAAATGATAAATTTTTTATAAAGTGTTTTGCAAACTTATATAAATACTATCTACTATTTTTACTATTTGCCATTATTTTATTTCTGTGAATCCCCATCGTTTAACTTCTCTCAACCTCAATTTACTCATATGTAAAATGAGAAGAACAATAGCTCTTAAGTCTCTGTGTTGTCATGAGGATAAAATCTTTGCAAATTTTCAGTTCTGTATGAATGATATCCACTCATTACCATCAGCCATTATCCTATTTCTATGACATCCCCTATGAGATATTTCATCTCCTGCCTCAGTTCCTTTAAACAGGCTGTTCCAAATGCCTGCTTCCTTCTCCCTCATTATTTCCACTTCTTGAAAGGCCTCGTTCCCTTCAATGTTCAGCTCAAATGCTACATTCTAAGGACTCCATGCTGAGCCTTCTCCTTTGTGGGATTACTTTGCATTTCCTTGAATCTATTTGCCATTTCCTTGTCTTTGTACATGTTGGTTCTCCTCAGTAGAAAGTACACTCTTGTAGACCCCTTTCTTCATTTTCGCAGTTGATAGTATTCCCTCCTCCCACGTCTTTTGTAGACAGCCTGTATATATTTGTCTGTTAATAAGTTATATCCCCCAAGTAGAATGTAAACTCCTTGAGAGCAGGTCCTATCCCAATTTTATACTTGTATCTCCAACGTTTAACACAGAGCTTCACACATAATGGACACTGCATAAATGCTTGTTAATTAATTGATCAGTTGGATGAACCCATGTGTCCTTGACTTCAAGCCAATGGTTTTTCTACTCAATCAACTGGTTGTCATTGATAACAGCTACTCTGAGCACAGTGAGCTCTGAGAAAAGAGGTCCCAGCTATAGGAATACCAGATTTCCTGACATGCAGCCCCTGGAATGTGAGCTCAGGAAACCTGGTTACCAGTAAAGGTGATTCTGAGAACTTTAGATCACTGTCAAAGTCAGTGGACTAATAATTAAGATGATTGCAATTGCCCACTGATGTTGCTCACTACTCAATTCACTTTTGCCTTCCTTGAGGACTAATAGTTTGCTACTTGCTTCTTTAATTACAGACTAGGAAAATCACTTCTTCTAGTTGGCAGGAAATCCAGTCTGAAAAAAAAAGAAAATAAAAGTAAAAATGAATCTGACTCAAAGTGAAAGAGAAAACATGGCATCATGGAGATATCGCTGGATTTGCAACCAAAAATACCTGAGTTCAATGCCTACTTTTGTTGTTTACTACATCTGGGGCCTTGGACAAGTCACCCAATCTCTCTGTGCCCTAATTTTCTTCTTTGTAAAATAAGAGGATTCAACTAAGTCAGAGATCCTTAACTTTTTTTGTGTGTGTCATGGACCTCTTTGGTGACCTGGTGAAGTTTCTTAGTTTTTAAAACAGGCAAAATGAAATAGATGGGCTTACAAAGGAAAATATATCAAAATAGTTATCTCTCTGCATGTCTCCTTTCCCCACTCTATCTCTCTATCATCCATCTATCTATCTATCTATCCATCCATCCATCCATCCATCCATCCATCCATCCATCCATCCATCCATCCATCCATTTATCCATCTGTCCGTCCGTCCGTCCGTCCGTCCATCCATCCATCTATCTATCTATCTATCTATCTATCTATCTATCTATCTATCTGTCTGTCTGTCTGTCTGTCTGTCTGTCTGTCCGTCCGTCCGTCCGTCCGTCCGTCCGTCCGTCTCTCTCTCTCTCTCTCTCTCTCTCTCTCTCTCTCTCTCTCTCTATCTATCTATCTATCTGTCTGTCCATTTGTCTGTCCGTCCATCCGTCCGTCTGTCCGTCTGTCTAATCTACGTATCTATGTATCATCTATCTACCTATCTGTCTACCTATCTGTCTATCTATCTATCTATCTATCTATCTATCTATCTATCTATCTATCTAATCCATCTACCTAGTTTCACAGACTCCAGATTATGAACCTGTGGGCTAGTTAAATGAGAAATGTGATGCTTTAGAGGGAAGAAGTCTTTATTTATTATCAAAAAAATCTCAGTTCAAATTTCAGTTCTGCCACTTGCTTTATACTAATGATAGTGGGCAAGCCACTTAACCTTTAAGCGTCAGTTTCCTCATCTGTAGATGACCTCAGAAGTCCTTTCCAGATCTAAATCTCTGAGCTCATGCACTTTAGTATTACTAAGGTCCTTTCCATTTGTAACTTTTGTGATTTAGATCTGGGAAAGAATAACAGGGACTATGGAAATCAGGATACTTTCCCAGGACTATACTGGAAACCTTTCTATCTTAGGCTGGCAAAGTTTCTAAGAATATTTTAAAACAGATAAAGTGAAATAGATGGGCTTACAAAGGAAACTACATTGAAATAGTTATCTCTCTCTGTCTCTTCACTGGCATATCAACCCTGAGTCACCTCCAAGGTAGGAGGAGGCATCAGAATACAATTTAGTGAGAGATTAAAATAATACTTAAATGAAATAAAAGCAGTGCCTTCTATTATTGAACCCAATTAAACAGCATAAGGGATAGAGGACTAGATTTGGAGTCAGGAAGACCTGAATTCAAATGTGACCTCAGAGGCTTGCTAGCTGTATGGCTCTGGGTAAATCATTTAACTCTCTCAACCCCAGTTTACTCATATGTAAAAGGGAGAAAACAATAGCGCTTACCTCCCAGGGTTGCTTGTGGATAAAGTAAGATAATACTTACAAAATACTTTGTAAACCTGAAAGCACCATATAAATACTATCTACTATTTTTACTATTAACCATTATTTAATTTCTGCGCAATTCCCATCCAAGTGTACCCCTCCTTCCTTCGAATTTTTGCAGATAAAAGAATTGAAACCAGGAAAGGTTAAGGGACTAGTACAGTATTAGACATAAAGCAGATACTCTGTCATTGGTATTGATTGGGTCTCTCCTTTTCTGGGCCTCTCTGACATGGTTTTGAGTCACTCACAGTTATCAAGGTATTGCAGTGGCCCAACACAGTCCACAGATACCCAAAATCCTATTTAAATCCTGAGATTAGCATTTATTTATCCCTTTGAAATAAGGAATGCAAGTGGAAGTCTTTTTCTAATTCCCCAAACTCCCCGACTCCCAAAGACCAGAAATTAACCCTTACTTACATAGTATGGATTTTCACTTATTATTAGGCACTGATATTGCTTATTCCCCCAAATGGCTGCACTTTGTAGACAGGGACTCTTTAATTCTTATTTTTGTAGTGCTAGAACCATAGCATAAAGTAGTCACTTAATATGAGCTTGTAGATCAATTGATACTGGTTTGAAAGGCAAGGAAATTGGGGTTCAGTAGGGTAAACATTTCCCTCTTGCATTTAAATCTTTGGACCTCCTCATTTTCAAGCCTCAACCCTGTTACCTCCTAGATAAGACCAGTCCCCTATCCTGATTTTCTCATTTGTTAGTCCTAATACACTTGACGTATCCCTAACTTTGTGTATTTTTTAAAAAAATTACCTGTTGAAATGCACCTTGTAGAATATAAGACCTTGAATGCAGTGGCTGCCCCCTTGCTACTTTGCACATATACTTTGTATTTTGCATGTACATGCTGTGCGCTGGTAAAATGGAAGTTCCTTGAGGGCAGGGGCTGTTTCGTATCCCTAGTCTCTAATATAGCTCCCGGCAGGTAGTAAGCCCTTGGCAAATGCTTACTGAGTGAATGAATGACTCATCCAACATTGTATCATTCAATAGGGCAAAGCCACAGGTAGCAGATGGACCATGGTTTTTTTCCCTACATCACCACTCTGAGACCAGTGACTAGACAGGAGGTAGGGTGAAGGGGGGTGGGGTGGAAACTGAGCATCAATGCCAAACAGTTAAACCAGTGAATGATCTGCTTGGTTGAAACTCTGGATGCATTTTCTTTTTCAACCAATCAGATGAGCACAGAAGCCCCAATGACAAGATCCTTATTATTTTTCATGTACAGCATCAGAAAGCCTCTCTGAAAGACAAGCTGCTGAAAACCACTGATATGCCAATAAAAGGTCAGGATGGCTGTGCTGAGGCTCTGTTCCCTGATTTCTGCTGTGGCCATCAGTCAGGAGGTGCTGTCTTTGTTCTTCTATGCTCAGTTCATGGCACTGCTTCTTTCCCTACGTTAAAAAACATAATAATCTTCACCTCCACTTGGGGGGTGCATTGGAGAAATGTTATTACTGATCTTGTCATTTCTTCTCCTTCATCAACAGGGATATTATTAGCTTGGTAGCTCTCTTCCTCTGGCTATTCCTTCTGTATTGGGAAGGAGGGAGAGAGATTGGAGTTCACTTGTCAGCTTGGGAACAGAGAAGGATGTGACCCAGCTGAGCAGGGTTTTAGAATGTGGCTTGCAGCCTGAAATGAACTCTGAATGGTGCTCTTTCCTTCTGCTGACTTACGTTTGGATGAATGGACTTTGTGCTGGAACTTGAATGCTTGCCTCTGGCCACATTCAAATGGGGCATATGTATTTCTGTTTTTGCCCAGTTAATGGCTGGCATCTCCAAAGAAGCAACATACTTTTTTTTTTTGAGAAATGAAGAGTTACAAGACTCTAAGGTTTATATTTTTAAAGCACTTTCCACAGCTTTTCTGATCACACCCCTGATAAAAGTGATGACATAATTTATTAACAAATCAATCAAGAATCATTATAAGAATTTATCATGTGGCAGGCCTGTGCCAAATGCTGGAAATAGAGAGAAAGGCAGAAACAGTCCTTGCCCATGAGAAACTTACATTCCAATGCAGCAGATAGCATTAGAAAAATATACACATAAGAGAAATACAATACAAATGGAAGGAAATCTTAGAGGGAAGACACTAGCCATGGAGTAGAGATGTTAATAAGTTCATCACCACATATCTCTTAAGCACTTTCTATATACCAGGCAGCACAGAGACCCTGGTATAGGAGTCAGGGAGACTCGGATTCAAGTTTGACTTTTCACACATACTTCTCACACATACACCCTCAGGGGGTGGTTGTCAAGAAAGGTCTCTTGAAATGGATGGTAACATTTGACCTGAGATTTGAAGGAATGCTAAGAGGTGGAAGAAATGGAAGAGCATTCTAGACATGGGAGAAAGACTTAAGGAGACAGGAGATAGAATTGTATATAGAGGGAGAGAGAATTGTATATATAGAGGGAACAACAAATAGGCCAGAATGGTTGGAGTGTAGAATACATAAAAGGGAGTAAGAAGTAATCATCTTGGAACAATAAACTGGGGAATGATTGTGAAAGGCTTTCACTGCTAGACAGAAAAGGAGGCTTTTTATTTTCTCCTAGAGACAATATTCTGCTACTTGAGTGAGTAGGGGAATGGCGTGATTAGAGTTGTGTTTTAGTAATATCACTTTGATAACTTTGTAGAGGAGAGATTGAAGAGGAGAGGCACTTGAGGCAGGGCCATTTTGAGTCTTATAAGTCTATATGGGTCATCCTGGTGAAGATATCCCATAGATGGAGCTATGTGCCTGAAGATCAGGAAAGAGGTCAGGGCTTGAAATTTCAATTTAGGGATTATGTACATAGTGGTCATGGTAGCTAGATGATATAATGGATAGAGCACTGGTCTTAGAATTAGCAAGACTCCTCTTTATGAGTTCAAATCTGTCTATGTGACCCTAGGCAAGTCACTTAACCCTGTTTGCCTCAATTCCTCATTTATAAAATGTAAAATGAGATGGAGAAGGAAATGGCAAACCTCTCCAGGATTTTTGTCAAGAAAACTCTAAAATGGGGTCACAGAGACTTGTACATAACTAAAATGACTGAACTCCTCTTCTTATTAGGGACAGCTAGAAGACAGTGGATAGAGTTCTGAGCCTGGAGTCAGGAAGACTTATCTTTGTGAATTCAAATCTGGCCTCAAATCCTTACTACTTTGTAATCTTGGACAAACCACTTAACTTACTGTTTGTCTTAGTTTCCTCATCTGTAAAATGAGCTGGAGAAGGCAATGGCAAACGACTCCAGTATCTTTGCCAAGAAAATCCCAAGTGGGGTCATGGAAAGTCAAACATGACTGAAAATCAACTTAACAACAACACATAGTGGTAGTGTCTGAATCCATTGAAATGAATGAATTTGCCAAGGAAGAGAGCACAGGAAGCGAAGAGGGCTAAGGGGAGTGTTACCTTACCTTACCATAAAAAAACAAAACTAAGGAATCTTTAATTCCAGCCCCTTCTGGTGATATAGATCTTCTTAGTTCTGATTTTTCTGAATCTACTTTGAATTTTTTTCTGAGTAGATTTTATATCCTCTTTATGATTTTAATTCCTTGAAAGAAGGTATGCTTTCAATTTTGTTTTTGTGTCATCAATACTGCCCACAACACTGACACATTGTAACCACTCAACAAAAGCTTTTCGAATTAAATTATAGAAATCTTTTTGGATAATATGATTCACAAAGTGTAGATTCTTCATGTTTACGTTTCCAGACTAAAAGGAGCAATGCTTTGAAAACTATGATTTATGATTTAAAAATACAATTATATTTTTGAAGCCAAGAATATGTAATTTCATAATGTTTCTTGAATTATGAAATGTTTTGTGGACCTCATTCATTATTTTGAAACCAAATAATACTTTTGATATCAAGTCATCTATTTCACATCACTAAAGCTGAATTATGCAAACCCAACGAGGTCCTGCTGCCTCATGGGAGAAAAGAATCAGTGAGAACAGATGTAAGATGGAAGAAGGAACTGTCCAGCAGTTTGACCACAAGGGTACACTCATTTCAGCTTTAGCTGCATCAGGCCAGAGACCAGGGGACTAGAGATGTTTATCCCTGAGAGGAAAAGAGGTGATGAAATATTCATGATGGGAATGAACTCATCAAAATAGATTTAAGTGATTTTCTTGATGTTCTGGAAGCAACTTTTGCACCTGGGAACTGAAATTTACCCTCCTCCCCAGACCAGTGATAAATAAATTTTTCTATAATGTAAACAGACAAGTTTTGCTTCTATATTTGAGCCTCCTCTTGCTTTGACCTTTGGGATATTCCTAAGCAATCTTCCTTTTTTTGTCAATGTTGTTCCAACAGAAGAATGTTTTTCAACAGAAGTGATTTTTATTGGACGTTAAGGAAGAAGCTTATACCAAATGAAGTAGTCACTGACTGACTTAGACCAAACTCACAGTTTCTGCATTGCCCAATGGTGCATTCATATTTTTTGTGCTTTTATGAAACATTGATGAGCTGACATTTTGACCTGGATGGCCCAGAAGCCATCTGTGGCCCAGATGGCTACAGTAGTACTGTAGAGAAGATTCCATATTATTTCCTTGATTTCTTATCCTGACTTTCACCTCAGGGGGCCAATCCCACATATGGAGCACTAAGTAACTTCAACAGGCAATGCCACTTTTCCAACTTCTGTGGTCATAGTATAGAGTTTAAATGCAAGAGTTCATCTCTCTGCACCTCTAAGATTCTTGTTTTGTTTATTTCTTGTTCAAAATCCATGCATTATTGACTCTAATGCTCTGGTGATGGCAAGAGGGGAAGCAGGGTGAAGATCAGGGTTATGATCCAAGAGGAGACTTGGAATGGGTATTTTATTTTAGAAAAGAAATTCCTTTCTCCTCTGTATCCATCTACCCATCTGAGGTCTGCTTGATCTCAAAGTTTATAAAGAGCATTAACTTTGGAGTTAGAAGATCTGCTTTTGAATCCTGCCTGTGGTGTATACCCCTTGTAATTACTTTGAGCAATACATTTACCATTCCTGTTCCTCAGTTTTCTCATCTGCACATTAAAAGTGTTGGACTCTTCTGAGATTCTTACAGTTCTATATTTATGATACTATCATCTTTTGCTATAAGTGGATAGTTGAGGGATGAAGCTTTTCTTTATCATCTGAACTGCTACATCTTTCCCTCTCAAACTATCATGTTAGCTATATTTACAGATAGTATTTATTTAATCCTTTAAGTTTTGCAAAGTGCTTTGTGTGTGTGTTATCTTATTTAATACCTAACAATTATCCTGTAATGTAGGTGCTGTTATTACTTTCATTCTACAGATGAGGAAACTGAGGCAAAGACATTAAATGACTTTATGAGAGTCTCACAACTCATGAGAGTTTGAGGTGGAATTTGCTCAAGTCTTCCAAATGCTGAATCAAGTGCTCTATCTACTGTAGAATCTAGCTTCCAAAAACAAACCAAGAAGCCTGCTTTATGTGTGTATGTTTATTTTCTGTTTATGCTCTATTTTCACTCTCCCCCTTTAGAATGTAAGCTCTTTGTGAGAATAGATTGTTTCACTCTTTATACTTAGACCCCCAGCACTTATCAAAATGCCTGGTATGCATTAGGTGCTTAATAAATACTTGCTGATTTTTTGGTTATCCATGGCCTTTTCCAGAGATGTCCATCTCTTTGGGGTATATATTTCCTACTTTTCTTTCTGGTTTCTCCCATAATCACATAGAATGGGGTAGTCAATGGCAATTCATGTTGTATATTTCTCTTCTCTATAAATACTTTGGAGTCCGACAAGAAACATGAAACATTATCAAAACAATGTTGGAATCCTTAATACCTATCTGTTGAGTGGATTCTTTAAGGGCACAGGTGGAAATGTAGTTCAAATTCAAAGGCTTAATCCAACTACCATCCCCTTCATGCCCTTGCTCTGACCAATGCCAATAACTGACATTTTTTTTGAAAGAATGTTGCTCTCTTTGGCCACAATCAGACTGGATTGTGTTCTTTTTGGAGTAGAATATGGCAGGAACTATGATGACAGGGTTCGTGCTGATAGGCCAAAATCAAGTGGAGGGTGACACAGTTAAAGACTGCTGATCAAGATGTAGTGAGCAGGGAAGGGCCAGAGACTTGTGACTTGTTCATGTTCTAGAAATAGGTCAGCATTTTAGGGTTACTGAGATCCAAGGTAGGAGACCTGTCCATGGACCAAAAATGGGCCAACACAGCAAGAGTGTTGGCATCCAAGAAAGAAGAACTAACAGTCATGGGTGAGATTTGGGCAAGCACACAAGGTTCTGATACTCCAAGTGAGGGTAAGCTCATCTAGAAGGAATACTTTTTAATTTGACCCAATGATCATGCCCAGTGCCCATGGAAGCATTCTTTCAGGTTCTTACATTTGAGGTTATCTCTGCCTGCTTAAATCTTCTGCCCAAGTTTTAGCCATTGCCAGCTTTCTGGTCCTTCTAGTACAGTAATTCCTGTATTAGAAACAGCTGAGGGCCAGCTAGGTTGTACAGTGGATAGAGCACCAGCCCTGAAGTCAGGAGGACCTGGGTTCAAATCTGGCCTCAGACACTTACCAGCTATTTGACCCTACACAAGTTACTTAATTTCAATTGCTTTCCCCCAAAAAATGACCAGCTGAGTTTGTGGAAAGGTAGGAAGAGCATAATTGAGAACAGAATTTCTCATCATGAACCCATGATCTTGGTAGGAAATAGTAGCAGTAATACCAGAAAATATTTACATAGAACTATACTGTCTAAAAATGCTTTAAATATCTCATATAGCACATATTACTATATCTGATGAATAATAAGATATTTGCATCTATATCCTGTATCTACCCACCCTGATTGTTGCCAACAGCCAACCCAGCATTTTGAGTATATATGATTCCCCATATATTAATATTGGTAATAGCAATAAACAGCATTTGTATATCACTTTAAAGTTTGTAAAGCATTGTACATATATATCCCTTTACTTGATCCTGATAATCAACCTGTGAGGTAGGTACTTTTATTATTCCCATTACACATATGAGGAGATTGACTTGCTCAAAATCACAGACCTTGACACTGTAGTATAGGTGCTGTACCCATTCTACAGGAATTTGAAGAGATTGAATGACTTGCTTGGGGTCACAACAGCCCATAAATAACAGAATTAGATTTGAATGCCAGTTCTTCCCGTCTAAATCTTGCATATTCTTTCCATTGTTTCATTCCAACTTTAGTGCAGTGTCATCCAATATGATCTTTATCGCCTGACCTTATTTCTTAAAAAATGAGGGGCAAAGTAGATTTTATAAAAAAAAAAAAATTATACCTTTCTTTGTTCACTTTACCTCCTTTTCATATGCATATCCATCCATCAGTTACATGAAAAGAAACCTCTATCTGATTGGCATTAGTGCTTATGTCCTATTAACGTTAGCAATATGTTTGTCTTCATGCTAAATGGGGTGTCAGCCTCATTATCTCACATCAGAAGACTCCTTCGCAGTTTAATTTCAAAGCCAAAAAGAAGATTAATGGAAAATGTCACCATGATGCATACCATGCTTAGAATCCAATAATTTCATTTTAATCAGTTGCACATTATTGGTAATACTGAATCATAACTTTCCTTGCTTTTCAAGGAGGCCATGACCTTGTACAGCTGTGCCAAGCAAATCCCAAATCTGGTTCTATTTGACTACATCCTTTTTCAAGCCATCGATATTCTTCATTTTATTTAAAGAAAGAAGATCTTACTGGCTTTGCTTTTCTCCCATCTGGTCTTGAAGCTGAAAGGACCAGACAAAATGACCCCACTTTGTTGATTCCTTACTGATCACACAGTTTTGATGAATTCACAAGAATGTGTCAGAACATGGATTGGAGCTTTGTAAGGCAGCAGCTGGGGGTAGCCCTGACTTCTTTGACCAGTCCATGTTTTCTTTCTTCTTAAAGGCTTATCTTTGTTTCAGGAGGCAAAATTTTACTGACATACATGCACATACCTATATGTATATGTGTATATATACACACACACATACACATGTGTATATATATACACACATATATACTCTATGTGTATACACACACATATATATGCTTACAGTTAAAACTAATTCATTTTGGACAATTTGGAAGGGAAATTGAAAAATGACATCTGCTAACAGATAATTTACAGGGCAAGATTTACATAATAGTATTTGCATAATAGTATTTTACGAGAATTTCCCAAATTAAGTATGAAAGATATATAGCATTATTTCCTACACAATTGCAGTGCTGGATATTTATTTTAGTCTCTTTGCATCTCTTAAACTTGGGAAGATTATTACTGTAAAAGTATTTTTAACTGGTTCTTTTTGATAAAACACAAAAGAAGCAGAACAATCATTCTAATGCTGGAACATGTAATCATATGGTTCAGGTTAGAGAAACAAAAGAAACTTGACACTGAGGCAATCAGAACTTAATTAGCCAAGTACGTTTTCATATGAGAAACAGGCCTCTCTTATTTGTGTGTTTTAAACAAGTGAGGCAAGATCACCACTATTTTGATATACACTGTGCTTAGTGCCTGCCCCTCTGTACCATGACATGTTGTAAAATCTAATTTATTTGCCAGGAACAGTTTTACAATTCCATAGAAGCTACATGACTGGATGGAGGAGCCTGCTCTATGTGAAAAGTCTAGCTTGTTCTATGACCTACTGCATACCTTCAACTACCTGTAGTATTTCCTCATCTATATTTGCTTATCTATAACATTTACTTTCACCTTAAGTAAAAATAAAACAAACTGACTGGTGAGGCAGTGTGTACTGACACATAGGGGGAGAGAAAATCAAGCAACTATTTTTATTTCTTCTGTTGTTGCATACCTAAATGAAAGTTTCCCATTGCACTTGTCATGTAGATAAATTTTGGATCTCCAGATTTGGGGCCATGCTTGGAAACCACAATGAAAAATGAAAAAGAGGATTGGTGAGACTGAAGCCAGTGCCCCCCCTTTTTTTTTAAACTTGTGAGATGTCAAAATTGCTCTTCCAAGGGCTTGATGGGGAGTGAGGAAAATAAAGGAACCAGCTTTAGAAACAGTTACATTCTTCCTCTCTTAGTTTACAAAAAGTTATTAGAGAATCTAGTCTACTCATCTATTTTACTTGGTACCATGGAATTGTTAATTGTAGAGTCATAGATTTTGAGGCAGATGGAACCTCAGAGATTATATAATCCAACCCCCTTATTTTACAGATGCCACAGCTGAAGGCCCTTGAAGGCAGCGAAGGGAAAGTGACTTGTTTGAAGTCACCCAAGGTAGCAAGTGTCAGAGAAAGTCTTTGAACCCAGAGTCAATGGCTCCAAAACTAGGGTTCTCTCCAGGATGCCTCTCCACTCATCTGCCTGAAGGAAGCAGTGTGATTGATCATGGTCGAATGAACACTCGCTGTAGAGGAGGACATGGGACCTGTCTCTGGTGCTATGACTTGTGTGATCTCAGGTGGGTCATTTCATTCTAATATATCCCAGTTTCCTCATTTGTAAAATGAAGGGGTTTGGACTAGAAGATCTATTAGGTCTCTTTCATCTCTAGTTCTCTGATCTTTAAATCATTATAAAGATCTTGTTTGTTTCCAAGAGACCCTTAAACTTGCTGTATAAGAGCAAATTTAATTAAAGATCAATCAGCTTGTGTTCCCCCAAAGAAAAACTGATCTTGAATCTATTTCCCGAGAGCCCACTATGTGCCAGGAATTGCTCTAGAATTAATAGAATGAAATTCTTACAGAGAAGGGGCCATAGTGTTCATTGTTTATGGTTCATCCTCATGATTCATTTTTTAAAAAACAGATGAGCAGAATGAAGTCTAAGTCTGATTGCCTTGTCCAAAATAATACAAAAGAATCAGGACTGCTATCAGTTTTTGGTTTCTTAATCCAAGGAGGTTTCCCCTGTCTGATACTGTTTTGTGGGGTCCAAGTTGGGTCTAGTCTTTAATACTCAAAGAGATTTTAACTAGAAAGAGGAGTGTTGAGATATTAATAATTATTAGAATAATATTTAGCATTTATATAGTATTTCAATGTTGTCAAAATAATTGGAATATCCCCTCTTAATCCTCATTACTGTCCTATGAAGAAGGTCCATTTTAAAGATGAAGAAACTGAGAATGGAGCAGCAATTGATTTGTTTAAGATCACACAACTAAATGTCTGAGACAGAATTTGAGCTTTGTTAGTTTTATCTCCAAGTCCAGCACTCTATTATTCCACTTAGCTATCGCTAAGATAGATTGAAGAGAGGGGCGGCTCGTCAGAGGTGCCATAATATTCAGGGCAAATGGGGATGAGGGTCTGAACAAGAGGGGTGGGGATTATGTGAGTGGAATGAAGTGAACTAGATGTAAGAGATGCTAAGAGACATTTAACAATTGTTTGATACCAGGGTGGTAATGAAGAAGGATGATGGAGAGAGGAGGAAACATGGATGACTCTAAAGTTATGAACCTTGTGATGTTTTCAGCAGAAGGAGGAATGTTTGGAAAACAGATTTGTACGGAATACTTATTCAGCATGAAAAGAATTAAAATATAAACTCCAACACATAATGAGGTCATAGATTGGTTGTCTAGACATAGATTTAAATTTGTAATGATTTGTATTCTGACTGATTTGTACTGATAGCAGAGTCTTGTCCAATATGATTTAGGCCATGCAGTACTATCCATTCAAGTGGTTTGGCCCATACTTTGTTGACCACAGGGCAATACATATTCTGGCTACAGTACCTCTAAAGACACTTTAGCACAACCCAGAGGGCATGGACAATTCATATCAATCAAAGAAGTGTCCAAATTGAGAAAGTAACAACAGAACTAAAAAGTATTAAAAGTTGGTTTACAAAGGAGATAAAAAAGTGGGCTGGGATAACGTTAGAAAAGTTATAGCTGTCTTTTTAAAGGCTAGAGACAGAGGGAATTGATGTGTGGAACTAAAATCCTATCTCTGGAACATGAATTCTTTAAAGAAAATTGCTAGGTCTACATTAAGAACTATATTCCATGTATATGGAAAGGTTATAGATTGTAGATTTGGAACTGGAAAGGACCTCTGTGTTTGTCATGTGCACAGTCTCTCAATTTATAGATGAAGAAACTGTGGCACAGAGAGGTTAACTGGTTTACCCATGTGTTAGGGCAAGCAAAGTAGGATCTTTTGCCATTTGTTTTGGTATAATCAAGTGCCTCTGATTGAATCTTGTCTTTATCAACCAAGAGTCTTTACTAGGAATAAAGTACAGAAACGAGTTTCTTTAACTAGGAAGTCTATGTATTTGTATTGTTAATGTGATTAAAGATCTTCTCCACTCATTAACGGGCATGCCTATTAAAGAGAGTTTGATTAGGGAAGATTTGTAGGAAGGCTCACATCTTTTGTTAATGAGGCACTGGTTTTCAGGGATTGGAATGCCCTCTGGTTCTAAAAAAGGTATAAAAACTCTGAGGGTGAGGTTTTACTTTGGGGTTTAGCTTTTGGAAGAAGCTTTATGTGCCTGATGAGATTCTGGGAAGTTGCTAAGAAGCCCCCTGGCTTTGAAAACCCTGATGTTGGTGCTTCCCTCTCTGGCAACTATGGTCAGACAGTTGGATCTGTATATTGATTTGTGATATATGTATTGCTTATGTCAGACTGTTTTGAAGTGCTCTCTGTTGATTTCCTGAACTAAGTGAATGATATATGTACTTGATTAAAGGAGATTATCAACCCTTTAAAAGTTGTCTTTCCTTTTATAAATTCAGATCTAAGAAGTGGTGATAGCAGGCCCCCCTGTGTATTTTGATGTGCTTACTGATACACCATGGTCATTCAACTACATTGTTAGGAAGTATCTGAGGTGAGATTGGAGCCCAGATAGATATTCCTGACTCCAAATCCAATGTTTTATCTGTGCAGCCTTGAGAGCACATTAGACTTCCAAAATATCTAGATTTTTTTTTTTTTTTTGACAAAAGGCTGCACTTAGTATCCATGAATGCCCAGGAATCTGAGATCATGCCAATGATAAGGGCTATAATGAATGTCGTCAGCTGAGAGCTAAAAAGACCTTCAGCATCCACACCACGCAAAAAACAATCTTTACTATTACATATCTTCAAGAATAATCTAGCCTTTGCTTGAAAATCTCCTAGGAAAGAGAAATCTATTACCTTTCCAAGCAGACCATTCTACTTTTGTGTTTGTCCTTCATTTTCAAAGAAGACCATGCCATCAGAGAAAAGATGACATGCTTGCACTGGACTTTGTTTTGAGTGAGGGAGGGCTGTGCAGGTTACCAGCCTCACTTCTCCTCCAGAGCCATCTGAATCCAGTGACCTGATATCCATCAGGATGGCTGGAGCTGGCCCAGGATGCAGTGGGGGACCTTGACCTTTTCAGGTATTCACTTAGAAGGAAGTAATGCCCATTGAGTGAATAGGCCTCTTTAAGAAGTAGTTAGGGAATGGCCTTTTTAATGAGCAAAAGAAAAAAAAACAAGTAAATGAAGCTGGGAGGGAAAGAAACTGTTACTATTGATAATGACTCTAAGCCAGCCATTAAGTGGATCTTGGGCAGCTCTAATGGTTAATAGAGTCATCCAGAGTGATCCTAGAGACAACCTTTGACCAATAGTTGTACATAGGTTGGTGAAGCAGGCAACTTTGCCTTGTAATCATTTTGAGGCTAAGAAAGTCCCCCTGCCTCAATTTGTTCTAGTTTGGTTATAAAATATTGAACTCTTCAGTAAGCTTTTTGGGAAACTGGGCCCCAATTTCATGGTTTTCATTTAAGCCCTTGGCTTCAGATTTTGCTCCCAGGCTTAGTTACTCTTATATTCTGAGTGCTCAAGAGACTTGATGTTGAATATGGACTGTAATCCCTTTTCAAAATGTATTTCCGACAATACATAGCATGCACTGTGTTTGAAAAGAAACAAGGCCTGTTAATTAGAGATAAAAGAGAAAGGTACATAGGAGACATTCTTAGGATTATGAATGTCATTTTATGAAAGTAAGAAAGGTGGTGTTTTTAAAGACTAAGAGAGAGAGAAGGGAAATTTTGGGGAAATAATGCCAATTTTATCTCCAGGGATTTTAATGTTCACAGACTTTTTAATTTTCTTTTTACTCTTTGTTTTGAGGGTTGGCTAGTTTTCTTGTTGCAGTATCCTTTAATAGCTCATATGAAAAATGACATTATAGGCTTCTCTGTTAGTACAGGTGCTGAACACTCTCTTTATACAAATCCTAGCATGTACCAGGACTTTCTAAAAATGGAGTTACATTTAAAGAAAATTAGGCATGAATAAAATAAAATAATACAGGAACTGAAGCAAATACATCATATACATATATTCTTTCTAGTTTGATTTTATTTTTCATATGAAAAACAAATACTTTCATACCTTGTACTTTGTTGAAAAGATGAAGGCCATCAAATACAAATTTCATAAGATCATAGGTCTAGGGTCAGAAAGGACATCTGAAGCCATTTGTTCCCCTTATTTTACATATGAGGAAGAGGAATGATTTGCACAAGGAAACAAAAGTAGAAAGAATCAGAGGTTAGATTGAACTCCACCTTTGACTCCTGGACCAGTAATACAGTACTTCTTCATCCTTCTTTTGTACCTCAGTACATTTATTTTTTTATCTTTGCTTATTTTTTGTTTCCCACAAAAGAAGACATATCACTCCTTAGCTGTAACTCCAGTTCCTCTTCTACTCTCTAGGAACTTATCTCCTTCTATGACATCATCTCTTTAAAACTTAATTATCTACTCCTGTAATGGCTTCTTACCTTTTGTCTTTTACAAAGGAAAGTTCTCCCTTCTCTTGAAAAATCTCTTACTTGTCCTCAGTATTTACTTTCCATTTCTCTTTTTCCTTTTATAGTCAAACTTCCTAAATGGCTGTGTAGTACTCATTGTGTCCAATTCTTCAGCACATATTCTCATTAAATTATAGATCACCACATATCTCTGTCCACCTAATCCAACCTCTATCCAGACAAAGACTTCAGTTAGAAAATCTCCAACTTTCCTTTCCAGGCTTATCTCCTCCCCTTCCTTCATCTGGTGCTAAGATCCAGCCTAAATGGCCTACTTCTTCTTTCCTGAGAATGACTTGTACTTTGCCTCCTCTGTGTTTTTGCTCATGTCACTCCCTGTCTATGTTCCTGGAACACAGAATCAATGTCTTGTTCCCAGGATTCAATACTTTTCTTATCTGGGTTAAGAACTCCAAGCTTCATTATCCTCCTTTAGCATATTGTTCATTCTCATTACCACATGGTTATCTCCTCTAGTCAAACTCCAATATATCCAATATATCCAATATATGCCCTACATGGGGCACCTGGAATTGAATACATCACTCTAGGCATGTTTTGATCAGGGGAGGTCTGTGGGACTCTCACATTCATTTTATGGATATTGTGCCATTCAGTGAACAAAAGAAAAATAATGTTAACTATTTGGACTTCCATGGCACACCACTGACTCATATTGAGCTAACCACCTACTGCATCCCCTGGTTCCTTTTCAAATGAACTGCTAGCGAGTCAAATCTCCATTCCTCATATTAAGCAACTGATTTTTGTGGTCAGTCAGTCAATGAATGCTTATTAAGTTCCTACCATGTGTCAGACGCTATGCTTAGCATCAGGGATACAAAAAGGGCAAAAGACAATCCTTGCCCTCAAGGAGCTTACAATCTAATGGGGGATACAGCAAACAAATAACTAAAAACAGGCTATAAACAAGATAAATAAGAAATTATTAACAGAGAAAAACTCCAGAATTAAGAAACATTGGAGATGACACTGTAGAAGATGAAATTTTAATTGTGACTTGAAGGAAGGCAGAACTTCCTTTTTTTTGAGGAAGGGGCAACTTGAGGACTATCTAATTGTCCCCATTCCATGTCATATTTATAGATATGCCTTATTTCCCCAGCCCATCTGTCATCCAGTATAAAATGTGCCAATTTGATAAGTATGCCACTATTGCTTATATTTAATTGACAGAGAAACGTCTTAAACAGCACAGAACAAAAAACAGATGCCTGGGACATTTACGTTGATACCTGCCTCGAGAGGTATTTCAATCGATTTCTGCCTGTGTTCAGCCATTCAACCTGCTCCAAATCTAAATTTTCTTATCAACTAGCCCCCATATTACTATTTTTTTCCACAAAGATGCCATGAAAAATTTTGTTAGAGACTCTTATGTAATCCAGGTATGTCTTGTTGCATGCCCATGATCTACCAGTTCAGACTGAGGCATAATTTCTGTATAATAAGCTTCTTACCCTGAAGATGTGGTTGAACTAATTTTCTCAGCAGCCTTGGAGCCATAATTAATTTACTCTTGACAAAACCTTATTGTAAACAGAAGCTTCCACTGGGCTTCAAGCAGAAACCCAGCCACTTCCTGTCTCCTCTTACGTGTTGCTCAGATCTATCCTCAAGGATCTTCCCCTATCTTGCTGATTCCCTGCTCCATTGTCATTGGATTCATATCCATCTCAGCCTGTTAAAGTGCTATGCATCCTTCAGATCTCAGTTCAAGTCCAACCATTTCCATAAATCCTTCTGTGATTTTAGATGTCCCCAGCTAGAAATGGTCTTCACTTTCTTTGAATTCTTTCAAAGGATGAACTTTTCACCTCTCCTATTTCATGTCATATATAATTTGATATTATATTTATATACATTCTACATCTCTGGGAAATCAAGAGACATGTCCTGGGCTTTTTATTTCCCATAGAACAAAGTACAGCGCCTTGTACACAGAAAATGTGCAATGAATTCCACTTGTGACATTTCCAACATAAACCAACTCACTTTATTAAGTTGAGCCTCAGTTTCTCCATCTGCAAAATAAGGAAGTAGGACTAGATGGTTTCTGAAGTCCTTCCCAGTTCTAGATCCATGATCAATTTATAGAATCATTATTAACCAATTAATTGGATAAGAAGTGAGGCACAGTATATGTCATTATAGCATATGAATATATGCATGGAGCCAAAAGCCTTTTTTTCCAGACCTATTGATTCTTATATATTCAATTAAAACATGACTTCTCACAAAGGTGCTAAGATTTTCAGCTACCCAAACCTTTAAATTCAGGAGATTTAACTGGGGAATTTAGGTACGCAATGACCATTTTAGATTCTGATCCCTTAAAACCCTATATTTATATAGCAGGCAACCTGCTCTGAAATGGACATGCATAGTGGACCAGTCACAGTTCTTGGGTAGCTTTTTTCTTTGAATCTTCAAGTTGACCCTCATTGAAAGAGCTGATACTTCTTCTAAAGCAGAGATCATCTAAACTCCATGGACACTCTTGCATCAGACAGCATCATATTTTCTTTCCATATGAAAATTCCTTTCCAGAACTTGGCAAATAAAATTCTTTAAGAGAATATTTGAAAAAGGTGAAACTTGTTCTCCAGATTCATGTAACAAGTCTTCTTCAGTCCTATGGATAGAACACTATTTGGGGGAATTAAGCATATCAGCCTGTTATAGAACCAGGCTGCCTAGAGTGCACTAAAGTGTTCCCTGCTGATAATGATGAAGGCAAGTAGTGATGAGTCTACTTCTTTTTGCCTCTAGCAATTACTATCTTTTGGAGAGCACTGAACACTTGAGATCAGGGACCAGAACAAGCTGATCAGGACTTTGTGTTTTTCTACCAATACCCGAGGCTCTCACTTGTCTGCAATTCCTACTCCTTTGTAAGTGACGTTGAGCATATATCTTACTGCCAAATACTCACTATCTCTGACTGTGCAACTGGGTTTGGCACCATATTCATTACTCTTGAGAGAAATGCTGCCAGTTACCACCACATTTCAGTCTGTGATAAGAGGGCAGAAAGCACAATTCCAACATATGTAAAATAACTTGGAGCTCACTACATTGTGGGAAGCCATGCTTTTTGGGGGATGGCCATCAGAAGCATCCAGTGCTCAATTTGGTATGCAGAAGGTGTTGGGCTCAGTGTTGTTATGAAGGAAGAAGTATAAATTAATGACAGCAATTACTCATTAATCAGGAATTCTATGACAATCCCAATTACATGTCACAACAGCAAAGCATGATGAAACAAAGGGCAGCCACAGCAAACTGCAGTATAAAAAGGGGGAAAGCATTAGATAGACAGATGGAATAAAAACACACATATTCATATAGGTAGGAGTAGCAATTATATCAAAGTCACATAATGTTAGATGCAGCAAAAGGTTATCACTGCTGATTTGGGCTAGTCATTGATAAGAACACAGAGCACATCATTTGGGGGTAATCATGGGAAAAGGTCTCAGGGTTGGCATGATTATCCAGCTCATGGCATTATCAAGGATTTCAGGTCTAATCCCTGCTGTATTAGTGTTTGTGGCTCTCTGGGGGTTCACTCAGTCTTGCCAGGCACGCAGGAGTGAATCTTGTGCCATGATATCCTGGAGAGGGTAAGTTCTGGAGGCATATTTTTTCTGGGCTTATAGGAATAGTTGAGCAATATTAGGATGGGAAATGACCATGAAGCGACTTCCAGGAAGAGCTACTTCCCCTATCAAGGGGACAACTACAGAATAAAAAAAAGATCCTTGACTTATTCCAGCTCAGAGAAATTAGTTTCCTGGATCAATACCTCCTGATTAGACTGAGTCCCATGTTTCTTCTCTCTGTATTTTCTGAAGATATAGCCAAGACTGAATCAGTAGCACATAAAAGGGTTGGGACTGATTTTTTTTTGTCTGTTTTCCCAGAACCTTGTACACCGTAAGTGCTGCTAGTCATGTCTAACATTTATTTCATGTTTGTCTTTTATACCAAGAGGTAGCACAATATGGAGATGAAGATAGGGGATTGAAAATAGGAAGCCTTGTTTTCAAGTTTAAGTCCTGTTTTTGACATTTTTTTGGATGTGTGATCCTAGGCAAGTCATTTGATCCCAGGAAACTCCCTGAGACTATCAGTTGCAGAGAAGATGTCAACTTTTGTTTATAGAGATCATTTTCTCACCTGATAATTTCTTTTATCAATCATATTATTGGTCCAGTCTATATCACTTTATATTTCATTAAGCATTTTGCTCACAACAACTCTATAAATTTGAATTATTAGTGGTATCATTTTAGAATTCATTCAATTTTTTTTGTAAGTATGGTGATACCTCAGTAAAGCCCTTAGCACAGGCTCAGTGGAAGACATTTTTAAAATTGAAAGGTCAATCCCAAAAGACAGGAAGAGCTAATGAATTCACGTGTTGTCACAAAAAAGAAAAAACTACTATAAGCAGAAGATACCTTTATATCTTTGATGGGACTTTTGATTCTCTGCATTATCCTTGGGAGATAGAATGATGAAGGGGAATAAATAGTGCATCTGGCATCAGAGGGTCTGGGCTCAAATATTATCTCTACCATGTACCATACCTGGATGACCTTGTACAAAACGCTTCATCACTTGAAGCTTAAAGTTTTCTCACTTGTACAATGATGGAAAATGGACTAAATAACATTGAATGATCCTTCCAACTCCACACCTATGATCATAAGAAAGCATTACATGTGAGACAGGATCAGCCACTTTGGCTATCCTAGGGAAAATGAAAAGCCCCTTTCATTTCAAAATCTACTTATTTCAGGCAAGAATACTTTCAGTCTAATTCTCAAGATAAAAGAAACAGCAATGTCTGTGGAAGAAATAAATACTTGTAGTGGGCCCCAACCTGTCTAAAGAAGATAGCTTATTACCTTGAATGTCCTGTCCTTGACTGGCCTTCCTTTATCAGATGCAAGATTTCTTCAGCACAGGAAGAAAGTAGGTTACATCCAGGGGTAATGGATTTAGGCTGAAGTTCTGGAAACTTGACTCTGATGGACATGCCTATCTTAATAAGAATGCTTCCATGTGCAGGGCCTCACATTCCCAAGTTCCTCTGGAGTTTTTTCTCTGATTGTACCTCTTTTGAACATGTCCTGTATATTGATTTTTAGGAGGAATGCTAATAGGTCCAACACTGACCGTTTCAGGATAAGGATGATGTAAAATGGCTTTTTTTCCCTCTCTCTACTTGGAGCTCTGAGTATCCTCTGAAAATCACGCTAGAATTGTTTGCTGAGTTATGAGTCTGATTTCCATGAATGCCTAAAAGTTTGTTTCCAAAATGAGATCCATCAATTCAGGTTCATCGATTGATAAAATGTCGTCTTCTTTTCTCCTACTTGGGCCAAAGTTTGATTGATTGCAGACATTATGGTTTGAATTATGCTCAACTTTCAAAACAGCACCTGCTGACTAACTTTTTAACAGACACAGCTGGGCTAGGTGCATTGTAGATTGTCGAGACCATAGCTAGGACATACTTCATTGAGGTTGACTAGCAGTACACTCAACCCGTAATTATATATGGCCCTCAAAAGAGGTATAACCTAGATGAAGGATATTTACCAACCATCTGTAAACCTTCCTTTGATCAAATTGTTTACTGTCCTCTCCTTAATTAAAAAACACAAAATAGAATTCTTATTAATCCACAAAATTAATTAATAGCTTTCATTTTAAGTCATATTTTCATAATTCTCCCCTCTCATTATGACTCCTTATGAGCAGTTTGGTAATCAAGAGATAAAGAAATAAAGTGGGGGGAGGAAGAGAAATAGCTAGAACCTGAATAATTCACCAACTGAATGTCTAAAGTCTTAAGTAAGTGAACTGACCAGATTTTAAAGGAAAGAAAATAGATACAGATGATGTAGTATTATGTGCCTTAGTTGTACCTTTCAATTACCATCACTGGAAGCACCTTATGTATTTTAAGTCCATATGGCACGTAATAGTTCCTAATAACAATAACATTTATATAATGCTTTTGGATTTAGACAATTTTTCTTCTCCAAATAACCATAGCACACTGATTATTATGTCCATTTCGCAGATAAGGAAGCTAAGATTTAAAGAGATGGTCAGTCAGTCAACCAGCATTTATTAACAGACACTAGGCATTGTGTTAACACTGTGAATACAAAGAAAATAAACTGTCCCTGCTGTCAGGGAGCTCACAGGCTGATGGGGGAGACAATATGTTAACAGATATGTATAAACCAATTATACATAGGATAAATTGGAGAAAAATCTCTGAGTGAAGGCACTAGAATGAAGAGGAATTGGAAAAGGCTTCTTGAAGAAGATGAGTTTTAACATAACTTGAAGGAAATCAGTAGATGGAAAAGTAGAGGGAGAAAATTCCAGGCAAGGAAAATAGCCAGTGAAAGTACCCGGAGTTGGAAGCTGTTTGAGGAACAGTCAAGAGGCCAGGGGAGAGCGAAGGCTAATTAATAGAAAGTTCATTGTGTTGTCCTGTTGTCAGCAAAATATCCGAAGACCTAGAGGAGGCTTCAACATGTGGGCTCAAACTTAGAAGAAAAATGTATGGAAATATGCAGATGTGAATTTCATAGAATTAGAAAGCATGGTAGCATTGTGAAGAACACTGACGAAGGGACAACCCACCTAGAGGAGATCTCAGTGTCAAGCTAATAGAAATGACTCATATTTTTATAATCCTTTAATGTTTGCAAAATACTTTTCTTCCAGCAGTTTTGTGATAGGTAGTTTGCATCAGTTTAGAGATGAGGAAACAGGTAATAGTAATAGGAACATATTAATGGTGATGGAATATTCATATAATGCTTTGAAGTTTGTAAAACTCTCTGTATGTATATGTATACATACACACACATGCACACACACATATATTATTTCATGTAATCTTAAAAACTCTGTGAAGTAGGTGCTCTTATTTTTCCCATTTTACAGAGGAGGCAGCTGAGATGCAAAGGGGTTATGTAACTTGCTCATGATCACCTAGCTAGTAACTAGTTCCCAAGACTTGAACCCAGGACCCATACATTTTTACAGTATATGCTTTATATTAGGAGGCTGGATTCTGGAGTTTATCATTTCACAGTGGCAGAGCCAGGTTTCCAGGTGGAATGGCCACATGGATGTATTACAGTGGGAATTCAAGTAAAGATTGGACTAGATGCCTGCTGAGGCCTTTCTACCTCCAAAAGTCTGTGATTCTGTGACTTCTAGACTGGCTGTGACTCTGACATAAGGTCTCTTACAGCTCTAGAGCTATAACCCCATGATCCTATGATCTTAGGCCAGTATGGGAGACTGAAAAGAGCTTGGCAAGGGAAGTTGGAAAACCTGACTTCCAGTCCTAGAATCCATGTGACTTTGGGTAAGTTACTTTTAGTTCTCTAAGTATCAGTTTTCTATCTTTCAAATAGGGATAATAACACTAGCATTATCCATCTCATAGGGATGTTGTGAAAAAAAAACCACACACTTTGCCTTTGAACTTCCAAGAAGGGTTGGCCACCATGAGTTCTGATGTATCTTCCAGCTCTGGCACATAAAAATTCTCTTGAATCTTAGGGCTGCCTCTTTCATACCAGGGAGGCTTAGAAAAGCAAATATTCAATGGGAGAATGAAAACGGAGTAGGTGACAAGTAAAACATTAATAAATGTTATGATCCTTCAAGCGTGACCCTTACCATGGATAGGCTCTTTTGGGAGAAGTGATACTCGCTGGCTGTAGGTTCTGTGTCTCTTGAGAAATGTGAGAGGGCTCAACTTAAGGTAAGCGTGTTGGGCCATAGAAAGAAGGGAGATAATCTTGGTCCCTTCCACCCCAGATCTAGGTGTTCTGTAGGTCCAGAAATGGTTGCTCACCACTTGCTGTTTCAATTCAGCCTGTGCAATGACTGCCCAGGGAGCAGTTGGGAGGCCTTGTTTATTAATGTTTGTCAAAGTACTTTCTGGTCCTCTGTTGAAAAGCATTCTGGAAGAATAGAGAGTTATTATTAAGCGTGGCATTTGCTCGTGGTGATTAAAAATGACAAAATGAAATTTCAAGTGAAGAAGTCAACACTTCACATAACACTGGAAAGGTGTTTTGGCACATCAACACCAGCCAAACGGGGTCCATCTGCACAGCCCTGATTTTATAGTTTGCTTTCAAATGAGGACGGGTTTTCAGGTGGGGATTGAATGTAAACAGACATCATCGGAGGCCAAAAATATAGCATTTCAGCTAATTGCATCCGTCCACACAATGTGTTTCCTCCCATTTATCAGTGGGTCCAAATGGAGCCCAGAGAGCCATGTATGTGGCAACATCCACATGGTTTTATTTATCTTTGCACACAGGGTTTTTAATTGGGTTATAAAATAAATGCACTTCAGATGGAAACAAATAGAAGAGGACCTTCTGATGCCACCATACCCATTAGCACATGTTCACATGTCCTGTTCCTCAGGGAAGCCAACAATGAGAGTAAAAGAAATGGGGGCCAGGGGCCAGATTGAAAGAACTTGTAATATGTCTTCTTTTTTCCATAGTTTTTCCATGAAAATGAGTCTGTGAAAAAATGTCATCTCTACTGTAGACAGGAACAAAACAGTTGGAGTGTTGGACCAGAGTGTCGATGGTTTCATAACAGTATTTAGAAGCAGTTTGGTATAGAGGAAAGGGTATCAGATCTAGAGTCAGGAAGACCCAAGTTCAAATCTTACATTGAACACTTACTAGCTGAATATTGGCAAATCACTTAATCTCTGAACTTTATTCTCCCCATTTGTAAGGTGGGGATAATGCTATCTGTTAAGCTTATCTCACAGAGTCATTGCAAGTCTAAAATGGAAATGGCATGTAAATGGCAACTGTTCTTAACAGCAGCATTTAGATTTTCCAGACATTAGATGTTTCAAACAAATTGAACTCATTTGTGGCTGAAGAGTAGAAAGTAGGTGGGATGGAAAAGTTGTAAGACAACTTTTGGCTGAGTTTGACTGCTTAATTAAAAAACAAACAGAAAACCGAAGTCCAAAAAATATTGTTAGTCTGTAAGAAAGGAAGACTGGGGTTTGAATTCTGCTTCAGACACTTATAGACCATGGGAAAGTCACTCACCTTTGAGTTTTCTTATAGTCATCTGTAAAATGGGCATATTAAGAACATCCACTTCATAGTGTTGTTATAAGGATGGCATGGGATAACATAGCAGAAATTGCATTTAAATATCAGGTGTTGTTATCTGGAACAGTGAAGTGAAGACAGAATGGTGTTGTTGGAGGCCCAAGATCTGGGAAATAGTCGGCAATCCACCATATAACTAACTGCGTGACCTTAAACAAGTCACGTCACCACCTCTTCAAAATAAGAGCAATGTTGGCTTACCTGCTTGAGATCAAAGACCCAGATCAAAGAATTTCTTGTGGTTGTTCCAGAATGGAGTTCTGTAACTATGTTGTGCCCTCAACCTTGAAAGATTCTCATTTTTGGTACTCTTTACTTGGTACCTAAAATAACACCTTGAATTAGTTTTTAGTTTTCTTTCTAGGCATGTGGCTCATCTCTGCAAGTAGATTTTAAGTTCCTCAAGGGCATAAAGTGTGTGTCCTTTTTAAATAATGTGTTCCACAAAATTCATTGTAGATAACAAATAAATGTTTGTCCATTTTTTTGGATTCATTTAATCAACCAATCAACGTTTAATAAGTACCTACTATTTGCCAGTCATTGGGCTAGGTTCTGGTGACAAATACCCAACAGTCCCTGTTTCAAAGGAGTTTATAATCTACAGAATGCACACATACACCTATCACTAATCCTTTTATAGATTATAAACCATATACAAATAATTGTAAGCATACATATACATAACTACATACATATATATCTAAATACATGGATTTTTCATCCAATCAAATCATCTTCCCACAATCAACTGTAGAGCCCATCTACTAGGGCTCAATTTGGCTCCAACTGAAGCAATATTGATTATCTCTGACCTGCACTCTTGCTGGCTTAACTATTCTCTCAGTTTCTGCATTCTCTTCCAATACCTATTTTCTATCATCTTATGTCTAAGCTTCTAATCCTATGGCTTTTAATCTACTTTCTCCTGTGGATTCTCCCATCTCAAACCAGGGCCTCCTCATGTGTAGTGAGTTATCTCTGTCCTATGTTAAAATCCACACTTCTGTTAGGTAGGACGCAATCAATATATACTTTAACCTATAACATCTAAATGATTTTTGACTCAGTTTCCCAGCTATAAACTTTGGAGTCTTGAATGTTGTAATGTAAGCTCACAAAGCATGTGTTCTGCTTTAGTATACTTTTACTTATATTCTATACTCTTATTTATAATTATACTAATATATTTACTTCGAAAGAGTTGCTCTTTCTCAAGAGCTCCAAGAACTGTCTGTGTCTCTCGTCAAGTACTTTTATCTGAGGGACTTATTTTCTATTAGGGATTGTCCAACTTGTTTTTCTTCAAGTTGATTTTCTTTGCATTTTTTCATACAGATGTCATTTTTCTTCCTATTTCATTAAGTGTTGTGTTGATATGAGAAAGCAAGAGTATCTTTCATGTAAGTGCATATATGGACACATATATAAATGCGTGTATACATACATTTTATTTATAACATATATATGTATGAAAAGTTGATATAAGGTGATTTGAGGGGTAAATAATTCACAGTTGAGGTGAGAATTTAGGAATAACTTCACATGAGAGAAGATGCTTAAACTAAAAGTTGAAGGAAACCCAGAGATTGTAGGAGGAGTAGAATCCAGCCATAGTGGGATGGCCACCAGTACAAGAACAAGGAGTCCTCTACTGACAAACAGTAGATGGGCAATTTGCCCGAACCATAGCACATATGAGGGAAGTAGTGCAAAATAAGGTTGGAAAATGAAGGTTGGGGTCAAGTTGTGGTAGTTTTTAAATATCAGAGGTATTTATTTATTTATCCTAGAGGTACTAGGGGACTTCTGGTGTAGAGTTCAAATGTTGTCAGTCTACCAAACTGAAAAGGCTTTATTGACTCATATCTAGAACTTGAGGGACCTCAGAGGCCATCTGGTCCAGAACTTTCATTTTGCAGAAGAGGACACTGAGTGACATTATTGTCCCAGTCATACAGATAGTAAACAACACTTGTGGGATTTGAACTGAAGTCTTCACTAAAATCAGTGCTCTTTTCACTATACCATGATGTTTTGAGTTCCAAATTGGCAATAGTAGGATGGAATTTTTTGGTCATGATGACTCTAAGATATCATCCCTGGAGTATAAATAGGGTCATGAGCTGCACTTGTAGAAGAAGGACCAAGTTTGATGGGGTCACATCTTTGAAGTGTTGGATCCACGACAGCAAATGTCAGAGAGTAGTGGGTGATGGTGTAGGGAAAGAGAGCAGAACCACAAGGGGGCTGGCCTGGAATTAGGAGTTGTTCCATCCACCACAGAGAGATTCATTGAAAATGTCAGGAAGGGGGAATAATGCGATCATGGTAGTGTTAATGGAAGATTACCCTGGTAAGTGTGCACAGATGGGGTGTGCTAGAGGGAGGAGATACTGGACTTAGGGAGAACACTAAGGAGGCTCTGGCCATTATCCAGACATAGACTGATGTGTCTATGGGACTCCTTTAGTTTTATCATGAACATGTAGTCAATCATACCAGAATGAGATATGAAAAGTACAACTTAGAAAAAAAATAAAAGGAACATGAGCCCATTTGCAATATGCCAAAGTTAATCATTAGAGGAAGCATGGTATAGTGACTAGAGAATAGGCCTGAGAACTAGGAAGAGGACCTCAAATTCAACGTTTGACAGTTGATACCTCTCTGGCTAGTACTTTATCCAGGGTCTCCGGAAGCTGTTAAATCTAAGATACCATCACCTGATGCTTGTGTATCATTGTAAAGTTTGTACATCACATCTCATACAATCTCAGTCAGTCTTTAGAACAATATTGTGAAGGAGGTACCAAAGGTCTTAACATCTCTCTTTCCCCCATTTTACAGATGAGGAAATTGAAGCTCTGAGAAGATAACTCAATGAATATTCAGGACAACCCTGTGAAGGAGGTGCTAAAGGTATTGTAATCCCCAGATGAGGAAACTGAGACTCTGAGACTTGTCCAAGGTCATCCAGTTAGGAAGTGTCAGAGGCAGATCAATTAGCCTCTTATTTCTTGAGTCAACCCCCTAAGACTAGACACTTCAGAGAAGATGTTGGTTCGCATTGCTAGAGAGAGTTTTCTCCTCTGGGAGATCCCTACAACAATCAATTGCAAGTCCATTCTCTAGCTCTATAGCTATTCATATAATTTTCAGGTTAGAAGGGAACCTAGGTGCCATCTCTTATGAGTGAGTTAGGGAAGTCCTAGGGCAAGGGGTTGAGTTGTCTAAAGTCATATAGCTGGTTGTGGCAGAAGCAGGCTGGGAACCCTGTTTTCCTGGCTTTCAGCTCAGAGCTCTTGCTCCCATGTTGTTTCCTTATGTTGATCCTTAACAGAGAAAAGATAGCACTGGGCAGGAAAAATCAAAAGAGGGTGTGTGAGTGTGGGCCAATAAACAATTTAGGGTTTCCCCCTTCCTATTATGACCTAAAATTAACTCACAAGTCAATGAAAACACAAAAGGTCAGATAATTAGAGAAGATTCCTCCAAAACCTTTCCATCATCAATACTGTTGTGTAACATCAAATGAGAACACAAAAAAGCACAGGATTAAAATGGTTACCTGGAGATATGACCCTCCTTCACCCTCCAGTCTCTTGTAATCAGAATACCCTCTTTTACTAATTATTTTCCCTTCCCTCTATTCCTTGAAGACTGCAGAAATGACAATTTTTTTTATGTCAAAAGAGAATTAGCTACCCAAAGAATGAGTCTCCTTTCCTGTCATTTTCTCCATATTGAAGATTATTATTCCAGCTTAAGCTCTCCTTGGGTGGATTTCTTTCACCTGCCTAACCTCACTATTTGTTTTAATAATGAAAGAATACTAGTTTTCATTGCTGTCTGCCCAGGACTCCAGGCAAATCTATTTATGAGCTGTTAACGAGTTACTACATTTGGCCTTTGATGAGGAGGCTGATGGGATCCTTGTGTATAATATTCCAATCAGTCTGTAATGTTTATGAAGCACTCTGGGATCTTGGGATGAAAGGAGACCAATAAATGCCAGTCATGCTTGATAATAAAAATGGTGCCAGTAATAAATGTTAGAGGCTGGTTATGTTTTTAAGGCAAAAGGACCTACCCCTGAACACAATTGCCAACTTCATTGCCTTAGGCAAGCTAATGTCTGGTCTTTATTATACAAATAATCAACAAACATTTATTAAGCCATTACTATGCTCCATGTACCATGTTATAAGTGCAGGGATACTAAAAAAAAAAAAAAAAGAGAAAAAGCATGGTCCTTGCCCTCAAGGTGTTTATATTCTAATGGGAGACACAACATGCCGACAACTACGTACAAACAAGATATATATGGTGGAAATGGGAGGTTATAGCAGAAGAAGGGATTCAAACATTGGGTGGTGTGGAAGGGCAGGAAACCAGGGAATGCTTTCTAAAGAAGCTGGGATTTGAGTGAGCCTGGGAGAATTCCAGGAGGTTTGGGGAATAGCCAGTGAGTAAGAAAGCAGGGATTTGGGATATGGGACAGAACATTATCATAAATAGAGGGTTGGACTTAACATCAAGAAGACCTAGATTCAAATCTTGCCTATGACACTTATCAGCTGGGTGACCTTAGGCAAATCACTTAACCTCAAAGAACTTTAGTTTCCTCATTTTTAAAATGATTATAATAATTTTAATCTCTTTCACAAGGCTGTTGTGGGTATTGATTGAATTAATGTATAGAAAGGGTTGTATAGACTTTTTATTGTTTAGTAATATCTAACTCTTTGTGATCCCATTTGGAATTTTTTTGCAAAGATACCAGAGTGACTTGTTATTTCCTTCTCTAGTTTATTTTACAGATGAAGATCTGAACCAAATAGAATTAAGTGAATTGCCCAGGGTCACATAGCTAGTAAGTGACTGAGGCCAGATTTGAACTTGGAAAGATGAGTCGTCCTGACTTCAGACCCAGCACTCAATTTACTGTGCTACCTAGGTACCCAGCAGACTTTATAGTGCTACTCATATCTGATGATGGTGTCCCAGTCTTCACTGAACATTGGGGAGACTTTGTAGGCAAAGCACCAGTCAGAGAGGCAGAACATCACTTCCTTCTTTCACTCCACCCCCACCCTTTCCCCCTGACTTTTAATGTACTCAGACAACACCCTTTTCTAAGGGTGTATATTTCCCCATCTGCAAAATGTCCAACTGATTATCAGTCAAGCCACTTGCAACAATCATCTCCTGACAGATTGTGAAGCATCCTGCAAGCATAAAATGCTATGACCCTGAAAGAAAGCACTAGAAACTGTGAAGAAAATCTCCATGTCTACTACATAACTTACTCTCATTGCTGTTAATTCCCTTTTGAGAGAATGACAAGAAATGGATGAATGCTTGGAATTACAGACATACATTTAGACCTAGAAAAGACCTTAGATGTTTCCTAATCCAACCCCCTCACTTTAAAGATAAGAAACTAAGACCCGAAGTGGTCAAGTGACAGCCCAATATCACACAGTAACTGATCTGGCATTCTGACCTGAAATTCAGCAGTATTTCCATTACTACATAATGTCTCCTAGTTAACCAGAAAGCAAATTTTTAAAAATCCATAGAAGTCAGTGGCTCAACTATATGATTCCTGAACACCCCACCATACCTATCCAAAATGACATCTCTCCTGGACTTTATTCCATTCAGAAATACCCTCTTTCTTCCTTTTGGGTGCCCCTTCTCTTGGGCATACTCATATATGTCTTGGGTCAAGCAGATGGTGAGTTTAATCATGGATCTGAAAGTTATGAGATTAGACTTCTCAATTAAAAGTTTATATCTAGGCTCTCTATAGATGCTATGGTCACTTCTACATTAATATTTTACTTTCCCCACTTGTAAAGTGCCCTCATTCCTCCTTCTCCAAAGTGCCATGCTATTAGTTATTATTACCAATCCCTTGGCTAAAAGCCCAGATGGCATATTTATCAAATTTTCAAATGACCAAAGCTGGAAGGGATATCTAACACACTGAATGACAACTGAAATAAAATACATCCATCCATCCATCCATATATATAATATATATATATATATACACACACATATACACATACATATATTATATGTGCTAAATGGAATACAGTATAGAAATAAGTGCAAAATATTACCTTTAGGGTAAAAGGTCAATTACACAAGTTCAAAATGAGTGACTAGACTGCAGTTGGATTGAAAAAAGATAAGGGGTTTTAGCAGACCACTTGCTTAAACAGAGTTAATAGCAGCATATGGGAGTGAAGAAAGCTAATGCAAGTTTAGGTGGCATCGAGATTTAGCATTCTAGACTATGAAAGTGAAAGTTTCTCTGTAATATGTCCTAATTAGATCACATCTGGAATATCATGTTCACTTCTTAGTGAAAAATCACAAGAACACTATACTATGTTGATAGATTTAGAGTTGGAATGGACTTTAGATGCCATCTAATCAAAAACCTTAATTTTACAGATGAGAAGACTGACACCCACAATAGTTAAGTGACCTGTGCAGGATAGAAGCTAGTAAGTACTTGTAGTACCTTTGAATTATAGACTTTGGCAAATAACTGCATTTAATACTTCATTAAATATAGAATGCCTTTACTTATAACTTAACAAGTGAATCTCTTAACTATCCAAAACTAATGAGAGGTCTTTGAGGGCAAGAACTATGACTATACCTCTTTTATAACAACTTAACACAGTATGAAGAATAAAATTAGTGATCAATAAGTGCACATTTAATTGAATGGAATTATTGCATCAAAAATGTAAAATCAGAAATTCATGTTGGAAACACCACTGAACAAAGGACAAGGAAACTTGGGTTCTAATCCTGAAATATTCACTCAAAAATATTTTCAGCTGTTTCCCCCGCTTAAGCCCCTCGCTAGCCATTGCAAAAGCAAGCAATGATACCCATTATACCTGTGAAGTCATGCAAAACACATTTCTACATTAGTCATATTGCAAAAAAAAGAAGCAAGAAAAATAAAGACAATGAAAAAAATGTTTTAATCTGCACTCTGACTTTATCACTTCTCTCCCTGGAGATGAATAATCTTTTTCATTACAAGTCCTTTGGAATTGTCATGGATAATTATATTGATTAGCAAAGTCTTTCACAGTTGATTATCATTACAATATTGCTGTTACTGTGTACAATGTTCTCCTGAATCTGCTCATTTCATTTTGCATCAGTTAATATAAATCTTCCCAGTTTTTCTGAAACCATCCCTTTTCTCATTCTTACATCACAATAGTATTCCATCACAATCATATACCACAACTTGATCAGCTATTCCCCCACTGATGGATATCTCCTTAATTTTCAATTCTTTTCCAGCACAAAAAGAGTTGCTACAAGGATTTTTGTACATGTGGATCCTTATTCTTTTTCATTGATCTCTTTGGGAAACAGACTTCATAACAGTGTTATTGGGTCAAAGTTTTATAGCCTTTTGGGCATTGTTCCACATTGTTCTCCAGAATGTTTGGAGCAGTTAACAATTTCACCAACAGTGCATTAGTGTTCCTATTTTTTCCACATCCCTTCCAACATTTGTCATTTTCCTTTCTATCATGTTAAGCAGCCTGATAGGTATGAAGTCATACATTAGTTATTTAATTTGCATTTTTCTAATTATCAGTAGTGGTTTAGAGCATTTTTATAGGAATATTGATAGCTTTGATTTCTTCTTCTTAAAACTGACTTCATATCCTTTGACCATTTATCAATTGGTGAATGGATCTAATATTTATAAGTATGATGTAATTCCCTATATTTTTGAGAAATAAGGTCTTTCTCAGAGTAACTTGATGTAAAAACATTTTCCTGCTTTCCTTCTAATTTTGGAAGCATTCATTTTGTGCAAAAGTCTTTTAACTTGATCAAAATTTATTTTACCTCAGACAATCTTCTCTACCTCTTGTTTAGTCATAAACTCTTCCCTTATCCATAGATTTGACATGTAATTTTTTTCCATGTGGTCCCCTAATTTGCTTATGATATCACCCTTCATGTCTAAATCATATACCCATTTTGATCTTTTCTTTGTATATGGTCTAAAATGCCAATTTATGGCTAGCTTCTGCCAAACTGCTTCCCAGTTTAACCAGTAGTTTTTTCAACCAACCATTTGGATCTTTGGCATTATCAAACATTAATTTATTGTGTTCATTTATTTTTGTATATTTTCTACCTAAGCTATTCTATTGATCAATCAATTTATTCTTTTAATATTCAGTACCAGATTGATTTTGATGATTATATCTTTGTAATATAGTTTGAAATCTTGTACTACTAGGTCACCTTTCTTCACACTTTTTTCCCTATTGATTCCCTTGATATTCTTGAACTTTTGCTCTAACACATGAATTTTGTTATTGTTTTTTTTTACCTCTATAATATTTTTTGGTAGTTTGATATGGCACTGAACAAGTAAATAAATTTAGGTGGAATTGTCATTTTCATTATATTGGCTTGGCTTACAAATGAGTAATTAATATTTCTTTAGTTATTCATATCTGTTTTTAATTTGTGTGGAAAAATATTTTATGATTATCTCATATAATTCCTGTCTTGGCTGGTAGACTCCCTTAGTATTTTATTTTGTCTGAAGTTATGTTAAGTGGAGATTCTCTTTCTATTTTGTCTTCCTTAGTTTTGTTGGTAATATATAGAAATGATGATGATTTGTGTGGGTTTATTTTGTGTCCTGCAACTTTGTTAAAGTTTTTAATGGTTTTGACTGGTTTTTAGTTGATTCTCTTGGGTTCCCTGACCTGGATCATTCACCAACTGTCACTTAACTTCCCCAAGCCTCAGTGTCTTTACTTGTGAAGTGAAAGTATTGTACTCTGATGCTTACTAATCTTATGGATTCGGCTAAGTCACTTCTGCAATTCTTCATCTGTAATTTGGGATGGGGTTGGATCACGTGGTCTCTAAGGTCCCTTCCAGTTCTAAATCTGTGATCTTCTGAATTACTTCTTTTTCATTTCCACTTAGTGACAGATCCTTCATTTTCTGGTTAACCTATATTAATTGACTGCTTTGAATTTGCCTTTCCTTCATTGAAGGGCAAAAGGAAGGAAAAAGCATTTATTAAGTACTTACTATGTACTAAATGCTTTACAAATATCTCATTTGATCTTCACAACAACCTTTTCAGTTGAGTTTAGGTATTACTTTTTATCCCAGTTTTGTCTCCATTATCCCCGTTGAGGAAACTGAGGGTGACAGGATAAGTGACATGCCCAAGGTCTGGGGCAAGTCTTTCATGGATTTGAACACAGATATTTCTGACTTCAGGTCCCTCAATCTGTCCACTGAACCACCTTGCTGCCATTCCCTAGAGTCATCAGACTGAGTCTTGCACTTTGCCTCCCCTTTCCTGTTGAAATGGGTAGGAAATATTGAATTGCTCAGGCCAGTAGATATACTAATTTCCCATAGAGGTATATCATTGGCTCCTGTAACATTATTTAAATCTTCTTTCCTGTTACTTCATCTGATCACCTAAGCAAAGAGCATAGAATTTATTCCATGCAATTGTCCCTGTCCACCGTGCTGACAAATAGTTCTTGCAGGCATTTTGCAGAACCCCTAACTCCAGAGGGGAATGTAATAATCGAGATGATCGTTGCAACATGCTTTCTATTGACTCCTGGACCACTCTGATTTTAGATGGACATCAATCTCTTCTCCCTCTCCAACTGCCCAAGTGTCTCCTGGTACTATTGCCTCTATTTCATAGAACACATAAGAACAGCCTTGCCATATCCTTGCTCCCCTGATAACTCTTTCACACAGATATTTCCCCACTCCTTTTCTGTTTTTCTTCCTCTCTTTCCTCTTTATCCTTTTGGGCATTCATTTTTTCCCCATTTCCATTAAATAAGCTTCCATCTTTGCAGCAATGATCTCTTAATCTCCTCTGTGCTGTAACATTCTCTGAAAAAATGTTTAAACTCTTTATTCTCCCCCACCCCCTCTTTGTGAGCTGTCATATTAGTTATAAAGGGAATTGCTTGCTAATGCTTAGTTGAAGGTGACTTATCATAGACCTTTCTTCTCCCACAGGGGAAAAACATCAGTCTTTAATGAACTCCACATGAAGGCAGATTAACTATTTTTTCCCCACCTCTGGCAAGAGGGATGATGCTATAACCATTATAAGTCATTGGGTCTGAATTTCTCATTGTATAAATTTAATATAATAAGAACTATTAAAGCCCAATCAGTCCATATCACTGGCACCTTTTTGGCGCCCTGGTCAAAGGAAAGGGCTACTTATCATACATCATGCAGTTTGCTTTGAAATTTATTCACTTTCCTTACTTTAGACCATGCCTTCCACCATTCAGCAAAGGGCTTGTTTTCTTAGACAATTCATAATTCTTCTGAGTTAATAATGCCCATTGGCAAGGAACTATTTTTCTCAGCCTTGACAACAGATGTAAAATCACCAGAGTAAGACCAGAATCTTTTATATCTTGTATATCTCCTTCTCACACACTTTGCCTTCCAGTCAAATTGGCCTGCGTGCTGTGCCCTGAATTTGGTCATTCCACCCTGCTATTTCTATGCCTTTGACAAAGGCTGTTCTCTATTCCTGGAAGACACTTCCTTGTCACCTTGGCCTCTTCACATCCCTATCTTTCTACAAGGCTCAGTTTATGTGTCATCTCCTATGGGAAGATTGTTCTGTTTTCATATAAACTTTTGTGACCTTTTATTTGTACATTTCCTATATTTCCCAGTATATCATTCCTTACTGGTTCTGTTTCTTTCTCTCTGCTCTCTGCTCTCTCTTTAAGAACTATTTCTTTTAACAAAGAATAAAAAAAAATAGTTCAGTAAGACTAGCCAACACATTGAAATATTCTCACAGTATAAACTGTATTCAGAACCCACAGGCCCCCACCTCTGCAAAGAAGTAGGGAGGGATCTTTTAATATCTCTCCTTTGGATACAATCTTGGACATTTATCATGGCATTCTTTTCTTGGTTCCTGTCAGTGCCATTTCCTCTTCCTCTTTCTCCTTCTCATCTTTCTTTTCTTTCTCTTCTTTCTCCTCCTCTTCCTCAAATGATCATGCATATACCTCTCTGAATAACCCCTCTAGAATGTAAGGTCCTTGAAGTCAGGGACTGTCTTCTTTTCATCATTGTATCCCCAGTACCTAGTATAATGCCTTGCAAATAGTGTTAACAATTTGATATTTATGGAATGCTTACTATATGGTCAATCAAATACTTGTTGAATTGGATTTTATATAGTGCTAGAGAATGGGGACTTTAAAGATCATGTTGATTTCTCATTTTCCTTTAAACACAAGAAGCAATTTTTACAAGTGTTTTAATCATTTGGATAGTGAATATCATAGGTCATGATGTCTCAAATTGGGTTGATTATGGGACAATAGTTTAGGGAGACACAGAAATTAGTGCCTCACCTCCAAAAAGAGGAAAACAACCCAAATAATTCAGGGGAAGGAAGAGGTTATAATGTTAAGAAAGATGAAAAGAAAGGGCTTGGTGGCAAAGTGATAATTTCATGGGGGGTCATATATATTTTTTGGGGGAAATTAATGTTTTCATACTTTACCCGTAATGAAGGTCTTCCTGTCAACAGGCCAGGTTGCCCATTTCCCTGTAACTATTTAAAACTTTGCATAGAGTAAAAATTCCCAGAAAAATCAATAGGAACTTCTCTGGGGTGATAATTTTTAGAAATCTCTGTAAATAGCTATATTTTGATAGAAGGTCAGCCATAATCATATATCGATCCCTGGGGTCGAATTCATTACTCACATGGTGTTATGCAATCTTAGACCAAAGATGACCATCAGACTTTTCATATTTAGCCACTGAGTAAATTAATGTTGCTGATGGAAATTAGAAGGAATTGCCCCCAGGGCACCTGAAGAGAGATTTTTACCCTTGCGTTGTATTTTGTAAGAGAAAGTGGAAGCTGAATCTTAGTTATATGGCATAATTGGTCACTGTCCACTAAAGGAATGTGTTTAATGTGTTAATAGAGTTGGTTGAGAATTTTCCTACTTTTTAAAATGGTAAACAAATATAGCTAAAGAATTAAGAGTGGGAGGGGAAAGATAAACGCAAAAGCGATAAAATTGTTGCTAATTCACCCCTAAGTTTTTCTGTAAGAAAAAAACGAATATCAGCTTTTCTTTATTGTGTTTCTTTTCATCAAAAAAAATGTGCTGAGCTGAAAGCAGGGTTGAAAACCTGCTCTCCTGTATTTTATCTGTCATTTATATCCAAATAGGCTCTTGATTAAAATATATTTTGGTGCTTCTTACTGGAGAGAATATATCAATGAGGTGAAAAAAAAGAGAATGAAAAGGATAAAGTTTTATTGGTTGACATTATCAAGGCTACAACTTAAATTTTCTATAGGCTTCAGACCTAAATGGATACTGTAGGATTGCTAATGCGTATGTGTCTCACATCTCTACAGGAAAGCCTAATATGAAGTTGGCCATGTTCTTTTCATCTATTTTTGTTAGCTACAATTCCCTCTAACATTTTCTCTTTTCCCCTCTCAGCAAGAAATTTTCTTCTTTCAGAGAAGCTTTAATATGCTTGAGGTCATAAAACATATTTGAAACTCCTCTTCACTTCAGGCTAAATTCCAGTGCAATTTTCTAGGTTATGGTTAAGTTGTTCCTCCACCTTCCTGGATGATGGCAAACCTGGAGATAAGCTTATGGTTCCCCCATCCTCTTCCCATCCCTATCCTGTGAGTGCACACCAGACAAAATGATCCATTATAGCTCCAAGTTCCAAGTGGCCACATTATTGCCTCATGCCTTTAAATTCTATGAAAATAATGGGGCAATCTAAAAGATGTGAGTCTTTGTGGGCTGAGTAGAGAAGAGGGTCATTGTTGAATATCCGCAGGTTGGGTATTCTGAGTAGATTTACAGGATTCTCAAATTTCTTTGACTTCCCCTTTCAAGGCTTATCATAAATTAGTTTTAGGAAGAGGACAGAATGGCCTAATTGAAAATTAGGAATTGTTTTGGATGTTTCCTTCACCCCATTTCTTTATTTTGCCCTTTGCTATCACCTTTTAGCTCACACCAATCGGCTTTATACTCCCTAAACCATTCAGTGTGCCTTTTCACTAACTTTCGGTTACTTGGAACATTTACAATAGCTGTATCCCTTACTTGGCTCTGATTTCTCTATTAGGCTATCACGGTGTTGGACCTTTTGTACTTTCTCACCTCATCAAAACTGAAATGGCATGTGTCCCATTCAATTTAATTTAGTTCAACTCACAACAATTATGAATCTTCTAATATGTTCAACATTTTATATGGCAATGTCACTGGAGCTACAAAGACAGAACCAGGAGAGTCCCAGCCCACAATTAGCTTACTTTCTAATGCAGAGATATAATGGATATATAGAGAAGTAAATCCAGTGAGTAATTAAAGCAATAATAAGAGGTAGAGATTCTAATGGTTGGGAAATCAGGAAAGGCATCGTGGGGGAGGTGGCACTGTAATTGTGTTTTGTAGGAATCTAGGGATTATATGAGGCAGGGGTATAGTAGGAGTGCCTTAAGACATGTGAGACTATTGAAAGTCACAAAGACTGGAGATGGAATGTCGCGTATGTAGAACACCTAGTGGACCAGTTCAGTTGGAATGGAGATTCTAAGAAGGAGAATAAAATGAAACAAAATAGAAAAGATAGATGAGATCCAGATTGTGGAGGGTTTTAAGTGCCAGTCTGAGGTGAATGTATCTTAGAGGCAATATGGAACCACTGAAGAATGTGGGTGTGTGCATGTATATGCTACATGTGCATCTATGTGTATGACATGATTGGAACTAAATAGTATCTTAGGGATACTCATTTGGAAGCTGTACAAAGTGTGGAATGATAAAAAGAAAGATTGAAGTCAGGAGAACCATTGGCAGACTAATCATAAAAATTGAGGAGAAAGGTGATGAAAACCTGAATTAAGGCAGATTGAGTACGGAAGGGGATGGATACAAGAAATATATTGTGGGTCATATCAAATAAACTTGTCATTTGTGAGATAGTTACTATAAATTATTTTTTGTGGTTCACTTGGATTTGGTTGTGTCCAACTCTTTGTGACCCCATTTGGGGTTTGCTTGGAAAAGATACCAGAGTGGTTTGCTATTTCCTTCTCAAATTCTTTTTACAGATGAGGGAACTGAGGCCAACAGGGTGAAGTGACTTGCCTAGGGTCACATAGCTAGTAAGTGTCTGAGGCCAGATTTGAACTCAGGTCCTTCTTGACTTCAGGGCTAGCCCATCAACCACTGCAACACTTAGCTCTTGTACTACTCCAATTGTTAGTAAGCTTTTCCTCCCATTAAGCCTAAATTAGTCTCTTTACAATTACTTCTCTTTTCTTTCTTTCTTTCTTTCTTTCTTTCTTTCTTTCTTTCTTTCTTTCTTTCTTTCTTTCTTTCTTTCTTTCTTTCTTTCTTTCTTTCTTTCTTTCTTTCTCTTTCTTTCTTTCTTTCTTTCTTTCTTTCTTTCTTTCTTTCTTTCTTTCCTTCCTTCTTTCTTTTTTCCTTCCTTCCTTCTTTCTCTCTTTTTTCCTTCCTTCCTTCTTTCTCTCTTTTTTCCTTCCTTCCTTCCTTCCTTCTTCCCTTCTTCCTTCCTTCCTTCTTCCCGTCTTTCTTCCTTCCTTCCTTCCCTCCTTCTTTTCTTCCTTTCTTTCTTCCTTTCTTCCTTCCTTTCTTCCTTCCTTCCTTTCTTCCTTTCTTTCTTTCTTCCTTCCTTCCTTCCTTTCTTCCTTCCTTCCTTCCTTCCTTCCTTCCTTCCTTTCTTTCTTTCTTTCCTTCCTTCCTTCCTTCCTTCCTTCCTTCCTTCCTTCCTTCCTTTCTTTCCTTCCTTCCTTCCTTCCTTCCTTCCTTCCCTCCTTCTTTTCTTCCTTTCTTTCTTCCTTTCTTCCTTCCTTTCTTCCTTCCTTCCTTTCTTCCTTTCTTTCTTTCTTCCTTCCTTCCTTCCTTTCTTCCTTCCTTCCTTCCTTCCTTCCTTCCTTCCTTCCTTCCTTCCTTCCTTTCCTTCCTTCCTTCCTTCCTTCCCTTCCTTCCTTCCTTCCTTCCTTCCTTCCTTCCTTCCTTCCTTCCTTCCTTCCTTCCTTCCTTCCTTCCTTCCTTCCTTCCTTTCTTCCTTTCTTCCTTTCTTTCTTTCTTTCTTTCTTTCTTTCTTTCTTTCTTTCTTTCTTTCTTTCTTTCTTTCTTTCTTTCTTTCTTTCTTTCTTTCTTTCTTTCTTTCTTTCTTCTTGAGGGCAAGGCCAAGATCATTGGATAGAAGTGGCAAAGAGGCTAATGTAGGGTTAATATGTGGAACAATTTTCTGGAAGTTCCATTTACAACAAAGTGCTTGGAAATACACCAAGAAACAAAATGTAGAGGAGATGAGAATTTTCCCTGAATTTAGAGGGAGTCTTTTCCTTCATTGCTGGCTAATAGGAAATCACATTTTTCCGCACAAGAAGTTATCATCGTCTTTGAATTCAGTAAAAATGCTCTAACAGTTTTACTCTCTGTAGGGACATTTTTTTCAGAAGCAATTGCTAACGCAATTCAAGCATGATCTAAAATTCAGAGTACAAAGTAAGCAGTTAGCACAAATCAGTGGTCATTTTGATCAGACCAATAGCTATGACTGCAGAATAGGACAGTGTAGCATTCTATGCTTAGAGCCCACACCCCAAATTCTAAATGTTACACATGTTTACCCCCTCCTCATTTCTTTTATGTAATCTTATATGCATACAAATGTATACATGTATGTAGATATATAACTATATTTATTATATATATCATACAATATTTTTAGGTATTCACATGTATGTATATGTATGTATGTGTGTATGTGTGTTTGTTTGTATCTGAATCTGGCACATGTCAAGACCATCTAAAATGGCATCACTTATGTGGAAGGTACTGAAGTCCTGTTTCGGGAAACAGGGGGACTGACCCATGAATGAACATTCTGTGCTGGCCTATCCATGTAATTGGGAATAGACTCTTTCCATTGACTGCCTTTAAATTACCTGGCTATAGCAGCCTCTTCCTCTTTCTAATAGCATTGAGAGGTGAAGGACTCATTTTACTTCCAACATGTAGTAATACCATGTAGTAAGTGGAGGAAGGGACTGACTGCTACCTCACTCTCCTCTTAGGTCATATGACCCTGAGAAGTACTAGGCGCTTAATAAATGTTTATTTGTTGATTGTTTTTGCTACATATTTAGAATAAACATTCCTTTGCAATTGCTAATTTGATATGAAATGGAATGGGGGTGTTTGAACCTTTTAAACTAGGGGGAACATAATCAGTGGAGGAGTTTTATTTAATGGTAGAGAACAAGAGCTCTCTGCCACTGATCCCTTGAAGATACTGGAGAGCCTTGGGGAAAGGGTGGAATGTAGCACATCTGGCCTTTGAGAATGCAACCAATATAACCTCTGCTACACATGAAAGTAGCTATTTAGTGTTACGAGAAAGTGAGAGAAAACTTTTCCATTCCACTATAGGGCTTATTTAACCAGTCAAAAGTAAAAGAAATGGAGTGGGTGTTAACCCAGCAAGGCAGGCAGGGCAGCTGAGCTGGGGGATTGGGCTGTGGTAAGGCAGCAGTTCTGTTTAATAGCCTTAATGACTACACCATTCTCCTTTGCATGGAGTAGTGCTATAGCCTGCGCAAGAAATGAGGAAAAACACTGCTGGAGTCAGAAGCTGGCCTCTGTAATCTTGCTTGCTTAATTTCCACTACTTTAAAACTATTGTTTTAGATCAGATATGCTTAATCTGCATCCACCAACTCCAAAAGATTCTTTGAATAAATTTGAGGGGTTTGGTTATCTGGGATTGAAAAAAAAATCGTTATTTATTTCAACATAATTGTTTCATTTTCAATTCCATGTATGTTTATACATAAAAAAAGATTATTCTCAGAAGAGGTCTACAAGCTTCACCGGACTGCCATATGGGTCTGTTAAACAAAAACAAAAACAGAAACAAAAAAACCCTGTTCTAGATTTTGGAGGATGAACTAGCACATTTAAAGCCTAATGCGACAAATTGATTTGCCAATTTTGTGTTAAGGAATTTTATTGAGTAATAAGATACCATTTATATTCTGTATGCTACTTATGGTATAAATGGTATACTTTGTATATAAATTTTTAGGTGCTATGAAACCAAGAAGATAATATGTTAATAAGTTAATATGTTTGCAGATAATATCCAGATCTTGAAGGATTTGAACAGGCTGGAATGTCAAAGTGAATCAAATAAGATGCAGTTTTATGAATATAAGTCTAAAGTCCTGTTGGCCCAAAGTACCAATCTGATGCCTCATAATTCCAATGAGACAAGTCTGGGTTCTTGGAGTGTAGGCCAGGGGACCAGCTCTGCCAGGTTGTGTTAAGATAGAAGCCCATTGTACCTCCTGTTTGAAGACCATAAGTACAGATGAGCTCCCCATCGGCAGAATGGCTGCTGCTGCTTGGTGGTAACATTCTTCAGCCATGGTGACCCATGAAATAAAGACAAATACAAATGACTTCTAGTAGTAGGTGGCTCACTTTCATTTTAGCATGGTAGAGGGAAAAGAGGAAAAAGATCAAAGAATGCTAAGAATCAGTCATGCAGTTTTTAAAAATGTGTATACATCTTAGTTCAACTGATAGTGCTCCAATCTGAGATTTTTATCCAATGAGTAATGTGTTGATATAATCCTAAAGAAATAGCACTGTGTCAATATTTACATTCTTATAATAAATGAAAACAGAAGACATAAAGATGATGAAAAACACAAAAAATATGGAGAACCTGACAAGACCTCTTAACCAGGAAAATATATATGGTTATATTTGGTAACTTCAAAGGGAAGATGGACACAGGGGATGATGGTGAAAAATATGTTGGATGGCCAAGATTAAGAAATGAAAAAGGCTAAAAACTGGTAGAAGATACACAGGAGCTTTCAGTCCATTTATCATGAATGAGTAAATGAGAAAACATTTATTAATCACTTACTATATACAAAGACCTAGGCTAAGGACTGAGAATACAAATAGAAAATTGGGTATAGTCCTTGCTATCAAAGTTTCCACATTCTAATGTTGGACACAACACATTTAAGAAATTTTAGCTAAAAGTCAGATGGAAAGGTTAGTGATCCTTAGGGTGCAATGGCAAAGCAGGTGATAATGCATCTTCTTTAATGCCATTTCCACTGATAAAACTGGATCATTAATGCTTTAAGATGAGTCAAGAAGATCAAGAGGATACAAATCTGGATAAAGACACAGAAAAGAAAAAAAATGACTATACCTTAACTCACATTTAATGACTGATTCCTGATATGTTCATTTGGAAATCAGTTGTCTGTGTGCAGTCTGATTATCAAGTAGCTGAAGCAGCTCGGTGACATAATGGATAGAGCGTTGGACCTGCAATCAGGAAGACCTGAGTTCAAATCTTATCTCAGACAATCACAAGTTGTGTGACTGGGCAAGACAGTTAACCTCTGTCTTCCTCAATTTCCTCATCTGTAAAATGGGGATAATAACAGCACTCTCTCTGTGTTGCTATAAGAGTCAATGGTATGATATTTGTAAAGCGCTTTGCAAACCTTAAAATACTATATAAATGCCAGCTATTATTATTTTTTATTTGGGAAAGAATTATTTTATTATTTTTTTAAAGAAGCTTTTTATTGATATATTCTATTTTTCACATCATCACAATTATCCACAGGTATCCTATCTCCTGTCTTCCAGAAAGTCATCCCATGCAATGAATAGTATTTCTTAAAGGCAAAACAAAAAAAAGAAGAAAAAAAGTCAGCACAACAGATGAATATGTTGAAAAAGCTTGAAAACATGTGCCATGTGTAACGCTTTTGGACCTCCCATTTCCATGAAAAGGTGGGTTGGAAGCATCCTTTCATATCTTTTCATTTAAGTCATGCATGATCTTTATAATTTTGTCACATTCACTTTTGATTTTTTTTGTGTGTGTATGGTTATTCTTTTCTGTTACAGTGCTATAGTTACCGTGTCTGTTGTTTCCTTGGCTCTGTTTATTCCACTCTGCATTTGGTTCATGTGGATCTTTCCATGCTTCTCTGCATTCATAATAGTCATCATTTCTTATAGCACAGTAATATTCCATTCATGTTCATTTACAGTAATTTGTTTAGCCATTCTCCAAATGATGGGCATCTGCTTTGTTTCTAATTCTTTGCTATGACAAAAAAGTTCTGCTAAAAATATTTTATTGTCTATGGGGGCTTTCTTCCTAATGATGGAAGGCCTTGGAGTATAAACCTAGTAATGGAATCTCCGGGTCAAAGGGTATACATATTTCAGTTATTTTGTTTGCATCATTCCAAATTGCCATCCAATATGATTGTGCTATGCCACAGCTCCACCAACGATGTATTAGTGTGCTTATCATTACCACCCAATATTGACTATTGCTTTTTTTGATCATCTTTACCAATTTGCAGGAAACAAGATAAAACCTCAGGATTGTTTTTATTTGCCTTTCTCATTATTATTATTATTATTATTATTGCTTTAGAACATTATCTCATATTGTGTAGATACTTTTCAATTCTCTTGAGAACTGATGTTAATGTCTTTGACAATGTATCTATTGGAAATAGCTATTAGTCACTCTCACAGATACATACATGCATATGTACACACACACATATGTTTTATATATCATGTATGCCTTACTCTTCTCAAAGAAATTTGATGCAGGGATTTTTCCCATCCCACCACTTCCCTTCTTATTCTTATTTGTGTAGTTTTTCATGTAACAAGGTTATTATTTTGTTTATTTTATATTTCCCATTCAATATTGTCTTATTCACCATCACCCCCTAAACACATTTTCCTTTGGAAGTTACCAGATCCTAAGGGATGTATTATCCTGGTTTGAGAGGCCTTGTTACATTCTATGTGCATATATATTGGTAATTTTTTCAACATCTATATTTATTTATTTTATTTATTATATTGTTTGTAATTGTTTCTATCTCTCATTTGGCTGAAAATGCATGTTCTACATATAGCTGTGAGAGAAATATGATCTGCTTCTCTTCTAATTTTTTTATATCATGATCATTAATACCAAGGTCATGTATCCATTTAGTATTTATTGTAGAATATGGTATCAGATGTTAGTCTAAGTCTAATTTCTGCCAGTCTGCTTTCTATTTTCTCCTAAGTTAAATTTTTTTTACTAAACAGAAAGTTTTTTCCATAGTAACTTGTTTTTCTACTTTATCAAGTACTGGGTCATTGAGTTTAAAAGTAAATGCTGACTTGGATTATATCAGCTTTTCTTTTAGAAGTATAACCTATGCAATGAGTAGGTCAAAATACTCCAGGAAGTACTTTAGCCAACACATACTAGATATCTTTACCAAGTGAAAAAAAGACATGACAGCCAAGAACAATGTTAATTTTTAACTGCAAACTCATCTGAAAAACATTACAAATGGGGATACTAGAAAATGATGAGTTACAGTAACTTACAAAATAGCAAAATAAATATTAAAGGAAAATGAGCTTAAAGAAAGCCCCGCCTGAGAATGTAAAATTAGATCATCTCAAGAAAAATGATGAAAAATGTAATAGATTTGACTGCTTTTATATTGTCTTCTAATCATGACAGTGGTACAACCAAATCTGACCTTTAACACTTCAGTGTGGAATATCCTTTATGAGAAGGAGCTGGTAGTATTAAAAAAAGAGATGAAGTTGGAAAGACTGAGTGGACTTGTTCTTCCACTATGTTGAAGAAATCGATGCTGGAAGCAATATAGTTTTAAAGACACCGAATGGTCAACTTTCAAAATATTTCTGAGGGAAATATAGGAAAATCAAGGGAGAAGGTGGATAGTCTTATTACAGACTCCAACGGATCAAGACACCATTAGTAATGAGCAAATCATAGACATACATTTTCATCTCCAGAAAATCTTTACCAGGAATCATATAGTATAATGGATAAAGTGCTCAAGGTGTCAAAAGGAAGACCACGGTTTGAATCCTGTCTTTGATCGAGCCCCTCAAAATGTCTCTAAGCCTTGGCTACCTCATTTTAAAAAAAGGGAGGGAAAGGAGGGGCAATAATATCTTATTTTCTAGGTTATCATGAGGATCAAATGAGACACTGAATGTACTTGGTCAGTCTTAAATTATTATATAAATGGGAATGATTATTAATTGAAGGTATTTTCCATGAGAGACAGTGTGGTTCAATGGATAGAGAGCCAACTTCAGAACTGGGAAAGATTCAAATATTCCTTCTGACATTGAGGTGCATTGGCTGTGGATCTCTAAGCCAGAAACATCCACACATTCTACCATACTGCTGAACAGGCCTATGTGCTTCTTGCGTGTGCCTCTCCATTTTTCATTTTTAGTTTGTGTCTTTGCACTCAATGTCTTCCATCCCTAGAAAGCTTTGCCTCCTTGTTTCTTCCTTTTAGCTTCTCTTCTTTTGAAACTCAGCTCAAATCCCATCTTCTGCAAGTGGCCTTTCCTGGTCCCCAGCTCCCCTTAGTCCTTTCCCCACTGAAATTACCTCCCATCTATCATATTTACATTTTATATGTACCTAATTATTTGCATTTTGTCTCCTCCATTGTAATGTGAGCTTCTTGAAGTTAGGGACCATTCTTTTTCTTTGTATCCCCAGTGTCTGGCACTTGGCAAACACTTAATAAATTACTCTAGACAACTTTCTAAGATGATATATTGCAGCAGAAACACCCACTTTCATTGGAAGAAGGAGTCTTTTCATCTGGAAGTTCCCTGTATCATTGAAATCACATAGGTGCATTATCTCTTCCTATCTTTGATAAATCCATATCAAAAAATGAAATTAAAATTGAAAAAATCCATATTAAAAGCATAGTGTCCAGAATGAAGAAGGTGATAGTTCTGTCATGCCCTTCTCTATTTGAGTTATACCTAAGTTAGTGTCTTCTGTTCTTGAAACTAAATTTTGAAAGAGTAAAACCTGGAAGGACAATCAGAAAAAAGTACTTGAAACCTGACCACATGAGAACAAGTTAAAAGACCTCTGAATGGATGACCTGGAGAAGAGAAAACATAGTCGTCAAATGATGTTTGTGTTGAAATATTTGAAAGGTTGTTATATAAAAGGGGAATTAGCTCTTTTCTACTTGGTCCTAGAGGGTGGAAGGAAGATAAATGGGTGTAAATTATGGGGAAACAGATTTTAACTCAATATGAGGAAAGGGAGAGCAGCTTGATAGAATAGAGAACCAGCCCTGGAGTCAGGAGGACCTGAGTTCAAATGTAGCCTTAGACACTTATCATTTAATAGTTGTGTGAATCCCTGGGCAAGTCACTTCATACTGATGGCCTCAAAAAAGCAAACCAAAACAAACCCCCCAAAAGCAAAACAACAGCAACAAAAACAATTATCATGACAAAATTAGCTCTTTCCAAAAGGGATTTTTGCTGCCTTAGAAAGTACTGAGTTTCTTAGGTCCTCATCACTTCTTAAGGATAAACTAGAGGGGCTTCTGTTTTCTTAGTCCTTGAGTCTGTTCCAGTGGAAGCCTTCCTTCATGTAGGTCTCTGTCCAGGTAAAAGGTGGGCCTTGCAGGGTAACATATGCTTCCAGACTAATATAATGATCCCTCTGACATGCCTAAGACCAGTGGCCTAATTGCTAAAGACCCTGGGGAGTTGTATTTCTTCTGCACTTAGAAAGAGAATAAGCTAATGTGAGATCAGAATGGGACACTTCTGCTAAAGGACAGTTTTGTGAAGAGGTCTGAATCTTAAATAGTGTAGTTTGTATTTGATCCCAGAGATAACAGAAGGTAAAATGGAGTTTATTGGTAAAGGTGGTGACATGGTTAGACTAGCACTTTAAGGAAAATCACTTTGGTGACTGTATGGAGGATGGATTGAAGCAGGGAGAGGCTGAGGTAGGGATAATGAATAGAAAGTTGACAATAGACCAGGCAAGAGGTGGTGAGGGCCTGAAGTCCAGTGGTGTTGTGTGTAAGTGGAAAAGAGGATCATGTTGTGGATATGGCAGTCACAAGATTTGGCAACCAATTGGAGATATCTCTATGAGAGTGAGGAATCAAGGATGACATCCAAATTGTGAACCTGGATGACTGGAAGGAAGGTGGATGTTGAAAATATCTAGCTAATCATGTGTCTGCTGATTTTAGGAACTCATGCGGTGCATTAATCAACAAATGTAATCAATTTCTAACACTCACAATGGTTTATATTACGAATAATCAAAGGAAAGGCAGGAAAGAACTGAATAACTACCACTGGCCTTAATGAAATTCAGTTTCTAAAGCTGTCGTAGTCACATAAGGTTATAATCCATAATATCATTTTTTAAAAGCATACTCTGTCTTTTGCTACTTTATTCATTTATCTCGTCAGCAGAAGCACAATCAAATTTAATGTAGCTTAAGAATTTGAAATAAACTGATTTTACCAAAAAGAGACAATAAAGCTAAGAGACAGATAGCTAACTTTGAAACCAGGAAGACCTGGATTGAAATCCCAACTATGACAGATGCTGGCTATGTGATTCCAGGTGAGCCATTTAACCTGTTAGTGCTCTAGGCAATGCACTAAGCCATCATTTGAATAGAACTTACTGACCTTCGTTGAGAGTTTCCTCACCTGAAGTTCCCTATACTAATGTTATTACAGATGTGGCACCCATCCCACTGATTAGACATTCTTTTCTCTATTTAAATGAGCGTGGACAATAAGTCCTTGTTACCAATGGCCATTGAAATATGGATTATATAATTCACCATATACTATTCATTGTCTTCCTTAATGAGAGAAATGGTTATACTCAGACTGAATCCCCTAAACACATAGATTGATCTCAATTAGTGGTATTTCTATTTTTTAAAATGAATATCAACATCTTTTTAAGAACCTGTAAAAGTAAATGGACTTTTGCTATCATCAGGAATAAAAATCCAGTTCATTTGTTGAGAAAGGAATGTTTCTTGTGTTGTATAAAGCCTCTGTATTAATTTTTCCAGACCTTTCTTGCACTGGCAGGCTGAGTAAGATAACTTCTCCCTTCTAGGTATTAGGAGTAACCCTAAAGGGTTGGGAATTTTCCAGTAAAGTTGCTCACAAGACCCCATCTAGTGTGCTTTTTATTGATTATAAATAAGTCAACTAGACTTAATTAGCTCTTAGAATTGAGGATTGATTAAGCAAGTATGGCAAGACAGTGCTTATACAGCGTCTTCCCAAACCAAGGACACACTGTTCCTTTGCAAACATGAAGTCCTTGTATATAGTTTGCTTAGACTTTGAGTATTCATGATGGAAGGGTAAATTCACAGCTTCTGATTATTGGGAATCTTTTTCTCACTTCTAGTCCTCTTGAAGTTACTCAGAGATTTAGCTTTCTGCTGTACTCTGATGACTGATGCCTTCATAGACTCCATACTTTCTCCCTGAAGAGGTCATGATCTTTGAAACTGCTCTTCCTTGGTTTATCTAATATTTCCTCAGGCCACTGATGCTCCTGTGGCCCTGCTCTTATTTTTAATGGGAAGTTGAAAATCGTCTTCCAAGTTTTCTGGTCTTTTGAATATCATGGGATTGTCTTCAAGTCATTGAAGGGGAACCTCAACACTTCCACCATTACCCTTTATTTTCAGGTACAAGCTTCTGCCTGTTCAAAATATTTCTGAAAATTAACTCCTGAAGCATTTGCTGGAATGATTTTGCTAAACTGATCTTTTCTGATAAGTAGAGGTCCAGATATGTGTCTAAGGCTTTCAACCAATCCAAATGTATTTCCTTTGTGTAGTCATATAACTTCACCCACTTTTAAAAAGCACTTTACTCCTCTCAAATTGATACAAGATTAGTTTGTACATAGTTTGGATAACTGATTGATCTATCAGAAATGGGTGAGCCAAATTCAGGCCTAGTTTATAGTTTTCATTGATAATTTCAATTAAAAATGTTAATAATCTGTAATAACTGGGGTTGGAAATGTGAAACAGACCTCTTACATATAAATTACTTAACAAAATCAGCCCAGTATGATTCAGTGTCTTTTCTTCCTTTTAATCCTAACTCATGGACTCTGTATCTAAAGGGGGATATAGGCATCAAAACTATTTTATCTTTTAATCATCTTTGTTGATCCTTGACATTCTAATCCTTGCTTCTGGATTACTGATCCTTAGGTCTCAATGTTGGGCATGTTAGCTCCTGTCTGCTAAGGTGAAATGACCAGGAAGTTTCTACCTGATAATGGTGGAGTGATAAGTCTTTAGTCATAACTAAGATTGTGAGCTGCCATATCTATCCCACCTTTCCTGAATGAAATCCAGCAATCATGCTCAGAGGCTGTGGTGATGTATATTCTTTCAACTCTTTGAGTCAAAAACTTAAGTGCAGTCCATTTTCTCAGGCAACTATATAACTTAGTGTCAAAAATTCCTTATGACTGACTCTATTTAATCCTTTATGGAGCTCTTGTGACATCAAAACCCATTGAGTACAATAGTGTGAAGAATAGATTAGAGAGGAAAAAAGAAGGAAAATTAGGATAGAGGAAGGAGGATGAGAGGGAGATGGGGAAAGAAAAGGTGGAAAAGAGGGGGGAGAAAGAGACAGAGAGAGACTGAGAGAGAGACAGAAAGACAGAAACAGAAAGAGAGAAACTGAGAGAGAGACAGAGAGATAGAGAGACAGAGAGAGACAGAGACAGAGAGACAGACAGGAGAGAGAAACAGAGAGAGAGAGAGAGAGAGAGAGAGAGAGAGAGAGACAGAGAGAGAGAGAGAGACAGAGAGAGAGAGAGAGACAGAGAGACAGAGAGAGAGAGAGAGAGAGACAGAGAGAGAGAGACACAGACAGAGACAGAGACACAGACAGGAGAGAGAGAGAGAGAATGGATGTGGTAGGAGGGAGAAGGGAAGGTGGGAAGAGAAGGATGAGAGGTAACTGAGAGTGGAGGTTATCCTAGAAAAGAAAGTTTGAACCAAATAATAGTCATCAAAAACTTTTGTGGGGTATTAGAACATATTGTCAAGTTTAAGGAAAGTTTTGGGATCCCTTTCTTGGACAAGGCTCTTTAGGGAATCATTGAAGAAAGTAGAGTGTGAAATCCAGGGAATGAATGTGATTTGGGGGTGGGGTTAAGCATTGTGATTATATATAATGTGTGGTCAAATATAAAATAGTTGTATTTAGAAAAGTCATCATCAACAAAGCTAAACTGTAATAGACACGCAGATCCTTGTGGCAGAGCCTTGCTTAGAGTTTCTGCTCTGTTTTATCTTATGATTAACTGATGATGTATGGAAATTGCTAAACCCACATTCTGGGTTTGTCCCTGGTGAAATATATCATAGCAGCCTCACTTTAATATAACTACTTTTTCCCTCTACCTGCCCTCAGAAATTGGAAAACCTCAGAAGGGGAGAGAAGAGGACCGTGTTATTAATTTGAAATTCATGGCAGTGGTAGAGTATCCTAGGAGCGCCCCAAGAAAGCTCTGGCCTCTAGAGTATTGCTGGAACAGGTTATTTTCCTTCCATTTTCCGGACCTGATACAATCTTAGTTTTGAGAGACCAAGCGTCAGAATTTTAACAGCTAATATATGATACCAATGGATGTAGAATGTTGTACTAGTGATAGGTTTGGGGCATTCTGTGTTCAAATGGGTAGTCATTCCACTTTTTTCCCTGTAGGTTAGTAAGGTTATTAAAAAAAGGTAGGATCGAACTTACCAGACAATAAAACTACAGAATTGTGAAAAGGTCAAACTGGGTATAGAGCACATACTGCTTTAAAAATTGAAAGAGAGAAAACAAAAACATTCTTTTGGGGGGAAAGACTAATATTTTATAATTCAAAAGAGTGAGAGAACATCCTGATTTTGCAAAGGAAGATTTTCAAATAATGCAAGCTCCTTATAAACAAGACTCTAATCTTCCTATAACTGCAGCGTTTTTAGATGTCTGCATCTCATTTTAGGAAGACGTCCTCTACCTCACTCTTTTTCTTCTTTCTTTATTCCTATCTCTTTCTATCACATTTAGAACATTTCTAAAAATGATAGGTGATTAAAAACAGGAAGAACTCTCTCCTTCTTGCTTATATGTTTTTTCAATCTTTTTTCTTCTAATTTTCTCCAAGGCACACACATCACTTTCTATCATTTTCTTTGTCCTTTCTTCCATTTCACTTTTATCCAATCCCATGTATTTTACCCCATCTTTCACCTATTCACGTTTTCTGTTACACTTTTGGCATAAAGTCAGGCATTGGCAACACCTTTGCTTATATTCAATGGATCTGTTTATCTCCCAGAATATACAAACAAGTCCTTTCATATTTTCCCTTCTTACTGCTTCCACCATCCCACTTTGTCTGAAAAAGACAAAGCACAATCCAGTGGAATCTGGTTTAAAGGTGCTTTATTGACTCAATTGAGCATAGGCAAGCTGGGGTGGTCAAGGCACAGATGCCTTGATCCTCTACCCTGAGGCTCATTCTTTCAGAGGATTCTCTTTGTGCAGAAGGATTTTTGTTTTGGGCATCTTCATCTCTGCTATTTCTCTACCTGTGAGAAGCTGCTTGGTACAATGGACAGAGTTTTGGATTTCAAGTTAGGAAGATTTTGATCCAGATCTTCTGACCCTTACTAGGATCCTAGCTGTAGAGCTACAGGGGACCTCAGTGTCAGCCCATGAACAAGAATTGATGAAGTACCTCTGTGACAGGTATTGTGCTTAATGTGGGGGATATACAGACAGGTAAAAACAAAGTCCCCACCCTCAAAGAATTCTCATTTTATTGGGGGCCTTCGCATGTAAATAATTATGTGTGTACAAGATATAAGCAGTGCAAAATGAAGATTATCCCAGAGTGATGACCCTAATATTTTGGCAAAGAATTGGTTGAAAGAAAGGTGTATTTCAGAAGGTAGGGTTTGAGCTGAGTATTAAAGGAAGTCAGGGAAGCCAGGAGAAAGGTGCAGAGGAAGAGAATCTCAAGCAGGGAGACAGCTAGTGAAAAGAGATGGACTTGGGAGCTAGAAAAACCATATGCAAGAAATGTCAAGAAGGCAAGTGTTACTAGATTGCAGTGTATGAGCATTCAGTCATTCAGCCATCGTTTATTGAGTGCCTGCTGTGTGTCTGGTACTGTTAAAAGCTTGGGATAGAAAATAAGTGAAAAAAGAACAGTCCCCACTGTCAAAGATCACATTCTAATGGAGGAGAACACATGCAAATAAGTGTGTACAGTATGGAAATTTGGGGAAATGAAGAAGAGTGTGAAAGGCTGCTTGTGGAGGGAAATTTAACTGGAACCTGAAGGTAGCCAGGGAAGCCAAGAGGCATAAATAAGGAAGGAGAGATGTCTAGGCATGGGGGACATCCAGAGGACATGCCCAGAGCTGGTAGATGGAGAGATAAGAATCCGGCACCACTGCAAAACAGAGTGTGTGGAGAGAGTAAAGATGGGGGGGGGGGGTCAGCTTATGAAGGGGTTAAAACCAAACTGATTATCTTCTATTTATTCCTACAGGTGATAGGGAACCACTGGGATTTATTGAATAGAGAGGTGAAATGGTAGGGTCTGTCCTTTAGAAAGGTTACTTTGGCAGCTTAATGGAAGATACAATGGAGTGGGGGAGACCTGAGGCAAAAAGATAGGCTATGATTCTCATCAGATTTTGTCTTTTCTAGGATAATCTCTCTCTCTCTCTCTCTTCTTTTTCTTAGTCTTTTGGTATTTCTCTGATCCATTCTTCACACTATTGCCCTCTGAAATGGATTTTGGGAGCATTAGATCCTCATAAGGGATAAAATTGCTGTTGCATATAGTCCAATAGTGATGTAATGACAGATGGCACTAGCATGATGGTTGTGCGAGTGGAGAGAGAGGACATGTATAATAGATGGCATTTATATAGCACTCCAAGGTTTGCAAAGAGCTTTACAAACATTTGATTTTCCTCCCATAATAGTGGAAGGTAGGTGCTATTATTATCTTCATAATTTTACAGATGGGAGAGTTAAAGTAGATAGAGGTTAAGTAATTTGCTGAAGGTCAACCAGATAAAAAGTGTTTGAGGCTGGATTGAACTTGAGTCTTTTTGACTTTGACCTGGCATTTTATCCAGTGACCTACCTAGATGCCTAAGAGAGAGTCTGTTAAGGTAGAAGTAACAAAACTTGAGAACAGATTGACTATGTGGGGTGAGTGGTAATGAGAAGCTAAGGATGACACCCAACCTGGGTGCCTGAGAAGATAGTGGCACCCTCAATAGTAATAGGGAAGTTAAGAAAGAAAAAGGGCTTTGGGGGAAAGATAATGAATTCGGTTTTGGATATGTGGAGTTTGAGATGTCTTCGTGACATCAAGTTCAAGATATTCAATGGACAATTGGTGGTGAAAGAATGGAAGTCAGGAGAGAGGTTAGTGCTGGATAAATAGATCCAAGAATCATGTACAGAGAGATGATAATTGAATCCATGGGAGCTGGGGAGATCAACAAAAGTATTGTATAGAGGAAGAAGAGAAGAGAGACCAGGATAGATGCTGGGGGCACGGGTGGAGAGAATGTGGAGGAAGATACAGTAAAACAAAGTAAGCAGCTAGAAGGAAAGGCAGTTAGAAGGAAAACCAGAAGGAAGCAGAGTCACTAAAAGCTAGAGAGGAGAAAGTATAGAGAAAGAGAGGGTTATCAGTACAGTCAAAGTCTCAGAGAGTTCAAGAGCAGTGATGATTTTAAAAAGGGCATTAGATTTGGCATTTGAGAGATCACTAATAACTTTTAAGAGAGCAATTTCAGTTAAGTGATAAGATGACAAGCCATTTTGGAAATGGTTGAGAAGAGAATAAGAAGAGAGAAAGTGAGAACACCAAGTGCAGACCACCTTCTTAAGTCATTTAGCCAGAGAAGGGAGGAGAGATATAAGATGATACCTATAACAGATGGTTGAATCAAACAAGAACTTTTTAAGGACAGAGATATGTATATTTGTTTGCAGGAAACAAAAAAAAGCAACCTTGTAGTTAGGGAAAGATAGAAAATTAGTAATAAGGTAGTAATGACAAAGGGTAAAATATACTGGAGAAAGTGAGATGGAATGGGATCAAGGGTGCATGTTGAAGGATTTTCCTTGGTAAGAAAGGCCATCTTTTTCATATGAAACAGGGATGAAGGAGGAGATAGTATGGGAAGACATCTGAGTGATGTAAGGAGAGGAGGAGAAGAAAAGGGAACTCTTGGTGAATGGTCTCATTTAATTAACTGTCTTTTCCTTTTAAATTTTGAGTTCCCAATTCTCTCCTTCTCTCAGTCACTGAGAAGGCAAACAATATGATATTAATTATACATGTGAAATCATGCAAAACATTTTTCCATATTAGTTATACTTTTAAAAAGCCAGAAAAATAAAAATGTGAGAAAATTATACTTTGATTTGCATTCAGAATTTATCAGTTTTCTCTCTGGAGGTGGAAAGCATTTTTTCATCACAAGTCCTTTGGAATGAAATTGATTAGAGTAACAAAGGCTTTCACAGTTGATTATCACTGTGACATTGCTATTATGGTACACAATGATCTCCCGGTTCTTCTCACTTCACTTTGCATCATCTCATATAGTTCTTGCCATGTTTTTCTGAAACCATCCTCTCATCATTTCTTATCAAAATAATACCTCATAATAATTATGCCATAACTTGTGCAACCATTCCCCAATTGATGAATATCCCCTCAATTTTCAAATTCTTTACCACAACAAAAAGAAGTGCTATAAATATTTTAAAATATTTAGATCATATATTTTTTACTCTGATCATTTGATGGATGCAGTACTAGTATGTTGAGTCAAGCATATGCACAATTTTATAGCCCTTTTGACCTAGTTCCAAATTGTTTTCCAGGATGGTTGGACTAGTTCACAACTCCACCAGCAGTTCATTAGTGTTCTTAGTTTTCTCTCATCCCCTCAACTATTTGTCATTTCCAATAGGTGTGAGGTACTTCAGATATATTTTAATTTGCTTTTCTCAAATTGATAGTGAGTTAGAACATTCTTTCATGTGACTATAGATGACTGATTTCCTCTTCCGAAAACAGCCTATTCATATTATTTGACCATTTATTGATGGTCAGAACCATATTGAAGTTGGTCCTTATTTTTATAAATTTGATTTGGTTCTATACTCAATATATATTTGAGAAATGATGGTCTCAATTTTTTCAGTGAAGTGTGTTATAAGGCAAATCTTCACCTGGGATGCTGGGAGTTGGGAAACTTAATAGGATTGAAAGAGAGATGATAAGTTCAAAATAGTCAACTGTTGTGAGTAGAATATTGAATAGTGAGGTGTAAAAGGATTTCCTTGAGTCAATTGAGGGCCTACTTGAGATTATGTAGCATAAATTTCTATTGGACCCAGTTAACATGGTTTTAAGATTTTCTCTAGCTCTTTTCAGCGACATATGAATAGTAATATAAGTAGTTAATGGTTGGATTAATGTGAGGTTGGGTTTGGCAAGGAGTGATCAGTGATTGATGATGTGGCAAGGAACACAAGTATAGAGGATAGTGTAGAATTGTACTGGTTCACTAAGAGGTTGAGATAGGGAAGGGAAGAGAGAGTAGCTGGTGCAGGCAATGCTGTGGGGAGGAATCAAAGGGTTGAAGAAATGGAGGTTATGGTGAGGATGAATAGGATTAGAGGTCTTAAGGCAAAAGGAAATGATGAGGTTTTAGGGGTGGAGGGACCCTAAAATACCAAGGTTCAGGACAGAGTTGTCTGGAAAGAATTCCTGGACTCAAGCAGTCTTTGAGTCAAGTGGCAAAAAGTTTATTGTAATACTAATATGGTGAGTGGAGCTCCTTAAGGAACTTGCAACCTAATAGGAGTGATGCCAAATCTTATATAGGAAGAGTTCATGAGTGGTGTGCCAAGTATACTAGTTAGGTGGTGAACATATAGTTTCTGTGCCTTGGGCATAGGTGTCATTTACTACTGGTGTAGTCTGGGGGTGGGGGTGGGTTCTAAGATGTCTGTAATCTGTACATCTGTGTCTGTAACAAGACAACAAGCCTCTGGAGTTGATGCCTATAGCTTGACCTCTGGATTGTATACAGTAACTATAGGAATCAGTATATGGCAGTTCTGCTGGTATAAGACAGTCCTGTTCATACAAGGGAAATTCCATAGAGATCAGCTTGTTCTTGTAACAAGGAGAGAGAGTTTGCCTCACTGGGGTCCACTTAAGAATTATTGCCAGAGATGGTCTTTGGGTTGGGGACAGCTATGGTTCTAAGGCTGGGGCCCAAGCACCCCAGCAAGAAAGATGAAATGATAAAGACATTATCAGATAAAAGATTTCAGGATTCATGAACATAGAAGTGGTACACTTGTGGGTGATGGCAGGATCAAAGTTATGGTCTTTTTTGTGTGTAGCTGAGATGGAGTGAAGGTGTAGATCATGAGAACTGAGTGGAACAAAGAAATGAGAAGGAAGGGTGTATGGGGAGTGATTGAAATATATATATATATATATACATATATATACATATATATATATATATACACATGTGTGTGTGTGTGTGTGTGTGTGTATGTGTTGAAGTCCCCTAGTACCAGGGCAGGAGTTGGAGTGGAGGGGGAAAAGGGTGAGTCAGGCATTGAACTTATTGCAGAGGAAAGAGGAGTACCTTGGAGTTCAGCAAATTGTAGCTGCCAAAATCTTGATTGGGTGATAAATCTAGGTTGAATGAACTTCAAAGGTGGCTCAGTATCACAGTAGACAAAGGACTGGACCTGGAGTCAGGAAGAATTGAGTTTACATCTGGCCTCAGACACTTATTAGCTTTGTGATCCTGACAAGTCACTTAACCTAGGACTGCCTCACTTTCTTCAACTATAAGATTTGGACGGTGGTAATAGCAGCACCTACTTCCCTGGGTTGTTGTGAAGATCAGGTGAGATATTTGTAAAGGGCTTAGCACTGTGCCTACCTCATTGAAAATGCTTATTTTCTCCTCTCCCTCTCTTCACACAAAGGAGGAGAGAGTGCTGGGAGAAGAATCTGGTGGCAGTAATGAGAACTAAGGAGTAGCCCAACTCCTCCATCATGCCCAATGAGTTGGGTAATAGGAGGGAAAGTGAAACCAGAAATGAAAAGGGTGGCCTGGGAGGGATCCAGGTCTCTCTAAGAGACAAAAGATGAAAGGAGTGAGAAAAGAAAAGGTTTGAGATAGTTAACTCTTGAAGGAATATTGCAGACCTCACAGTAGCGAAAGTGGGTAGCTCTAGAGTGGGATTTTATTTCTTTTTGGTGCAGTCTGCTTGATGGTGATTGAAATAAGGGAGTACAAAGTAGGGGATAGGGAATGGTGTTTGAAGAATGAGAACCAGGGGTTCAAAATTCCTGGGGTAGGGAGAATATAAGGGAGTTGGAGCTTGTTAAACTTTGAGGAGTTGCATTGAGGCAGAACCATGAAAGGTCTGTTGAAGGAGGAAAGTGATTAGACTGTTGAAATTCCTTCCTTGAGGCCCAGCTTCATGATAGAAGAGGATGTTGTGTCCTGTAGGGCCCAGGATACTCACCTCAAAGCAGGCAGGAGCAGATAAAGGTATGACCTGAGGTTGTCACTAGGAAGCTGGGGTAGCAAATCCTGGTGAACATAATTCTGGAAAGTCCTCTGGAACATCGGATAAAAATCTGGGAGGAAGACAGAAGTCACAGACTTGTGCCATGTATTGGGGATGAATGACTGGCTCCCTGGGAAATCTCAGAAATTAAGAGACCACAGATAGGGGGCCTGGAAGGTGACAAAAAACTCCCTGGGAGAATGAATGAATGAACACTACAGTCTGGCAGTTTGGTCAAGGGCCATTTAGTTTAAGACTCTCAATATACAGATAAAGAAAGTGATCCAGAAAGATAACAATCAAGTGAGATAACGTGTCCTAAACTATACCCTCTCCAACCACAGCCCCCTAACCCCACGTACCCTACTACCTGGATAGGTATGCACATATATAAGTATGAATGCACAGAACTTTGTAAAGGTAAAGTATTTAAGCAATGAATCATGCTATTCAAATTTTCCTGGCATATTTCCATTGGGCTAGAATAAATGACCATATTTTACATATAATTATAACTCTGAATAGTATAAATTCAACAAGTGGCCACTTCATGGGATTCATTCATGACACTAATCAGGACTCCGCTGTGATTAAAATTTAGTTTTTGCTGCGATGTTATCATCTCTCCTTTCTTCCTGCAGGATATAAAGGCCACAATGTTGTCTGCATGTGGAAAGAGGATGTTTTCATTGACTGTTTATGAGCAGAATATAATTCCTTGAGTCTAGGTACATGGGGAACAAGTTCTCTGAATATAGAAGAGGGGTGTGTGTGACTCCTGATTCCAGAACAGGGTACATGTTCATCGGCCGGTCTGATCCACACACATTCAGGCAAACAGATGTGGTTTGCTTTCATTAGTCAGTCAAGTTTCTACAAGTTCTGGTCATTTCGGGGAGGCTTAAGGTAGGAGTTCTTAATCTTTTGATTGGTCATAGACTCCTTGGGAAATCTGGTAATGGGATTCTCAGTATAATGTTTTTAAAAGCAGAAGATAAGATACATAAAATTAAAATAATTATATTGAAATCCTGTTAACAAAATGTTAAGGAAAAATTAAATTCACTGACCTCATGCTAAAAAATCTCTGGTCTTATGTCTCTGGTGAAATATTATCATTTCAATAATGTGATTTTAAAGTATGGCAAGACATCAAGCAGGCTGTAAGTGCTTACTATGTTTCAGGCACTGTGTTGAGTTTTGGGGACAAAAATACGAACAAAAAGTAAAGTAGAACTTGCCTTCCATGAGCTTACAAAGAGAGCTAGAAATTAGTGTGGCATGGTATTGAACTACTGAAAGTCATAAACATACCCAAGAGGGGCAGAAGGTAGGTCATCCTGTGCTCCTCCCCAAAATGAAGGCCCTGAGACAAAGTCACCAGTGGAAGAAGAGTCAACACAGAGGAGGGGGAGAATGCCAGATGTGAGAATTCAAGGTGAGGAGGCCTCCAATGATAAAGGAGATTCCATTATGAGAGTATGGGTGAGGCATGGTGCTGAAGGAGAGAAAGACAGAAACATGATCAGGATGGAAAGAAGGTAGGCCAGTATGGGTCTCTCACTTAATGGAGGTCCTGAGAGGAACTGTCTCATTTTTGTATTTGTATCTTTAGCATCTAGCACATTGTTTGCCATATAGTTGGTGCTCAATCATTGCTATTGATTCCTTGTTATTAGAGTATTGATGATCTGTTTCATTGAGCATCCTGAGGAATTTATGTTACTTCTGTCCTCCTTGGAGTGATTGCTTTGTCCATTACTATTTAGGTATGATGAAGACTAGACGACTTCTGAGATCTTTCCTTCTTGAATCCCTAGAATGCCAATGCGTGTTTTTAAAATTTTAGTGATATTAAATTTATATGTCTGTATCTATCTATCTGTCTGTCTGTCTATCTATCTATCTATCTATCTATCTATCTATCTATCTATCTATCTATCTACCTGTCTTTCTCTCTCTATCTTTCTAACAATCTATCATCCAATCAATCGATCAATTGATCCATCCATCTCTCTCTCTCTCCAGATATGTTGTATTTTCACTTGAGAAGGAGCTAGTGAATACCACCAACCACCTTCATGGTGTCCATCATGTGTTTATTAATTCAGCATTTCAGTGAGTTGTGGTATATACCAGTTCTATTCCACAGACCATCTCAGGTCTTAGTTCAGTAATGATTGAAATTAACTGGGGAATGTTATCATTAGCCATTTTAGACTTAGCCCTTATTTATTGGATCAGCCAGATTTTGCAGATGTGTTTCTGATAATGTAAACTCATTCTCTCCACATGTAACCCATATTTATTAATCAAAAGTTTTAGATAAGGCCATCCACATCTGGCTATTGTTTTCTCTTTCCCTGAAGCTACTGCAAAACAGCAAATCCATAACTGGTATTTAGGGTCACCTAAACACAGGATTATCAGAGTTGTTGTGTTTATGCTAATTCCTGGGGGAGTAGGGAAAGGACTGAATAATATACACAACTTCAGCGGACTTTTTGGAATATTTTCTGTGATTATATTGTAATTGGATAAGAAAGTTATAATTTATTTTGAGAAGCAAAGCAGTATGGTACCAAGACATAACCCTCATGATGTCATTGGCCCTCTTTGAGAATGAAGGACAAACAGCAACATATTTACAGCAAGAGAAACTGTTTTCTAATCTTAGCTCCCTACTTACTGCATAGCTTTGAGTAAGTTGCTTAAACTCTCAGAACCTCAGTTTCCTCATTTGCCTAATGAAGGTGTTGAGCTAGAATGAACCTGGTGTGGCCTTCTAGATCCTTAGGTGCAGTCTTTTGACTGAATCCAAGTTTTATAGAACAAATCCTATTATTAAGGAGATTTGTTCTGTGAAGTTTGGATTCAGTCAAAGGGTCACACTTGAGGACCTAGAGGGCCACATGTGACCTTGAGGCTGCAGAATCTTCACTCCGATTGCTAGATAATTAATCTCTATGGCCCCTACTTGCTCCACTTCCCAAAACAATGCCTTTCTGAAGGCTGAACAAAAAGTCTATACATTTTAGCAATCTCTTAATTTTTAATTTGTACTTATTAAATATACTATATGGAAAGACCACTATTTTCCAAGATAAACCAATTCTTGAAACTGAGGATTCACCAGAAACCTCAGGTCAGTGGATTTTGCCTTGGGATTAGTAAGTTTGCTTTTTGTTTTTCATAACTATTTTGTTAACAGAATTCCAATATTGTTGGCTTATTTTGTGATCTGATGTCCTTTTTTAAATCTATTTAAAAATATTCTGAAAAGGGGTTCATATGCTCAAGTGGTCCATAATATAAAAAGGCTGAGGACTCTTGTCTTAGGCCTTCTCTGTAATCACTATCACCTGTAAAAACCTGCCTAGATAATGGGAGCAGGCCACAATTGCCCTAATTTCTTCATATCAGACAGAATAATGAAAATAGTCACTCTTCTGGAATCAATAGATATGACCACATCTCTTATCTATTCTAAGACTGTTCCCAATCTCCTCATCCAAACTCTGTTCTGTATTTATTTCCTTTTCTGGCTTGAAAAGTTGGATTCAATTCCTACTCACATTGTCTTTTCCAGGTGTATCTGGCTCACTCACTGGGGCTTCATACCTGGCCCATGTCCTCCATGTTGACCTAGCATTCCTGCCTTGAAATTTCCCTTTGTACTTAGGAGTTGTAATAATACTTTCTCATCTCCAGGTGTCCTAGATCTCAGAACTGGCCTGCTGGCTTACCCTGTCTACCCTGCCCTGTCACACTGTCACATATTACCAGTAACTAACAGGTACTGCTTGCAGCCCCGAGAATTTCCAGCTTTGTTCCTACCATCTGCCTGATGGCTTGCTTCTGTGGTTACAGATGGAGACTAATCTCTCTAGTGTTGGTTCTTAGCCGTCATTGGCTAAGGCTGCCTCTGTGTGTTAGGCAGTTGAAGGAGCTGTGGTTGTCACACCGTTTCTTTGTATTTTTCTATGTCAAAATGGAGATCAAAGGCAGTTTTTTTCTCATTCTTTTCATACTACCACCAGGCTCAAGACTCTTTGCTGCCTAATCAGAAAGAGGATTTCCAGTGTTTCTTCTTTTAAGCTTCACTCTCCAAGTTCTGATATTTAATGACATTTAAATATAATTACAACAGAAATTTAGTGGACTGAAGCCTGGCCTTGGTGTCTGCAAGCTGAGTAAAATTCTTCCCTCTAGCAGGTCCTCACTTCATGACCCCAGGTAAAGCTCTTAACTTTAATGCCTCCTAAAATGTTCTAAGTTAGAGGCAAATTGCTGATTTGCATTGATAGAAGGAGAATTCAAACTAGGAATTCCCAGCACTAAGGAAATCACATTAGTTATTTGCCCAACTACATCTGTTGTCTTGAAAACCTAGGTAACTTTGATCTAGATCAACAAGGAAAAAAAGTCTTCATAAAAAAACACATTTTAAAAATAATTTATTATGCACTTAACTTAGAAGCAGTTCTGTGGTGTACTGGGCAGCTAGGTAGAGTAGTAGACGAGTCAGGAAGATTGATCTTCTTGAGTTCAAATCTGATCTCAGACACTTCTTACTAGCTGTGTGATACTGGGCAAGTCATTTAGCCCTGTTTACCTCAGTTTCTTCAGCTGTAAAATAAGCTAGAGAAGGAAAAGGCAAGCCAGTATCTTTGTCAAGAAAAACCCAAAAGGGATCATGAAGAGTCAGACAGGACAGCAAGAGCAGCCGCCGCAGCATTTAGTGCAGTGGATACAGCCTTGAGCCTGGAGTCAGGAAGACCAAGATTGAAATTCAGCCTCAGACACTTCCTAGCTGGTTGGCCCTGTACAAGTCATTTAATTGTTCCCTGCCTCACTTTCCCCAGTTATGACCTAGGGAATATCATCCACCTCCCAGGGGTGTTGTGAGGTTCAAATGAAACAATGTAAAGTGCTTAGCACAGGACCAGCACATAGTGCCTCCTTCTATCCTTCTCCCCTCCCTCCCTCCTTTCTTGCCTTTATCCTTCACTCCTTCCCTTCCTCTCTCCCCCCTCTTTCCTCTATCCTTCCTTCCTTCCCTTTATCCCTCGCCTTTCCCCCATTCTTTCTTCTTTCCTCTGCTCCCTCTCTCTGTCTTCCTTCATTCCTACAAAAATGAAAACATATAGTTAAAATGATCCATGCTTTAAAAAATGAAGTTTTACACGTGTCCATAGCAGACTAGTAGTTACCCATGTGCATTCTTTGTCTATTCATTTACATGTGTCTATGTATATTTCCTTCATAAAATTACAACACATGTGTATACTGTCCATCTGGTTCTGCTTTCTTTGCTTTGAATAACTTAATTTAAGTCGTTTTACATTTCTTCACAGTCCCTTTATTTTAACTACATTTTCTGATTCTGTTACATTGACATAACACAGCATATTAAGTCATTTACCAACAGTTAGGTATTTAGGAGATTGTTTCCAGTTGTTTCCCATGTTAGACTTCAACAGTTTACAATGTTTCTTATCTGAAACACTGAAACCATCTCTATCTGCATGCCTAGTTTATCTTATTGGTGACAGAATGAATCCAAATTGAATCTGAGCCTGTGGTACTGACAAGTGATCCAAGTGTGCTTTTTAAAAACAAGTAGCATTTCTTTGATGCAATTGTTAATTAAATACACACTGATCTAAAATGGTGACATTTTGCCTAGTGCTCCTAATTCTGCACTTGAATAATAAAACACAAATGCCAGAAATAGTTCAATAAGAAGATCAAGGAGAAGACGTCAGGTTAGCATAAATTACTCAGTCTCCCTCTCTGTAACCTTGCCCAACTCCATCCATTAACCTGAAAAGCTGCGTGACTTTAACTGCATGTTGTCGCTGACAAATCTGCAAATATATACGCAATGTTCTCTGGGACAATTTTGTGGGTGTTGCATTTTAGTTTGCAGGAGGTCCTTGGCGAGTTAGAGTGATTACTCTTGGGTCAGCCCATACTATTTTAGTTGTGGTCTGGAATCTCTTAACTTCCCTGCCTGCCAGCAAAATGCTGAGCACTGGAAAAATTCCCATTGACTTTATGATGGATAGTCAAGCCTTGCAGAAGTTCAGCGGGCCAAAATATTCCCTGCTGGGGGCTTGTGCCTACACTTTTTGTTCAGACAAAATGCTTACTAAAATCAATGCCCTTCACAAATAGGAAACTGTCCTCCCCTTTCCCTGTCAAGTTAACGGCTCACAGTATTATGTTTGCTCTCTGTCATACGTTATTCCAATAGCTTTTGGACAATAATGTTCTTTTCAGTTTAGTTCTGCAAAATTTCTCAACTTGCCTTCTCAGGCCAGATTTATACACAGGATAGATGAGTCATCACATGAATGATGTACTGTTTGAGGCATTAGGAAAGCCTCAAAGCTCACTTCCCCCACCTCCCACCCCTACCAGCTGGTTGACACCTGCAATCTGTTTGAATTCTATGTAGCAAGTAGCCTTGGAGGAGTAACTCCTTAAACTCTTACTGGCCAGAGAAAGGCATCTTAATATAATGGAAAAAAGATCTAACTTCAAAGTCACAAAGCCCTGGGTTCAAATCTTTCCCCTGATGTTGTGAACAAATCACTTGACCTCTGAGCTACTTGGACAACTCTCTAAGATCTCAAGTTATAGAATTGTGGTCAATCTATAGTGGTAGGCATTTATTAAGATTTTGGTGCACCAGTGAAATCACTAACTAGACTCAAAGCAAGGTAGAAGAGTAATACTTCTCAATTTATTTATGAGACACACTAGAAACTTCTAATCAATTGGTAAAGAGAAGAAAATAACAGGCACAGAATCAGAAAGCTAGAAGTACATGATGAACTCACCTTGATCTAATTTTATCCAGGGTCAGTCCTACAATTTCCTGGAATCTACCTACACACATTTCCAACTCAGATATTACTTATTTTGTGCCAACCAGAATACCTGACTTTGTTACTGACAATAAACCTTTATTCAGGGTCTACTCCATTCCATGCAAATGTACTAAGTGCTAGTTCTGCTTTTCAGAGAATATATCAGGCAACATGTGTATTTTTGATTATTTTACCATTATCCAGTCCATCCACAAAGCTAAGACAGCTGAGGTATTGTTAGTAGGGAGTTTTGCCCACATGGAAAATTGACGGTATCTTGTTGTCTTTAAATAAAATGGAAAGACCCATTTTAGAGAAATCATCAAAATTAACACAAAGCATTATGACATCTGTAAAATATTACTTTTAGAAATTTCAAAGGGAATAGTTTCCAAAAAATGTGGGAAGACATATCAACTGATGCAGAGGAAAGAGAGCAGAACCAGTAGAACAATGTATACAATAAAAGTTACATCATCAAGACAAACAACTACGAAAGACTTAAGAATTCTGATCAACACACTCACCCACCACAATTCCAAATGATTATTGTTTGCAGCAAGCTAGGTACCTCCTGACAGAGGTCGTCATCTCAAGATACAGAATGAACCGTACATTTTGGACATGGAAAATGTGGAGATTTGTTTAGTTTGATGATACATATTATGAATGTTTTCTTTTCCTTTTTTAATTTAAATCTGAAAGAAGTAGGAGGAAGTCTTTTGGATGTCTTCCCTTTTCTACTCTCACAATGCCATCGCTGAAGTCCGACTTCTCATTTTGTCTTCCTTGGTCTGTTTCAGTAGTCACCATTTCTAAATGATTCTCCATTAATATGCCAAAATCAGATTCCTAAACCATAGCTCTGTCCATGTCAATCTTTTGCTAATGAATCTTACTGCTCCCTAGGATTTCTAGGAGAAAATATAAACTGCTTATCTTGTCATTTAAAGACCTGTACAGTCTGATTTCCAACCTCCTTTCCAGAAATTTCATATTACCTTTGTTCTCATACTCTGATTTCAACAAACTGGGCTATTTGTTGTTCCCTTAAGTTGGCTTCCATCCCTTTGCAAAGTGTTCTCCTAATCCTAGAAATAATTCTTCCTGATCTTTGGCTTCTTAAATTCCTAAGATGTTGATTTGGACCCTTATACAACACCTCACAAGAAGCCTTTTCTTATCCTCTTGGCAATGGTCACTACCTTCTTAAATCATATTGTCTATACTTCTGTGTGAAGATGTTCCATCCTTCAGATAGAATGTAAATTCTTTGAGGAAAGGGACTTCCACCCCCTGGTTTGTCATGGTATCCCACACTGTCTTGCACATAGTTTCTTCACTGACTGGATAAATATGGGTAAGATAAAACTCTGAGCCTCAGTTTCTTTATTTGCAAAGTGGGGATGATAATGCCTTTTGTTACCCATTCTCAGGAAGATAAAATGAGATCATGTATGCAAAGTGTTTTGCAAGACTTGAAGCCCAGACAAATGTCAGCTAGGATTATTGAAGGATTTCACAATTGTTCTTGGTGGTCTCTTTCACTATTTAATCAAACTCCTAGAAACCCAGGGATGATCCTTAGGGCATGTGTAATTGAACCCCGCACTATTCAGGCTCCTCCCCCTCAACAAACTACTGCCGATGTGAATGCCTGTTCAATGACTTGGGAAGGTACTTGCTTATATAGGAGAAATTAGTGTGATTAAAAAACACACACACAATGCTCATGTACATAACATTGAGTACCTAAATTTCCTCTGGTTATTGCCCTTTTGTAACTTCTTTTTTTTTTCCTTCAAGGCTAGTCTTGATTTTCATTATAATCTGATTTTACTCACAGAAATATATTGGGTTGGGGAAATGGAGAGCAGAAAACATGCAATGCTATTTTTCTAGGCCCTAGGAACCTTTAAGTAAACGTCCTCAATCCTTGGTCAGTCTAGAAAGTCTTACATTTTCTTACTGATGACTTTTCCTCTTGTCTAGGTCTCTTTGGGTCCAGGTGCTTATGTTTCCATTTCAATTAAACTCGTTTTAGGAGTTTGAGGGAAATTTTATATGGTTTCACTAACTTTTTTTTTTGATATGGAATATATGATCTAATTGGATCAATTGCCTTTTAAAATATAATAGATCTGGAGCAGTGGTGTCAAACTCAAATAGAAATGAGGCCAAAGATACATATTTAGGGATCCTAGCTGGCTGCATAGTGACTTAGAAAACCAAATGATAACATTATCCATGTTCAAATGTATTTTATTTATTTTTTAAAATATCCAAAGTATATTTAAATCTGTTTTGGGCGATATGCACTTGGGAGTATTGAAAGCTGCACTGCATCTATGTGTTTGACATTTCTGGGCTGGAGTATCTAAGACATCTTCAGCTTATTTGGTAGATACAGTTTACATATGTTGGGCAGCTGGGGAATCTGATTCAAGGAGAACCACGATGACATGTGAGAGAAGTGACTTGGAGAGAATGCAGGGAGGATAGACATTCTGTGACTGGTTCCAGATTGTCAATGACATGTTCAATCAATATCAATAAGCATTTACTCAGTGCCTACTATGTACCAGGTACTGTGCCAAGTGCTGATCGATAGGGAGTTCCTTGATTAGCTGCAGAGACATTCAAAAAAACCTACCTGGTTTCGGCCTCTCTCTCTTGCCACAGTCCCTTTGGCTGCTCTGTTTCTAGTAGCATGATTATTTTACCAATAGTGTCTGTTGAGAGATCATGATATAAGGGGGGGTGGCTGTGGGGCCTGTTCAGATGGTGGTTCAAATGGTCCTTGGCCTTATTTCCAATTCTTTTACATTCTAGGTGAAGGAAATCGAATTTCTGACCTTGTGAATTTCTCAAGGTCTGGAAGGTACCTTAGAATTCTGGTACTCCAGGATCTGACTTCCAGAGCTCATGCAGCACCAATGCCCTGAGTGATCATTTAGATCAGAGGTTCCCAAACTTATTTAGGCTATCACCCCCTTTTAAAAAAATTGCTCAATGCTTCCTGTAAATCTACTTTCTTTAACTTATGAATTTTAAGTTTAATGGAATTTGGACACAATTAACTGTCCACTAAAAATAGATATGGGGTGGAGAGGTAGGGAGGGAATGAAGTAGAGAAGAGAAATCTTCCAGTGCAGAACCCCAAGAGGGTGATGCAGCAGCCTGGCTTTGGGGGAATGGGTCACAGTATACTGGATATATAAAGATACTATGAATTTTAAGCATAACCAGACCAATTTATCAAAGGCCCTTTGGAGATCAAATTTGTTACAGGGAACTTTTGGTGAGGATACTCCTTCTGCCAAAGCCAATCAGAATCTATTCTGCAGCTCATGGATCTTTCAGAGGCTAAGTGACTTGCCCAGGGTCATGTAGTCAATATGTGTATTTGAGGGAGGGTAGAGGAAAGAGGACTTAAGTACAGATCTTCTTGACACTGAGGCTAGCCCTCTCTCCACTACATCATATTTGCTGTAAGATTGTTAAAGCAAGTTCTTCATAATAATTCTGTGAGGTAGATAGTATAAATATGCTTATACCCATTTTACAGATGAGGAAACTAAGGTTCTGAATGCTAAAGTGGCTGGCCTGTACATGCAAAACAGGAGCTTTTACAAAGGAATATTTACTTTAGAAGGCATAATCACAAATATATAAACTAACTTGCTCCAACATGTGAGTGGCATAATCCCTTTTCTCCTTTATATCTTAGTCCCTGGGAAGGTTAAGCTGATGATGTACATAGTTTAATGCAGATCCCATAGAATATAGTCCTAGCTCTAAGTTTAAAACCCCTCTTGGATTTGAATCCCAAGCACCCTGGTTTCTTAAGGCTTGAGTGTCAGCCTGACTGGTAGCACCACATTGCCTGTGATACTGGGTGTAAGGTCACCATTGTTGTAACTCCCCATCCCATGAGGAACACTTCTGGCATCCAAAAATGGGGACAAACCACAGAGTCCAGAAACAAATGCTCCCAGATTATTTCTTGGAACTAGGGTGAGAGAGCAGGGAGAGATTCATGGTGTCCAGTTCATGGTGTCCAGAGTTGGTAAAGCAGAAAAAAATGGCAGAAGTGATGGTGGAAAAGAGAGTGAATGTCTGCAAAGGACAAATGTCTTAGTCTTGCCAGCTTTAAAGATTCAAGATGCCAACCACAAGAGGCCATCCTACTTATGTCAGACAATGGAGTTTGCTCTAAGTCTGGCTCCATATTAGAAGTGGGCATGCTCAGAATCCTGGGCTATAGTTAGTATAATTTTGATAGTCCAGATTCCTACATTGTCCTGCTTCAGGACTTATTTCTGCCACACCTCTCTCAACTCTTGGACTAGGCCATGGAAACATTTGGCAAAATGTAATTAGAGGTTGCAAGAGACAATATTCTGGGTTGTCGGAGTCATTTTTTTTTTCAATGAGCCAGTTCCCTCAGAGGCAGCTCACAAATTAAGTTTTCTTCTAAGTAGCTACCCTGATAGAAAATTCTCTCACTAGTGATTCATTCTCCAGTATATTTCCCAGAACCCCATGGTATAAACCAGTGACACTTGGGGGTGCTGAGGGACTGTGTGGACAAGATATAGACACTGGCAAGAATTTGGGGACATTTAGTGTAGAAATAGGATAAATTCCCATGAGGTCCCCCAGCTTGTGTTGCTGTCTATGAACATGGATTGAACTTGGCAGGCTGTCTGAACGGTTTTCTGAAAATATCTTCTGTGTCCAGCTCTGGAGCTCTTTAAGACCTCACATGAAGGGATATAAAGTTGAGCCCCAAATCAATTTTCTTCAGAGAAAAAAAGTGATCTAGGATTGTTTGTTCACCTTTGGTGTTTGAGAAAGAAATCAAGGAGAGATGGAATGCTTTGAAGGCAGGCCTTTGTTCTGTTGAAAAAGTAGCTCACCTTTTTGCTTGGTAGCTTGTCATAACAGTGGAACTGTCTGAAACAGTCTCAGCCAACTTCCTGCGGGTCTATTTTTGCTTCTGGGAAAGGTGCCTTGATTTGCATTCACTTTCCTGCTTTCCCAGAAGCAAACAAGGAGAGGCCTTTTTTTGTGAGCACATACATCTGAGGCACGAGAAAAAGGCTTCTTTTGAGATAATACTTCAGGGTGCCATTTTTCCCTTGTATTTTCCATGAAACTGCAAAGTCCAAAGATTGTCTAAATGTAGGTGAGGTTAAATTGGATTTCCTTAGAACTTTAGCTTACAAATTGCTTTCCTATACTTACTTCAATGCTTCATAGATCTGTGAGGTTGCTTAAAAGGTTTATATTCTATCACACCTGTGTACATGCAAAATAAATGTGAAACAAACACAAGGTGTGAAAGAGGGGAACAGATATAGTTTTATATTTTTTTTTAGAAGGGGGAATATTATTCAGAACTTTAAAAAAAATCTGTTCAGAAGAAAGGTTTCATTATGTGGGTACAAGCATGAAAATTATTCTTAGTACATAAGTTTTTGTTGTTGTTCAGTCAATTCACACATGTCCAACTCTTCATGACCTCATGGACCATACTGTGCATGGAGTTTTCCTGGCAAAGCTACTGGAGCAGTTTGCCATTTTATTCTTCAGTAGATTAAAGCAAATAGAGGTTGTGACATAGCCAGAGTCACACAGCTAAGTAAGTGTCTGAGGTTGGATGTGAATACAAGTCTTCTTGACTCCAAGCCTGACATTTTATCCACTGAACCATCTAGCTGCCTCCCATACAAGTCTTTGTTCTCTCTCATTTCTTAAACATGAAGCATATTTCCTTTTCCACACATTTTAACTACAAATCCAAAAATTACCTTATCGGTTCTTAGTACAGTTACACTGTTGTCTTTAATTAGCTCCCCCTTTCTCCCTTAACGGAATTATTTGTGCTTGTGTCATCTAAATTTTATTGCTGAGTATATCATATACTTCATGAGTCAGTTTCTGCTATAGAATCTTAGACCACTATGTCTTAGCTTTCATTTTTTTGAGTGTTTTTTGAAATCTCACTTATATTCTGTATTCTCCCCTGAATTCCCTTCCATTTCTACTGTATAATTCTAAGAAAACATGATTAATTCACTCCAGTATTCTAACACACAACTTTTTCTTTATTGACTATGTCCAAGTCAAGGATATTAGCTCTCAGTGATGCTTCCTCCATCTTCTGAATGATGAAGTAATCATTAAGACGAGTCAAGAATTCCTCAGCTGCTTCCCTTTTAGCAGAGCAAGAACTATAGGTAGGCAAAGGCCCCCATCCACTACTATATTCTATCTCCCTGGTGGTTTTGTGATCATATGGTATTGTAAGACTTCTACAATTTACCATTCATTTTCCCCTGATGGTCAAGAAATCTGTAATACACTTAATCTGTTTTCTATTTCTCATTTCATTGATTCTTATTCAGATCACCATCATGCTTCTTTCCCTCTCTTGTGCACATATTTTCACATAGGAGTAATCTTTATAGGTATCCTGGTCCATCACCCCTTTTTATCTGCCACCTTTTGAATAAAGTATGCTCTTATATGACCATATTCTAATCATTACTCACATCTTTTAAAGTATCAATTATGCCTATGAAGTCTATTTTTTTCTTCTGCATTGATTACATTTTGGATTTGTATTAAAAAAACACCATGTTCTTTGCATTGGTGTAGCTAAACACGAAACTATGAGTATGGTTCTGTTTTTTTTTTTTTTTTACCATTGCTCCTGACTATTGTCTACTGTGAATTACTGGGCATTTTTATTGCTACTCCTCTGGTGTTATATCTGTGAATCCCCTGTGATCTTTGGTTTAATTGTGTATAGACAGTTGTGTGCTTTTCTACCGATTTTCAATTTAAAGCAGTCTTGATTGGAGAAATACATTCTTCTTGATCTTCCTTAGATTCAGTCCATGCCCCACCCTGAAACTGTTACCCTTATATCTTACGCCATTATTTAGAAATCAAATCCTTGAATTCATTGCCTCCTTCCTCTCCCCTGAGAATATATTCCCAGTGTTAGGGCTTGTATTTCTTTTGTATTTGTATCCTCGATAACTATCAGTTTGCCTTTTTCAGATTGGACATTTAATAAATGCTTGTTGATGTCTAATACCCCTATCTTCAATCAATAGAAGTGACAGAAAATATAAGTGCTAGCTATCACTGTTTCTTTTGCATTCATCATATTCATTGTTTCTTTTAAAAATATTTAATACTTTATTTTCCCCTAATTACATGTAAAAAACAATTTTAACATTCATTTTTAAAACTTTCAGTTCCAAGTGTGTGTGTGTGTTTGTCCTTTGTTGCCAAAGAAGACCATGCCATCAGAGAAATAATGACATGACTTGCACTTGACTTTGTTTTGAGTGAGGAACGGCTGTGCAGTTCACCAGCCTCACTTCTCCTCCAGAGCCATCTGAATCCAGTGACCAGACATTCATCAGGATGACTGGAGATGACCCAGGATGAGGCAACTGGAGTTAAGTGACTTGCCCAAGGTTACACAGTTAGTGAGTGTCAAGTGTCTGAGGTGAGATTTGAACTCAGTTCTCTCCCTTCCTCACTCCCTCTACCCTCCCATTTAGAAGGCAAGCAATTCAATATAGGTTACACATTTGTAGTTATGCAAAACATTTCCATATTAGTCTTGTTGTGAAAGAAAATAGACAAAAACCTCAAGAAAAACAAAGGAAATAATAAAGGAAGCTAAGCTTCAATGTATATTCAGACACCATCATTTAAAAAAAGTAAAGATTGCTGCAGTGGAGAAGATGATGGGGGAGGTAAGGGGGAGTGAATGAACCTGACTTTCATCAGAATTGCCTCAAAGAGTATATAACATATACACTTAATAGGGTATAGAAATCTATCTTATCATACAGGAAAGTAGGAAGGGAAAGGGATAAAAAAAGTGGGGTGGTGATAGAAGAGAGGGCAGATTGTTGTTTCTCCGGACACATAACATTTTTCATCATAAGTCCTTCAGAGCTGTCCTAGATCTTTGTATTGCAGAGGATAGTTAAGTCATTTATAGCTGATTATCTTACAATATTGCTAATACTTTGTACATGATACATTTCCCTTTCTGTAAGTTCATGTACGTCTTTCCAGGTTTTCCTGAGAGTATCCTGCTTATCATTTCTTATGGCACAATAATATTCTATTACAATCATATACCACAATTTATCCATCCATTTCCCTATTGATGGGCATCTCCTTAATTTCCAATTCTTTGCCACCAGAAAAGAGCTGCCATAAATACTTTTGTATATATGGGTCCTTTTCTTTTTTTAATCTCTTTTGGGATATAGATGTAGCAGTGCTATTGCTAGGTCAAAGGGTATGCTGAGTTTTTTAACCTTTGGTCGTAGTTCTAAATTGCTCTACATAATATTTGAATCAGTTCACAACTTTACCAATAAAGCACTCATGTCTCATTTTTTTCACACATACACTCTATCATTTGTCATTTTCCTTTTCTGTCCTATCCTATTAGCCAATCTAATAGATATAAGGTATCTCATAATTGCTTTAATTTGAATTTTTCCTGTCCATAGTGAGTTGGAACTTTTTTCATATGGCTGTAGATAGCTTTGGTTACTTCATCTGAAAACTGTTCATATTTTTTGATCATTTATCAATTGAGAAATGGCTCTTGTTTGAAAAATGAGGTCTTTATCATAGAAACTTGTTCCAAAATTTTTTCACTATTGCTATTGCTACTTTCCTCCATCCCATTCCCCCCTTTTTTCTATTCTCTCTCCTTTCATCCTGTTCCACCTTAGTAGTATTTTGTTTCTGACTACTCCTTCCTCCAATCTGTCCTCTTCTCTATCACCACCTCAATTCTCTTATCCTTTTCTCTTCCTACTTTCCTGTCTGGTAAAATAGATTTCTACACCTTATTAAGTGTGTATGTTATTCCCTCTCTGAGGCAATTCTGATGAGAGTAAGGTTCATTCACCCCCCCTTACTTCCCCCATATTCTTTTTCACTGTAGCAAATTGTTTGTTTTTTAGAAAATTATTTATTTTTAGTTTTTAATACTTACTTTTATAAGATTTGAGTTCTTAATTAATGGTTTCTTCTTGCCTTTTTCATGTGAGATAATGAACCCCATTCTACCTCTCTCTTTCCCTTTCTCCCAGTACATTCCTCTTTATCATCCCTTAATTTTATTTTTTTAGATATCATCCCTTCATATTTAGCTCAGACCTATGCCCTCTCTGTATATATTATGTATATATATATACGTATATATACATAATACATACACACACACATATATATATATATATACATAATACATATATATGTATATATACTCCTAACTGCCCTAATAATGAGAAAGTTCTTATGAGTTACAAACATCATCTTCCCATGTAGGAATGTAAACAGTTTAATCTTATTAAATCTTTTATGATTTCCCTTTCTTGTTTACTTTTTTATGCTTCTCTTGAGTCTTTGAAAGTCAAATTTTTTATTCAGCTCTGCTCTTTGCTTTAAGAATGCATGAAAGTCCTCTGTTTCATTGAATATCCATTTTTCCCTCTGAAGGATTATATTCAGTTTTGCTGGGTAGGTGATTCTTGGTTGTAATTCCAGCTCCTTTGCCCTCCAGAATATCATATTTGTAGTACTCCAATCCTTTAATGTAGAAGTTGCTAAATCTTGTGTTAACCTGATTGTGGCTCCATGATATTTGAATTATTTCTTCCTGGTTGAGTGCAATATTTTCTCCTTGACCTGGGAGCTCTGAAATCTAGCTATAATATTCCTGGGAGTTTTCATTTTTGGATATTATTTAGTAAGCTATTGGTTCAATATTTCAATATCTATTTTACCCTCTGGTTCAAGAATATCAGGGCAGTTTTCCTTGATAGTCTCTTGAAAAATGAAATCTAGGCTCTTTTTTTGATCATGGCTTTCATGTAGTCCAATATTTTGTAAATGATCTCTCCTGGGCCTATTTTCTGGTTCAGTTGTTTTTCCAATGAAATATTTCATATTGTCATATATATTTTCATTCATTTGGTTTTGTTTTATTGTTTCTTGATTTCTCATAAAGTTATTAACTTCCATTTCCTCAATTCTAATTTTTAAGGAATTATTTTCTTTGGTGAACTTTTGTAATTCCTTTTCCATTTGGGCAATTCTACTTTTTAAGGAGGTTTTCCTTTAGTGAATTTTTGTGCCTCTTTTTCCATTTTGCTAGTTCTACTTTTTAAGGCATTCTTCACTTCATTGGCTTTTTGTACTTCTTTTACCATTTGATCTAACCTATTTTTAAGGGGTTATTTTCTCTAGTACTTTTTTTGTGTCTCCTTTACCAAGATGTTTGACTCATTTTTTTCATAATATTCTTGCATTACTCATTTCTCTTCCCAGGTTTTCCTGTATCTCTCTTATTTGATTTTCAGTACTTCTTGATCTCTTCCATGTCCTGAGGTCAACTAATAGGTCCTTTTTCCTTTTTTTTGGATTTCTTTGGGATATAGACCTAGAAGTGGTATTACTGGATCAGAGGATATACATAGTTTTGAATTGCCCAGCCTATTTCTTGATTTTTAACTTTTTGTTAAAGTGAGGCTCTGTTTCCAGGGTGATGGGAGCACTGTCCCAAGCTGTCAGAGATTTTGTACAGTTGTTCTCAGAGAAAATTCTAGGGACATGTAAATTTTCATTTCTTCCCAGTTGGTATGATCTAAGGAGAGGTGCATTTACCACCTGGACTCTATCCAGGTCTGTGAATGACCACAATCACTCTTTTCTTCCCTGGAACTGTAATGAGGGCCACTGTTCTACCGCAGCTGCAAGCTGGTACATGCTAATGCTTCTCTTTGCCTTGAGACTGCTATCCAGGACAGAGACCTGGATCTGAGTAGGGGTAAAACAACAGAGTCCTGCCTCAGTGCACCCTATAATATCCTTTTGACCACTTGTTTCACACCCTTACTTTCTGTGGGCTGAGAGTTCTGGAAGCATCTGCTGTCACTGCTGATTCAGTCACTTCCAAGACCTGCTCCTAGTTTACTGGGGCCTGGTCTGTTCTGGCACAGCCTATGCTGAACTGGGTTCCACTCTTATCCAGGTGTGAAAGAACTTTCCTGTTGATCTTTGACTGAAAAAGTATTTCAACCCATATTTTTGTGGGTTCCGCCACTCTTCTTTTATGGCATTGCATAAAGGCTTTTGGAAGGGTTTTGAGGAGGGCTCTGGTGAGCCACTGCCTTTTCTCCAGCATCTTGGCTCCACCATAGCTATTGTATTTATTGTTACTTTCTGCTCTCAAAGTCTTTATTTTTTCTGATCAATATTCCTAGGCATAGAGGGTGTTTTCTTGATTCCTTTTCTTGATATAATTTGTCCACAGGTGGATCCCCAGAAGTAAGTATTATTTTTCAGATTTTTGATGTCTTAGGAAATTTTCATTAAGATATGAGCTTTACCTTCCCAAGAAGGGAGCATAAATTTATCTTATTTATGCCCTATAGTTATCTCATGCTAGTAAACAGGGAGTGATATGCCATCAGCATTCAGTCCTTCGTCCTGTCACTAGTACTAAATGCCCTTTCTTCAGGAAGAAACTCTAGATTTTCCTTAATCTAAGCAGCACAGGTAGCTGATAACTTTCAAATTCTAGTTCTATCCTCCATGGAAAGTCTTCACATTCCATTATTATACCTCAGTAATTGATTGGGCCTTTGTTTCCCCTTCTTCCTCTATATTACACTCCTCCATAGTCAAACTACTTAACTGACATAGGTTTCTGTTGCCTATATTATAAACTGCGTATATTTGAGAATTGCAAGACAAAAAGTCTAGATGGTGAGATTCCAGGGAAACAGTCTTTGCTCTATGGACTAAAGGACTTAGTAAATATAGCCAACTGCTAATCCCTTCCAAAGTTGTCATTTCTCTTTTCTATCCTCACCATTAGGTTTTATCGCTAATGTGGGTCTCACCACCAAGTATGTAATAAATAAAGAAAAAAAAACAATGCACAACCCTTTACCTCAATTGCTTTTTGAAAATGAATGATATCCTCAGAGTAGAACATAGCTCCTAGTCTTGCTATCTATCACATTCCCCCCAATAATTTTAATGACCTTCATTTGCCTAAGATATATTTTTTCAGTGTTTACTTCAAATACACTAGAGATCCATTCTTCCTCTGTTTGATAGTCTCTTCACCAGAGCAGAACTCAATCACTCTATGCCTTTTTGACATTTTTTGAAATTTACTGTGACCAAGCAACAAAAAAACTAACATCTCCCTGCAGCCATCCTGGGGTCATGCCTTGCCAAAGTTTGCCAGAATTTCTCCCATGGCAACTGCCATACTGCCTGTCATGAAACCCTACTTGAAGTTTTTTCCAGCATCGTAGGTCTTGCTTGTGTTCTATAACTTCAGAAATCCAGGGTTGCCTCCATACTATCATGAGGATCTTATGAGCTTCTTGTGCCCATTTATTATTTCATTCATCATAATTATATTCCAACATCTTGCACAGTGCCTGGCCCATAGTAGACATATGGCAAATTCTCTTTGACTGATGAATTAAAAGATTGAACTATCAAAAAAGAGGTAATTCAGGAGAAATTAGATAGTTTCTTTGACTTTTAAATATACTGGGGTCACTAAACACATATTGGGGGAGGCATCAGCATGAGATATCAGTAGTGATAATTATATCTGAATATATAATTGGTGGTAATTTCTCTCTTGAATTTGAAGCGTAATAAGGTCTCCCATTTTTGAGAAGCCAGAAGTTGATAGAAGTGGTACCAGTCTCAATGAGAAGTCCCTTATCTGGAATTATATGAATATTATCAGAAATGTGACTTAAGCAGAACTATTTGTCAATCCAGAGGGAAAGAATGTGGAGGGCTTGCCCTCAGCCATCTGGGAGATCGAAGCAAAAAAAAAAAAAAAAAAAGATTTACTGTGGTGGATTGTTTTGACTTTGTCAGAGACCACTGTCTGGAGCTGCCAGCTGAGAGACACATAGAACTGCAATGTTAGCACCATGGAGAGTGACACTTGCTGCTTCCTTTGGGAGAAAGTGGGGAGAAGAACCCACCTATATGAGACTATACAAGATAGAAAATCTTTGTGAATCTTTGGAAGAAATCTGCTTCTTGGAGAATATCCTTTTACTTTGTAAGTGTTTATTTTTTAGTTCTATTTTGTCAGAGAGGGAGCAATGTAGAGTGGGTTGAGCTCTGAATTGAGTCAAGAAGACTTGGTGTTCAAATTCCATCAATGACGAGTTCTGTGAAGTCAGCAAGTCATTTAACCTCTCTCAGCCTTGGTTTCATTATTGCTGAAATGTGGGTAATAATAACACCAACCTCACAGGACAATTGTGAGTATTAACTGAGAAAACGCACTTAAACCAATTTGCAAATTTAAAGTGAACCATAAATATGAACTATTATTGTTATTGTATTAATATCATCATCATTTGATTATTATTTACTTTTATGTTTCAACAAAACCTTTATAGAGTCATAGAATCACAGGATTTCGGTACTGAATAGGACTCTGGAGAATATTTAATTCATCCTTACCTGAAAAAGCATTCTTTCTGCCACACATCCAGCAAACGGTCATCCAGTCTTTGCCTAAATACCTCTATTGAGAGGGAATTCTTACCCCTGAGGTAGCCAAGTTCTCATTTATATAGTTCTAATTGTAAAGTTATTCCTCACCTCCACCCCAAGTTTAGTTCTTTCCGCCTTCTACTCATTACTCCCATTTCAGTCAACTGGAGTCAAGTGGACAAATCTGTTGTCAAATCATCCCCCTTTTTTCGGATTCTCAAAGACCATTTTCATGTACCTTCTGAGCCTTTTCTCCTCCAAGCTAAACATGTTTACTTCCTTCTACTTATTCCTGACTAACATGATCTCAGTGTCTTGGTTGCTCTCCCATGGATTACCTCCATATTATCAACATATTTCCTTGAATTTTGTGAATTGAAGTTTTTTTAGAAGGATTTGGTGTCATCATGCAGGTGGCATGAGGTAATGATTTTCCCAGATTTTCTGAGGAGGGACTATAATCCAGAGAAGTAAGAAACCCTCCACAATGAAACAGGATTCTTTTTGTTTTGATAACTTCTGATTTAAGGGTTGCACATACATTGCAATTTCATAAAATGAGGCTTTAAAACATTTCAAATGTTTAAGACACTGCCAGATCTGAATGTCATATGATCTAACCTCTTCAGAAACTTTTGAATCACTACCTTACAGAAAAAAACAAAGTGAATGATATTCCTTAATTTTTATAATGTCACCTTTAAGGGAGTACGCCGATAAACATCAGTGAATAGCTTTCCCATTAAAATGATTATTTTTATTTTGTATGGGGAGTCTGTGTCTGTGATTACATCAGTATAGGCTACAGATGCCAGAATTGTGGCCTCTGGGCAGAATGAGGCCCACAACACTCCTAAGTACAGCTCTAACTGGATTAAAATGTAATTTGAAAACTTTTAACAAAATAATAAAAATACAATAAAACACTGATGTTAATTTGTGGTTTTCTGAATCAATATGAGGCCCACAGAGATATTTATATATGGTTTAGTGGTTTCTATTTGAGTTTGACACCATTGGTAGAGGTAGTTTTCAGTGAGGAATTGTCCTCCATTAATGTCTTTTGACACTTTAGCTGTATATTAAGTCTTACTTGCCTGGGGGCACTGAAATGCTTTGTGATTTGCTCAGACTCATTCATAGGCATGATTTGCACCAAGGTCTTCCTGTCTCTGAGACTATTCTCTATTTCCTAAGCCATCTTGCTTCTTGATGTAGGTCTATCTCCAATATAGGTATTATCTCTCAGTGGCAGCTAGGTGGTATAGTGGATAGAGCACCAGGGCAGGAATCCAGAAGACCTGAGTTCAAATCTCACCTCAGGCACTTGACACTCACTAGCTGTGTGACCTTGGGCAAGTCAATTAACCCCAATTGCCTCATCCTGGGTCATCTCCAGTCATCCTGATGAATGTCTGGTCACTGGACTCAGATGGCTCTGAAGGAGAAGTGAGGCTGGTGACCTGCACAGCCCTCCCTCATTCAAAACAAAGTCAAGTGCAAGTCATGTCATTATTTCTCTGATGGCATGGTCTTCTTCGGCAATGAAGGACTAACACACACAGGTATTATCTCCAGTCATGTATGTGGGGGAAAAATTGAGGCTGGGTGAGGTTGATTGACTTTCCTTGGGTTGTACAAGTGACAGCGGTTAATATTTGAACTCAGCTCTTCCTGATTAGGAGGCAGAATATCTCTCCTTTCCTATTTTTATTCATAGTATTTTTTTGGGAGGGCAATTGGTAGTAAGTGACTGTAGCGTGAATGCTGCTAGCAGCTGATGTGGAGTTGTAAGACCAGTAACACTAGAGCACAGGAAGGCTGCTAACATAGGTTCTTGATCTGCTCTTTTAAAGGAAAGATAATTTCAAATGGGTGAGTAATCTTGCTTTAGTTAAACAATGAGAAAGATATATAAGTAGAGAGAAGTGAGTATCCAAGAAAGAATCCAATAGACAGGGATCTAACTGTCTAAATAGAGTAATAGATAATTGCCAGACTAGGTTGCAGCAACATGTGAGTTCACAAAGTAGGTGGGGAGGGGATCCCTTAACAATGGCTACTCAGAGTCTCATCTGGCCAAATCACAAAGAGCTCAGGCAAACATTCTTCCCATGAGTGAGCCACATACACACACACACTTTCAATGGATAGACTCAGAGCAAAAGGCATCACAACCCAAGGATTGGTGCCTAATTAGCTCAGTGCCAAAAGGTGTGAAACCTATGTGACTCAGCACAGATTGTATCACAACTGTGAACTGGCCTGGAGTTCAAAGCAGCAAGACAGTTGTGATTTAAATACTTGTGTACCTATAGACCTGGGAGCACAGCCCTTCTTCCAAGGAAAAAAGGGGGACAGATGTGGTCATATAGGCCTATAAATGGACAGGGAAGATATTATATTCCCTTGATCCTTCAGTGATGTGCCCAGGGTTGTACAGCTCGTGAGTGTTTGAGGTTAGATTTGAACTCAGGTCCTCCTAAGTCCAGGGCTGGTGCACTTCACCACTTAGCAGCTCCTAATAAAATCTTTTATTTTCAAGTTATTTCTTATGTGATTCCATTTGTAGTTCATGATTTATGAAGTAATTTTTATCATTGAGAATGCATTTCATAATCAGAACAGGTCCCAATTGGACTGAAATATTAATTAAAGTTGTCAGTACTCAATCAGGAACAAACTGATGTTTACTCAAGGTCTTGCTGTCGTTTGCTTGATAGACGAGCTGAGTGTTATTTAGACTGGAGCATAAGGATATTTAGAGGGTGTCAGTGATGATAATAATTGAAGCTCCCAAAAGTCTCTTCAAAGGTTAATCCATCAAATGCATTGGCCCAAACACTGAAATTAGACATCTCTTGATAATAACATTGTTGAGTTTTCTGACTCATCCATTCACATGTAAAGAAGAGAGATATTTCTTGCCAAATCAAAGCCTGCCCTGTTTTGCACTTGGAACCACTGACTATTTGGGAAAACTCAGTGAACACTGATGTTACAGAGGGGAAATTGACAAAAATGTCTTGGGAAAATCAAAGATCTTTGCTCATTTGTGTGCTTATCTCCCCTGGTTTTTGTCTTGTGATACTGAGAGCATAGACAGTGTAACATAGAACTTCCTTTTTTCCCTCTTGTGATAGGAAGAGAATGTCTCCCCTCCTCTTTTCAGATCCTCTTAGTTACCTTATTAGTTACTGGAATTTCACTGTGAGGACTGATAAGCAAATGTAATACATTTTACGATCTACTGAGAAAAGAAGCAGACTCATGTGCCCTGCCACTAACTTATGATGAGAATTTGGAAAATTTACTCCTCCTTCCTGTACCTCTTTTTTATTCACTTGAAAAGTGGGGGGAGGAATTTGATTCTGTTGAAGAGGGAGTCAGAGATTCCTCCAACCAGGCACCCTTGTGTCCCCTGAAAGAAGGAAGCAAAGGAACAGGCTAGTCATCTGCCAACTGCTCCAAAATGACTTCCCACTTCTCAGGAAATCTTCCATTTCCTACAGTCCCAGGAGCTTCAGCCTCAGGTGAGAAGAGGGAACAAATCTCCCTCTGACCTTGAACTTTCTTCCTATTGTTGTTGAGCCTGTCTCCTGAGGGAAGGCAGCAAGGAACTGAGTGTTTGTCATCCACTTTAAAGTGAAGAGGATATTGTAACAGTCCTGGTGTGAGGTAATGATGGTTTGCCCCAGGGTAATGACTGTGTGAGTGGAAAAAGCCTCAGTTTTTCCATGTGTAAAATGAAGAGGTTCAACTAGATGATCTCTCAGGTCATTTCTAGTTCTACAATTTCATGATTTTAAGTGTCTTCAAAGGCATTTGTACCACTACACCTACTTAGATTTTTCCTAACATTGGAACTACTAATAACATTGAGGAACTGTCCATAGCTGAAGCTTTTAAAAAGGGCCAGCTTTAATGAGGAGGGTTCCAAAGGCTAAGATTCAGTCTTTGTGTTGAACAGCTCAAATTGGCAAATGCACAATTTGTAGGAGGTCAAACTCCTTTCTACAGTTAATATATAGTTTCTACATAGTTACTTTTCTATAGTTAATTCTTTGGAATCATTTTTCATTTTAGGCTACATTTTCTTCCTTTGCTCTTTAGATTCTCATTTTTGTATGTTATCACTCCAGTTACCCTTGACCCCTTTGTTTTTCAGATCTTGATTTCCCACCATCTGAATCAAATATGGATGGGTCAAAGAGGGTGGATGTTGGAGTGAATAAAAATGATGTCAAAGTACAGTTTTCTCCAGGGAAAGATATAATTTTATTAACAGTGATGCACATACTATTTGTAAAACAGGATATGCTGGTAGCTTAGCAAAAGCCAGGGACTTGTACATGATCAATTCATTAGTTAGGAAAGGCTGCTAGATGGTGTGGTGGATGGAGTTCTGGGCCTGGAGTCAAGAAGACTCATCTTCCTGAGTTCAAATCTGACTTCATTCACTTATAAGCTGTATGACCCTGGGCAAGTCACTTAACCCTGTTTGCCTCAGTTTCCTCATCTATAAAATGATTTGAAGAAGGAAATGGCAAACCACTCCCAGTGGGGGCCAACAGGGCCTTTTAAACATAGGTATGTTCATGATTGGCCTGACAGTACATTATTTGGACCTCATCTGGCCAAGTAAGACTATCGCCATTGGTAGGTTGGTTGGTCTTCTAGTATGGATGATCGTGCCTCTCTGGTCATTTAGGAATGTTAGTTGCTTATTGGGTACCAACTGCCTCTAGTAATTTTGCCTAGAAAATAAAACTACCCCAGTCTGGATTCTCCACCTCCCTACCTGTTAGTCTTTCCCTTGGAGACTGTCACCCCTAATTTTGTTGGGGAGGATCATCCCCTAGGGAGGAATTTAGCCCAAACTGCTTTCCCTGTTTACTGGTACAGAGAAATGAGGGTCCTTCTAGGGAGGACCCAGTACAAGTTGGTTAAGAAGGAGATGCCTCAGGGGCTGGGTGTGGTCACATGGCTGCCTGGGGAGCTAGAATGAGAGATAAAATCTGGCAAAATGAGTAATATTGATTACTAAATAATATAGCATAATACTAACTTTCCTCAATACAAAGTATAATAAGATGAACATCTTTCACTGGTTCAAATAATGGAGAGCTGACATTATTTCTTAGAAAGAATCACTTTGGAATTTGTGACAAATATAGAACTTTGGAGGTGAATGTGCTATTAGAGATACCATCCCTAAAGTCCTCATTTTGCAGATGAGGAAAAAGTGGATTGAGCTGTCCAAGGTCACACGATTATTAGCAGAAGTGGCTCTAGAATCCAAGTCTCTTAATTTCTAATCACATACTCTTTCCAAACCTCAGCTTCCAGTACCCTGGACAGAAACCTATTGCAGAAAACTCTAATCTAGATAGTGCTTTTTAAAATTAAAATGGAAGGCTGTACTTAAAGGAAGGGTTGGATCTGACAGTAATATTAATCCTACTGAAAACACTAGCCTTTTCAATTAAGAATCTATTTCTGAAAGCTTTATTGTTCTTGGCATGAACTAAGGTCATTAAGTAATCATTATCTGACTACTTATGGACATGTTTAAATAACTTCCTTCAACTGTTTTGGTGCCACTGTTGCTCAGCCCTGAGATCAAAGCAGCCCCAGGGCTATGATTTTTGCTTTTTCTTTTTTTATTACTAGAGTTCAAACTTCTCTAGAATTCTCCTCAGAACATACACCATCACCTAAGGGGAAACCTATCATGGTTTATTCAAAGTGTAGTTTTAAAATAATAAATAAATAAAACCAAGCAAAGCCCTAGACCATGCATAAATCTTGGCTGCCCACAATGGGATCACAGAGCATCTACCTAATAAGTTGGAGCATGTAAATAACAGGAGGCATGACAAGATGAATTACTGGGGCTTTATTAACCTCCTCAGAATTAGCCTTTTCACACTAGAATATTTTATGGCATTCTTTTATTGGCATTTACTGTCACAAAATAAACTACTGACTATTGAATGATGTACTAGATCTGGACAGCTTGACGGATCTAGATTACTTGTAAAAGAGAAGTCTTTTGCCAAGTACTGTGGCCATAAAGCAATCTTGGTGTTCATAAATGGAAGTAAGGAATGGTTACAAATCTTCAGGGGAGCTGGGGCTTGGGGAAAGTGGGCTGCTGGCAGTAAAGCTGCCACTGGAGTCCTTGATGCCTCAAATACACAAATACTTGGCAACTATTCATCTTTGTCCTGAAACATCTTGCATCAATGTCAGTAGATTTTACTGAATACCTACTATATTATGGAAAATGCCGATGTTAAAACCTTGCATAATTTTATTATATGCCATGGAATTTGAGTTTGAATCCTGGATCCACCCCTTAAACCTCTGTGACCTTGAGCCAGTCACTTAACTTCCCTCATTTTTATTAATCATAAACTGACAAAGTTTGACTTGATGATCTCTGAAGATTTTACAACCATAGCTTCAATGTAGAAATGTTGGTGTTTGTCCTTTGCTTTCAAAGTGGACCAATGACATCATGGGGTGATGCCTTTAGTTGAACATAAATTGGTTTTAAGTGAGGCTGTTGTACAGTCATCAACTTCACCCTCTCTCTCCCAAAGCCACTGATGTCAAATGGCTAGACAAAAGTCAAGATAACTGACAGTGTCTTGGGCTGCAGTGGATAACCTAGGTGTCTGATGTCTGACCAAACTCTAAGCACTCCACAGTGCCTGCCTCAGCCACTTTCATG